>NW_026571447.1:20575814-21175814 GCF_026225935.1 Boleophthalmus pectinirostris | reverse complement strand
AATAAAAGGATGAAAAGAAATGATTTTGATAATAGTGGGTTCAATTAATGGATTCACTTAATTTGTAAATTTTTCTAACTGCTTTGTGTTTTTGTGTGTTTGGTTTGATCAAAGTTGGGTTGTTAACTCAAATTAAATGTGCTAAAAATAAGTCTAAGCCTTTTCAGCAGGGAAATGTAGTGTAAAATGTAGTGGAGAAGAATGTACAGACACGTGCTCTCAAATGAAGTAAAAGTAAAACGTATCCACCATAAAATGTACACAAGTAAAGTACAGATACCTAAAAATTATACTTTTACTTTTGTACTTCATTATTGTCTACCACTGCATATTTCAGAGTAATGAAACTGCACTTTACCTTGGCACAGTACTGTCAAGACTTCTCTACTCTCACAGTTACTAGAAGAAAAACAATCCAGACATTTGGTATTTAGTTCAGCCAAATTCAAATTCTGATTTTTTGTTTTTACCATGGGAAAAGTGAATCTTTGATTTTCTTGCCGTAGCTGAGCTCGTCTGTTCTGACGCAGAAAAACTCTCCTCCATCTCCACTGGCGTCCGGAACAGATGTGATGGAGTAATTCACCACACTGGAACGTTCATACAGTGTTTATTACCCCTACAAGATGCACATTGCACAATAATATGTCTTATGTTGCTGCTCTCACCTAACAAACCCAACTTCCTCGCAGATGATGCTCGCCAGCAGCTCATTGGTCGAACATGAACAGACCTGGCGCCATCTTTTTTGGGCTGAGTCAAAAACTCTGAGGCGCTGGTCAGGTGAGTTTACCTGGACTGTGACCATTTTGTTGTTACTCATCACACCAAACACTGTCCAGACCTTTGCTCTCAGGTTCTTGCAAATACACAATGTAATCACACATTATGATTTACTTACCATCATAAAACCCAGTTTCTTCCTCCATTGTACAATATGAAACTGAAAAAGACACAAATGGTATTATTACTTGGTTCAAAGTTTTTTGGTTAGATCTTATGCTTTTGTGGCTGTATTGAAAAAAGATGCCCCCTGACCTACGGCCCAGACAGCTGCCCCGATGGCTCCCAGGGTCATGAGTATCACACAAACCCCAATAACGCGGCACGGAGTCAGCACACAGGTCAGAGAGATTGCCCTGCTCCCTAAAACACACACAAGAACATAGATCTGATCCCCACTGGTCTCTGTAGCATGAATAATCCTAATGATGATATTAATGTAATCTTACATATATATATTTTGCATTTATAAATACCACAAAACAGCCTTGATAGCATGATAGTACCACCTAAAACACTACTACAATACTTGAATTACATAACTCAAGAACAGAAAATTAAATATTAGCAATCTGTATTGTTCATCTACCAATTAATGGAATATATTTAGGGAAAAAATAGCAGACAAGATATAATTTTGACTATTGCCCTACTTTATTGAGTGAACCGCTAAAAATGCCCATCTCCTTGTCTACTGGCATAACAGCAAATTTTCTGACACTGGCCAAAAAGTACAAGTGACACCGACTGGATCAATAGTCTAAAGTTTGACTATTTTAAAGCCAGTACAAACTCTTCAGTGCAACATGCACAGAGCCTATTTCTTTAATCATAGACAAGAGACAAGCTGACCTACAACAACTCTATCAAGTCTGTTTGAATTGAGGGAATTAAGTGTACACAATATGTTGCAGCAATTTTGATTTCTTACACATGACTCTTTTTTGTTTAAATGTTTGCCTTTTTTGCTATTTCACAAATAGAATAATTCATTAGTTATTCACACAAGACGTATTTGAATCTGTTGATTTTACCTAACTCTTTAAATGAGACCACTGTATATATCAATAGCTACAGAAAAAAAGTACAAAAATATACTGTAAAGTGCATCTATAACACTGAAACTCAACAGAAATAATTATCTGTAAACAAATAAGCAAATGCAGAATCATAACTGCTGCTATGAAAACAGAATGGTGGTGCACATAGGGCCACAGTGAGGTGAGTTTAGATATCTCTATTATGAGTAGTTCAGGTCACAATGAGAATAGTTTCTAAGCTAATATAATCGTGTACATGTATTACTATAGATTTAGTAATACATGTACATGATTCATCACAACATACAGTGATTTGCAAACTGATTTAGCATGGGTTATAGGATGGTCAAAAATCAGATACTAATCGATACGAAAACTAGTATCAAAACTAGAAACTTATATTAGCAGGTATTGATAGTAAAAAAAAAAGTCGCTTTCACAGGACAGAAATTAACCTTTCCTGAATGGCATTAGAATGAGTTATAAGCTCACATAGACTAGTACACACTCATGGACTACAATGAAACCTACCTAGACAACTGAGGGATTACACAGATATAAGGCCACAGGGTAATGAAGAAGAAAATACTTTATTTTAATATTTAACTTATTTCATGTTGAAAATTACTTTCTATTGTCTAAATAAAGAGTGTTTTATTGGTACTGAATATCGAGTCTATTCCTTTCAGATCTAGAGTTTGAAATTTTAGTACTGTATTGTACAACACTAATGAGTTATACTCAATACCTTTTCATACAGACACCCTAGGCAGACAGACAGCTCAGATTTGTAAACAAAAAAAAACAAAAACATTGTACTATGACACAATAATACACTACATTACACAACAGAGACTATGTAATTATAGTGTCTGTTCTTTCACATATGTATCATCAAAAGGGCCCATTAACACATCATCACATCCAGGGCCGTTACTGGCCATTTGGGTGCCCTAAGCACAAAAGCTTTGTGGTGCCCCACCACAACACCCCACCCTGCCCTGCCCAGAATGAACAATAATTAAGAATTTATCAGTGTGATTTGCTTTATTTCCAAAATAAATCCACCAAACATGAAAGTTAAAATAATACATTATTTAAAAAGAGCAATAAATAAATACCACCACCACATTATAAACAAAGGTTTGTGCAGTGACTTCAGACTGACATTGAACTGAACATTGTAAACACAGAACAAGTATGTATCCTTGTATGCAGTGGTGGCTGGTTGTATAATTTTTTTTGTAGGGGCGCCTATATATATATATATATATGTATATATATATATATATATATATATATATATATATATATATATATATATATATATATATATATATATATATATATATGTGTGTGTGTGTGTGTGTGTGTGTGTGTGTGTGTGTGTGTGTGTGTGTGTGTGTGTGTGTGTGTGTATATGTATATATATATATATATATATATATATATATATATATAGTATATATATATATTTATCAGAGCACAACACACAGCCAAGCGCAAAAAGTTTATGCAACACACCACTCACAACCAGCCCCAACAATACAACACACCACTCACAACCAGCCCCAACAATACAATGTAACACACCACTCACAACCAGCCCCAACAACACAACGCAACACACCACTCACAACCAGCCCCAACAACACAATGTAACACACCTCACAACCAGCCCAACAACACACGCAACACACCACTCACAACCAGCCCCAACAACACAACGCAACACACCACTCACAACCAGCCCCAACAACACAATGTAACACACCATCACAACCAGCCCCAACAACACAACGCAACACACCACTCACAACCAGCCCCAACAACACAATGTAACACACCACACAACCAGCCCCAACAACACAACGCAACACACCACTCACAACCAGCCCCAACAACACAATGTAACACACACTCACAACCAGCCCCAACAACACAACACACAACTCACAACCAGCCCCAACAACACAATGTAACACACCACTCACAACCAGCCCCAACAACACAACGCAACAACTCACTACAACAGCAATCAGCAACAACACAATGTAACACACCACTCACAACCAGCCCCAACAACACAACGCAACACACCACTCACAACCAGTCCTAAAAACACAACGTAACACACCGCTCACACCCAGCCCCAACAACACAACATGATCCACAGCTCACACCCAGCCTCAACAATGTCAGCAAAACTAGAATAAGAGGCTACGGTCACAACACGAACACATGGCATCAGTGCCACTCATACAACACACCTGGCAGAACATGGGAGCGGCTCTGCCGCACCCACAAGCTCATTCACACACTATTTGCCTGTGAGGCTCTGTCACCAGATTTGCCCTAAACTAATGAAAACAAGCCCCTTACCTTCTCCAGAGGACTGAAGCAAAGTGTGTCCTCTATCCACTTTCTGTCTCCAAAAGTGTATTATTGTCTAGTATGAAGAAATGAAACTAGTCTAAGTCCCAGTCCAGTCAGGTCTGTGATGTGCGGTCCAGGAGTCTTAATCCTAATTCCAATTTAAGTCTGGAAGTTACGGCCAATAAATATTACGACACCAGGCAGGCGCTCAGGTGAAACTTTTCTGCCCAAAAACAAGCAGACAGAGACTTTGATACAGCAGCGAGCGAATGCCCGGTTGCTTTTGTATTGCTTATACACAGTGTTGGGAGTAATGTATTATAAAAGTAATGTATTACAGTAATGCGTTGATTTTTGCTGTAACGCAGTAATGTAAGGCATTACAGGGGGAAAAATTTTAATATTTTACTCGGTACAAATGTGAGTAACGTGTGTTACAATGCTTTTTAACCTGGATTGAAGTGGTGGGTTTTTCTTCATAGAAATTCGCTAAAATCACCGTGAAATCAGCAGCGGTGAAACGCCGGAGACGCGGCCGGATAAACCTTCAGTTAACCGCGGGTGAAAGGACCGACCCAGAACTCTACGCTGTTTAGACCTGGTTTAGACCTGGGTCACTTCTGGTTTAGACCTGGTTTACAGTCGTCCCTCGCTCTAACGCGATTCACTTTTCGCGGTCTCGCTGTTTCGCTGATTTTTAGATTTATTTTTTTTTGTGCAATTTTGCATGCCTTTTGTTTTTAGTGTATGAACACGTATTGCGTTCCTCCCGCTGCGTCCTGATCGGCTAAGGGACTCCTGTCTCCTCTACAGTACAGTACAGAATATGTTCAGCTGCCAAATTTAAATAAATGTTCAATCTGTATCAGTGTGATTCTGAAGTGCTGTATGTCTGCAAGTTTTCTCTCCGACAAAATCCACAACGTCGACGAAATGTTCTACACCGACAAAGTCTCCTGCGCTCACACCCAAAAGACAGAGGAAGATGCAAACCATCGCACAAAAAGTTGGACTTCTGGACACGTTGAATGAAGGTAGAAGTTACGCGCTGTAGCAGAGTTTTGCACCGGGTCTTGTACCCGCAAATATTTGCTGAAATCAGGACCGTGAGCCCCCGCAGCAGGGTCCATAAAGCGCGATCGGGCGACAGCAGCTCTTACCTCCATGAGGTGCGGAGCAAAGCCGGTCCTTTCTCCTGCGTCACCTTCGAGCCCGTCCCGACAGTGAGTCCTGTTTTAGTCCTAGTTCAGTTCTGGTTTAGTCCTCCTCTTCAGTCCTGGAATCAGTCTGAGGTTAGTCCTGTTATAGTCCTGGTTTAGTCCTGGTTCAGCTCTGGTTTAGTCCTGGTTTAGACCTTGTTTAGTCCTGGTTCAGTCCATATACGGCTCAAAAGTTCAGCTTTTTCGCAGTTATTTTGGTGAGAGTAACTTAAAGTAATGCAATAGTAATGTAATGCCTTACATTTCATTTTAAATGCAGTAATATTGTAATGTAACGAATTACTTTGAAATGACAGTAATAAGTAATAAATAACGCATTACAGTTTTAAAGTAACTTGCCCAACAGTGAACTTATACATATTAACATGCTTTACACATACTTAACATACAATATATATCGTTACTAGTACCGAGCCTAAACGTTATTATAGCAATATATATGCTATACTGACCTTATATACAGTAGTAGCTCATATCTGCTGCAAATGTATAGCCTATTCAAATTCTGCCAAACCATTTTAAAGTTTTTTTTAAAGATCCTATATTACATGAAACTGAGTTTTAAGTTATGTTATAATGCTGTTACCCTCAAAACCATACCTTGAGTTATGTTGTGTTTCAGTCACATATTTCAATCCCCAGAACTCAAAATGCTCTGTTCCACCTTGTGATGTCATAAAGACAGTTGTTTTTTTTTTGGTTTGTTTGTTTGTTTATTTTATCTTTTGTTGCAATTTCAGGGCTGAAATTATCCAAATAATTCTATTGAAGGTGTATAGAGTTTAAGCACTTCCTTCCTATTACCACATGACATCACCAGTATGAGGGTTTGTGTGTTAAACATGTATGAATGAAACAACACACAAATCCAGGTATGTTTGTGATGAGGAAAGAACATCATAACATAGATCAGAAAATAGTACAAAACCTTGCACTTCCATCTCAACCAATTAACTCAATTACTTCCAAAATGTGATATGCACTCAAATATATTTAAAAGGTATATCTTAAAAGTAAATTAATATACTCAATACTCAATATAAAACAGTGACGGCCAAATGGTTCATGATATTCTTAAATGATATCGTTCCTTGTCTTTTCACCCTCTTCAGTCACACTATCCAAAAGCCTCATACCTAGGAATGCTTCTTCCATCAACATCTATCTAACACAATAATCATGTTATTGTTCAAGGATTTTGCTGCAGTGAATGCCTGAACGATCACATAGCAATGAGGAGGAAGTAGCCTTATGCATCTGCCAAAATAATAATTAAATACACTATTATGTTTAAACTTGTTATTTTCCTTTGTTTCGAGGATTCACTTTTTTCACTGTATTTAAACTTCCATGATTTTTCTCTTTTTTTTTTTATTACCAAGTACAGGTCAGAGCAGAACAAATGGGCTTTTGTTTCTACTTCTACCTGAGAGCAGCTTCCTGTGAGTGCCTTTGTTCAAGCGCTCCAGCCACAACATACCATGTTCAAAATCTAATTCTATGCAGCCAACATATACATCATGCAATTAGCAAAGATGTCATTTTTGTGCTTTATCATAAATAAACAATAAGTTATCATTAAATAGTACACTCCATACAAATATGGCAAATTCACAGGGCTGGTTGATATGTTTAGAGGGTACCATACATCCATACATATTTTCAAGAATTCATCAGACCTCACTTTTAGTTAATTTTTTTTTTATTTTTTTTATTTCTGACTTTAAGTTATCCTGTGCAAAAATGTGCATTTTTGCAGTTGAATTACTTATAGATTAAATACTACAATGCTTTGTAAATATAGTAGACAGTTAAAAATAGCAGCTGTGCCACGTTGTGTGAGCAGAGTGAGGCGTGGCCATGGCCAATGTGAGAAACACTGGAGACACCACGAGTCTGACTCACTGTTACCATAAAGACGAGAAGAAATAAACAACCGAATGTCATAAATATTAGTCTGCTTACATCCATATGGGCTATAAGCTTAATCAGGCATCTAGAGTAGGGTAAACAAGAAATATACAATGTAAACACAGATCAGTTCCACAGTTAGAAGGTGTCCCACCTAAAGTTAAGTACAGGCATGCTCTAAACCACATCATAAGACCTTAAGTCCAGTTCAAGACGAGACTCTCCACAGTGAATCAACGCCCACAGTGAAGTCAGACACTGAGCAAACTGCAAGAAAAGCTCATAAAGAACACTACGAGATCTGGAGAGCTGAAGATGTGACTGTCCAACGATTCAGCATTAGCCTCTGGTTCAAGGTAAGTTACAGTAATTATTTTTCTGTGTCATTATATGATTGCAAGTCATACTGTAGTAATGTAACAAAAACTGACTGACAGTCAGCACTGAAAAACTGTTAAGATTTATATTTGATATCACTAAAAATTTACATCATGAACATGAAGTTTGATAAGGTCACAAATATTACTATATTGTTAATTCATTCATTTTAATTATAGAATGTTGTTTATGCTGTATTCACCATGCTTTTATATATATATATATATATATATATATATATATATATATATATATATATATATGTGTGTGTGTGTGTGTGTGTGTGTGTGTGTATGTATATATGTATGTATATATATATATATATATATATATATATATATATATATATATATATATATATATATATATATATATATATATATATATATATATATATATATATATATATATATGCCTGTTTAAAAACCGCTGCCCTTAGGTCAGGTTAGTGGCTGAATGTCTTTGCCACACCTGGGCAACTGCCACATAATATTAGAAGAATTCTTATGTTATATGGATTATTATTATTATTATTATTATTAGTAGTAGTAGTAGTATTAGTATTTACATATTTATGTATTATTATTATTATTAGTAGTAGTAGTAGTAGTAGTAGTAGTAGCAGCAGCAGTAGTAGTAGTTGTAGTAATAGCAGCAGCAGTAGAAGTAGTAATGGTAGCAGTAGTAGTAGTATACATTATTGTACAACATTGCTATATAACACTGACGAATAAGGAATGACAGAAATTGCAACTACAACTATATTATACACTGTATAAAAAAATTTAAGAAAAGTCAGATGTGAAATATGTAAAAACGCTACAATGTCAGTTTTACACAGTTAATGGTTAACAGTGTAGTGGACTGATGTCTGACAAACAGACAGCTGCAGCATGACCACAGCATAAGTTTGTGTGTCTATACCGAAGCATGTGTATGTGAGAGTCCTACTCACCCATCTTCCCGTCCGTCACAACTTTCTCTGCATACATCTTTAGGGGTTTGTAGTAAAACTGGACTACTTCTTTCCTCCTCCTGAAAATCTTAAAATTTTACAGAAAAATCCTGTGTCAAACCAGTAAAAAAAATTTACTCTAGTTTGAACGGCAAATATTACATAATAGCATATTCAGTGCATGATTATAGCTGTGTGATTACAAATCTGTATTTGAGGTTCAATTTTCTTTTTTCAGTTATTTATTAGTTCTTCACATAATGTTATATAGACCAGACCATGGAACCAATACCCATTACATTACACAAAATGTAGCCATAATAATCTAGAGGTCTAACTTGAGAAATTTGATAATTTTTTTTTTTTTAATGAATAGTGTGGCAAGACTAAAACAGAACTAGGTTGGTTTTAAATAAATAATACGTACCGACAGCTTCCCCTTAAAAAACAATTATTTCATAAAACAAAATGAGGATTCATAACTAAACATATAAGCTATTTATCCACAAGGTGTACCTAAATGCAAAGAGGCTCACCTGTATTTCCTCGAACAGGTGAAGTACTCTGCTCAATAAAAAAGGGAATTATTTAGTCCGGTTTAGGAGTAAAATTCTTTAATAATGTTTAAAATCCACAGAGGATAAATCCCAGTTTGCGTAAATCCTTCTTTTGTTCCGTTCGCAGGTTAGTGACCCCAAAGCGAGAACAAATGAAAAACAGCGTTTTAGCCACAAACAAACTCCTTGAGTCTAACCAAAGCCATAGCCATTCTTCTCCAAAAGAAACGACACTGACATTTGGGGAGATGGGTGTTAATTAGGCCTATTCTCGCTCGTTATTTTCTCGAAGTTATTCCAGTTTGAGTGGCTCGTTTCGGGGCATCGAGCAGTGCGCACTGGAGGGGCACAGCTGACGTCAAGTCCCGTTTGTAAATGGACACAAGGGGGACATGAGTGCACCATTCAAACGGCTCTGCCCCGGGCCACTGCGCACCTGCACAGGTAGACAGCACGATATTCACAGTCTGGCTGACAGGTCTACTGATGCTGATACGCGTGCTATTTGTTGTGTTATAGCTTAGATCAAATGCCTCGGACTCCCCCAGAAATTAAGTAGTGCAGTGGGCTACTGAAGTCTGCCATTTCCTATAGGCCTACAAGCACAACACGTGACTATAACACGTGATCCAAATTTTACTTTTGCTGAGGACAGTTTATCCAACATAACCTACAGTTCAACTCGCTGAACTCTGTTTGGCATCCGCACTCTTGTATGCATAATTCGAAAAAATATAGGCCTACTTAAGTGGAAATTGTAGTGATATACAACATCATTGAAAAGCTGTTCATATTATTAAAACTTTATTTTAGTAGGCAAAACATAAAAGAATCTTATTTACAATGTTGGCCTGGGTGGGAAGCCAGTACAAAGGGAAAAGAGAGGGAGAGGAGAGAAAATCTTTTCCATTATTTCTGAATATACAAAGAAGTCTAACTGGGGAACACTACATAAGAACAGTGTGCATTCATTACACCCTTGTGGTCAGTCGACTAAACTATTCAACTTCCTTTTTTCAAATTTCCTTTTAAGTATAAAAGGGAACTCATTATGACACTTTTTCTCTGTAGAAGTCGAAGAGTCTGGGCAAACAAATAAGACTGATCCAGTATTTTGCATTGACTAAGCAGACACAGGTGAAGATTCTCAAAAGTGAACCAGTAGAAAGACCAGGATGGAGACCTACATAACTCAAATACACTGGATTGCTCTTATCATCTCTCTCAATGGTAAGTCCAAGCTCCAAACTCTAGAGTAAAGTTTTTAAACATTTCTAAGGGTGTACCAAAGTAGATTTAGTAGTGGTTTTATTAAATTAAAACTGCTCAACCACTACTATCACGCCACCATACAAATTTCACTTAAACATCAAGTCATTTTTGCAGTAAAAAGAAATACTATGATTGCCAGGGTTACTTCATCCATCCCTACTAACATACAGAACTGTAGTGACTTTTATTAGTTTTAGTTGCTTGTTCTAATGCTTTAATCTTCTGTTCAGGTGTTCTTGCTGGTGAGTGGTCGGTGAATGTTCCAAGTAAGATTTGCACTGTGACTGGCTCCTCGGTGGTTCTACCTTGTTCCTATGACATTCCTGAAAGCAAAGATGGACACCAGGTTGAAGTCAAGTCTGAAATGTGGTGTTTAGGAAATGAACACTGTATTACACCAAGGTTAGTTTAATATTTACTGTGGAACCAAACCTTATAACATGTGTTGATATCACCTCATGATCTTCTTGTTTCAGATATGTTTACCACAGTGCAGGCATCTTCCTTGAGCCATTGTACCAAAATAGAGTTGAGTATCTTGGAAAACTGGGATCAAAGAACTGTTCACTAAAGATTTCAAGTCTGCAAGAATCAGACGGTGGAACTTATGTTTTCTACCTCATCACCAACCACACAACTGAGAAGATGCCAGCGCAGAAGGGAATTCAACTACTGGTGTCAGGTGTGCCCAAGCCCTCAAAAATAATTGAGTGTAATCAACAAATGTATTTTTGAATAAATATAAATAAAGCTCTATATGTGGGGTAAGTTGTTCCCCACCGACTGTAAGGGGGCTGGTTCAAATTCCATCCATAGTTTTATTATTATATTATATAAATATTATTCATCCATATCATTGTATTTTAGATTTTGTCAAAATGAGAATTGGGCCTAAACTTTACAAAACCTGGAACCTAGACTAAAGCATGACAAAACCAGAAATAAAACAGGACTGATCCAGGTCTGTATCAAATAAACAGGGACCAATCTGAACACAGTTTTAGTCAAGACCATTTGACTTTGTTTTTGTTTGAGGGTAAACGAGCTTTGGCAATTTGTGGCTCAATACCACCTCATATTTAAAGCTGGTTTTGAGGTAATTATTTAGAAATATGTTTTGTTTTTCTTATGTCTTAGTCTGTTGTCACTCAGTACATTAAATCTCCAATGACTAATAACTATTTTTTTCCAGGTTCTCCTTCTGCTGTCTCAGTATTAGCTGGTCCTTCCTCTGTAATAAGGGAGAGACAGTCCGTCAGTCTGTCCTGCTGCAGTCCTGGACAATCACTGGGAGTTCTTTGGTTCAAGTCCTCCAGCTCAGAGCCTAAACACACTGGATCAGAGTGGACCATCAGCAAAGCTTCACGTGAAGACTCAGGGAGCTATTACTGCCAAGTCCAGACCAAAGACCAAGTACTGAAGTCAAAAGAGCTGATTCTTGATGTACAATGTAAGTGAGATGACTTACGTATTAGAGATAGGGCTGGTATTTGCAGTTTTAAGCGTTCAACTATGAACATTCTGCAAAGACAGGTATTTTGTTTAAGCTGACAAACTTCTTAAAGAGAAGAATTGAGCAATATTTTAAAGTTGCATTACTTTACTGGGGAGGGGTCTGTCACTTGTTTGTTCCCATGGAGATATTGTTGCTTTGTCTAGAATGTTACACAGTATGGCATTAAAATATCTATTTTGCTTTCATTGAGGCGTTGCTCAAAAATATCTTGCATTTACTGTGGGTGAGGCTGCCTTTCCACAGATCTTCCGTGTAACTTTTCCTTCTGGGGCCAGTTGCTTGTGTCCACATAGAGACAGATACGTTTTATACCATACTGTGGAATTTTCCAGGCAAGCAATAACATTTCAGTGGAAACAAGCAGTTGATGAAGCCTCCACCCAAAAAGCTGCATAATGTACCTTTAATATTTAAGTTGAATATTGAAAGATCACTACAAAAAATGTCATTATCCTCTTTTCTTATAGGTTACTTGTAAAACAGTGCTCCTGCATGAGTGAGGGATTACACAGACTAGTGCTGTGGATGTCAAAAAATTAAAAATAATAAACATTTATTCTTTTCTTATGTAGTTTATCAGGTCCTACATATCTCAGCCATCAGCTGCTCAAGATTTTAATAAATCTGTAAAAGTGCTGGGCATTACAAAAAAACATAAAAACCTATATCGGTCAATCTCTGTATTCTTTTTATTAAATAAAAAGAATACATATCCTTTGTCATTGTGAACAACTGTAGACTTAGACAAACACCAATATAAATGGTAATAATAAATTCAAAATAAGAGTGTAGTGTATGACACATGGCACAGATAGACTATTAATTATTTACTTGAATTTTTTCATAGACCCCCCACAGAAAACCATACTGTCTTCATTCATGTATACTGCAGAGGAAGGTGTTGTCACTCTGACCTGCAGCAGTGAAGCTAACCCTCCTGTCCACACATACACCTGGTATAAGGGAGCAGCCTGTGAGTCTGGGGCAGACACTAGTTTTTATAAGTCTGTCCTGTCTTTGGCCTCGGAGACAGAAGGAGGTCTCACTCTGAGCAGAGTCAACGCGACCTCTGACGTCAGTGAAGAGCTCTGCTGTGTGGCCCGTAACCGACACGGGTCACAGAAGAGCTCCAGAGTCAGCAGGAAATCAGGTACAAAGTGACAACTATCTCGAATGGTCAATAGAAGCTGTATTAGACTTTATTCTAATGTAAATATGCATTATATTCACCAATTACAATTAGTGCATATTTTGAGTGCAATTTAAAGCACACTTATACTCTTGGTTGAATCAAAATAGATTTTAGCTAGATGCATGTTTGTAAAGTGAACAGGATGTAGTATTTTTGGCTTTTTATTAAAAAATTTTGTTTTCATCATTTGTCATACTTCTTACTTAAATGTATTTTCCAGTCTTATGTCTGTTACTGTGTGTTCTTTATATAGAAACATCAAACTCCGGAAATAGATTGGTGTTTCTAGGAGTGGCTATTGCTGTGCTGCTAGCAATTATTGCAGTCATTGCTTTTATGATGAAAAGGTATGTAATCTAAATTATTTTGCCTTAACACATTGTTTATTTTGAAGAATTATTTTTACTTGGCGTAATGTTTTAATTATAGACATTTTACTGTTGTACATGTTATAATAAATATTCTTATTTTGTTTTCCAGAAAAAATAAATCTTCAAGGAACCAGTCATATGCTCTAGCTGCAACTACTTCTACAGAACCTTAAACAAAAATATTTTGGACTATAGCTAGTTTTCAAGTTGTGTTTCTGGCACAGTGGCATTGAAAGAGCAAGGATTTTTGGAACTACAGTCCACAACCAAAGACATAGCCAGATTTGGGTATTGTACATACGCATGTTGTTGAACTGTGTCATATTTGTATAGCTTTAAATAAGCTCAAACATGATAAAGACTGAAGAAAACTGAAGGAGGAGGGAGACCATGAGGACAGTGACTCGGACAAAAGGACAATGCACTGATACAAGATCCATCCCACTGCTCCCCCAAGGACTATTTTTAGATCAAAACTTGAAGGAATGGGACCAAATAATTATAACTGCTATCACTCCACAATGTATTTTTATGTCATCAGTTGTACCATTATAAGTTTAATTACTTTGAGTCAATGTTTACTATTATGAATTAGCTGTTTTGTATCCTACTGTAGGTCTATTTGCATTTTTACGTAAAATAAACGCTTGTACACAAGAGGGCGCCAAACACCTGCTCATCTTACCATTATCCACTTTTTTAAAATGACGTTTTACCCAGTTTATCTCCTACCATTTAACGATCCATTTTTTACAAAACGTTTGAATGATAAATTATTTTACCATTACCTTTATGAAACAAGCAACAAGTTTTTATATTCTTCTGCAAATGTTTAACTTGCTTCCTGTAGCTTTTGTAGTTCAATATTTAAGAAAAATACATTGAAATATTTCTTTTGTTTTTTTGTATTACTGTATTACTGTACTGTAAGTTTTGCATGAGGGCAGATGTAACTGTCAAAGAAAGCTAAACATGATTATACTGAAAAAGACTTGAATGAGTGGCGAAACATATTCACTCTTAATGATCCTATATTACACAAAATTGATTCTTGTGAGCTTTAAGCCATGTTATAATGTTGTTATCTCATCAAAAGCATATCCGGAGTTATGTTTTGTTTCATTCACATGTTTAATTAATCCTTTTTTATCAGTCTGTTTATATGTCTCCAAATTTCAAAATTCTCTGCTCTACCTTGTGATGTCATGTAGTGGTAGTTTTAAAGTTAAAAGAGTTTACTTTTTGCTCAGTGCAGACTGGTAAATCCAGAGCTGAAATGATCCAAATCATTCCGGTGAAGATGTATGGAGTTTAAAAACATAGTGGAACACTTTCTGTATTTCCACATGACATCACAAGGAGGAACATCTTGAAAAGAAAACAGCGTTAATATGTAGGGTTTGTGTGTTAAACGTGTCAATGAAACAAAACACAACTCCGAGTATGTTTATAACAAATAAAGTAATATGGTCCTTTTAACACTTTTGTCCAGCTGACAGAATACATTTTTGATGATTGATTAAAAATATTTCTACAGTAGTGGTTGACTTTCTGAGACCCTTTAGAGAAGAACGTCACTACAATGTATTGTTAGAATGTATGTCAGTCTTTGATGGGTAGAGAGAAGCCTGAGATTTGTAGCAGGCAGCCTCCAATGAGCGTCTCTAGTTCAAGCCTGACCAGTTTGTCTCGTTTCAAACTCTTGTGAATGAGGAAGATGTAAAGTGTTTCCAGTCCACACGACTGCAGGAAGATGTAAGCAAACCAAAACAGGTACTAATCTTTTAATACTAAATCTACTAATTTTTCTCTTTTAAAGATTTTATTACAGTAATGACACATATAGGAGGATTCATATTGATGTTGTAGTTGACGAGCTGTGATAAGTAGTTTGTATATTTATCTCAACAATCTACAAAGCTAAAATATATCACTGGGATCTCTAGCTTTTTACCTTTTTGCTTTTTAAAGCTCTAAATGGGGTATGTACAGTTATTAAGGATTTAAGAGTGCAGAGAGTTATACATCTGAAGTATACATTTACAATGATGATAGGCATGTCATGATTAAATTTTTTATTATTCAGCATAATTTCAATAATTAAAATCTAAACCCTTTGGGGAACTACTTGGAAAGTGATGGAGAGCTCTGGTAAATATGTAAAGAATATGTACAATATGGCAGCACTTAGGATACAAAGCAGAGTCCTTGTCATATCACTTGTAATATTTGAAAACTGTAATTACAATAAACTGTAAAAATAAGATGCTTGGTTTGTCACTATGGTAACACGTATTTTTCTTTCTGATGCTCACAAAGTTTTAAACACAAATCAGAGCCAACAGAACAAATCAATATGGAAAGAGGTGCAGAATTGTTTGCGAGGAAGAGCATCTTTGTGATTCTGGCCATCCTCCAAATCACGAAACACACCTCAGGTAATTATTTCACAGAACAACATTGCAGTCTACAAATAGATTTTCTATAAACGGATTAAACTCACTGATTAAACTCAAATACACTGTAGGCAAGATTGTGCAGCAATGTAGTGAAGAGTATAATACAAGATATCAAATGTAGGCTAACCCAAAAAACTTTAAGCTACAGCTGAGATTTTACTTACTCATGTGCAAAAATAGATTTTCCACTTTTGAAGTTAGTGACAAACTTGACACCAAATACATGGGTTCTACAGCATATTTTTTCTGTAAAGGCTTTATGTCGTAGAAGAAAAGCTAATTATAATGTTATTAATATTAATGTTTTTATGACAAGATTATCACTCTGTTTAGTCTGCATACTACGTTCTCAAAGATGTAAAGTTTGTTGACCCAAAATACATCATGAAATTCCTTTTTCTTTTTCAGCTCAAACTACCACAACTCCCTCCTCCAACACCACACTCTCCCCCTCAGCTTCTGTCCCACCCTCCACGTCCTCAGGACCGCATCCTGGCTCGTCCCAAAGCTACCTAACTCTGCCCTCAAACATAACGGTGGGACTGGGCGATCCGGCACAGTTCCGGTGTGGAGTCCCCAAAAGCTCTGAGGGTCTCACCTTCACTTTCTATGGAAGTGCTCATAACTACACCCTCAGCTGCCCCAACGGACACATAGAGGACATACCACAGGTCAAAGAACATTAATAATAATAAAACAATCTAGGCAACTTAAATACTGTATATGGACTAACTGACAATTTTGTCTTTGTAAAAAATATAGTTTGAACATCAGTTTAATACATTATATTTTCATATATCCATATATGAATTTTTGCTATGGAAGTTATGCCCTTTACTTGACATCTATTGAGATCATTACAGTACCATGACTTTGTAATGTCTTTCCAGGCCCTTGAGGGGTATTGCCAGGTACATTTAGAAGAGCTGCTGGCTGGGTGGGTCCTAAAAGGCACATCTTTACCAGACAATGGTATAAGAGTTGTATGTCAACGAAGCGGCCACCCGGCTGCACCCACAGCATACTTGTATGTATATGGTAAGGTTAATTTATCCAGCCTTTTAGCCAGAAATGAAACAATATTAAACTTATTGTTGAGGTTATTTCTTACCAGATAATGGCTCAGGAGATGCTCTCCTGATTGGTCTGGCTATTGGAGGATTTTTCGGTACAGTAACGGTGTTTGGTTTGTTCTACCTGATGCTGACAAAATCTGAGAGGCTCCGTATCTGCTTTAGTGGTGAGAATAAATAAGTCATTTTCATTTTATGTTGTATAAGTTCAATACAGATTATAATGGTTTATAATGTATTGTTCCTTTCTTTAGGTAAAAACAACTCACCAGAAGATATGACAGAAATCGTGGACAACATTGAAGCCACTGCTACGTCTCCTATGCCCACCCTTAATGAGAAAATGAGAGATCTTTGATGATTACACATGTCCATATTCCTTGTTAAGCCTGATACTTTGAACCAATAACATCTATTAATGAAATATAAATATAAATATAAATAGTGTGGCTCCACAAATTCTCAAAACATGAAGGCTTTTTATTGTATTATTTTTAAATAGAATATGCACACAGCACTAATTTCCCCCCAAAAAAACTCTGCTATGAACTCTTATTATGCTTGTGTTTGTGTCTATATGAAGAATGTTGTATACTGAAGATCAAATAAAAGATGGTACATTTGTGCTTCTTCAAAACTTTTTCCCCCTTCAGTCTAATAATTCAGTGTTACTCCCTCTAGTGGTCAAAACTTTACACTTCACCATGAATGACACAGTTGGAAGAGATGATGTACACAGTGGTCAGGATTGTCAATTGATACATAGGCATACACAAAAGAGTCACTACCAAAAACAAACCTTTTAAATCACTCAAGCAAGAACAGAATATAGGCCAAATATGGGTAAGAAATAAATAATGCAGTAAGCAGTGGCAAAACGGGTTATATTACTTTCCTTTTAACATAAACATAAAAAAAAAAAAGAAAAATAGGGCTATAGGATCATATTACCTTAACTTATTGTGAATGTAGGGTTTAATCAGTTGTTGCTTTTCATTAACATTTGGTTTGCCATCACTAACTTTGATTTGTTGTGTTTAGTTTCGTATATTTTTAAATTCTACATTAACAAAAGTACCTTTTAGGTATGTTGTTATTTATTGATGCACCGGGGAAAACAATGAAACAACTTTTAAATGTCTAGAATATAAAATAAAGCTTTGCAAATTTTTTGTACCACATTGCCCTTGTCTTTTTTTAAATGTCAGAACAAATTGTGCGATTAGATGATAAAAAGTATGACTCTAACCTACCCACTCAGTTACATCTGAACAAAAATAGCATTATACTTCATATTCATACTTGTACTCTTACTCACAAGTATTGTCTGAGTCAAGGAATGATTCCTTCGTCTGTGGTCCTCAGTTCATCAGCTCGTCTGGTCCTTCATGTTGTGACACCTGACAGAGGTCACACACACCACACACAGGCAGCGGCCCACCAGCAGGGGGCGTCTCTCCAATGACCCTGAATCACAACAGAAACAGAGCTACATGTTTACACAGCTGTTCACACGCCTCATGCAACTTCATGACACTTTCTGATGTCTGTCTACACTCTCTAGAGCAAAACACAGGGAATGGCATAAGTGAAATGCTTAAACAGTCAAATCCACAAACTATACAGTTGTAAAAGAAAATGTATTGCATTTGAATTTTCTACAAAGCTTCTGCAACTCTGGGCCAAGGCAGGGCATTCACAAAAAGACACAGAATACACAAAACTTTTACACTGATCCAATGAAAACAATTAAAATTTACAAATACCATCTGGCATCATCAAACTGTTTTTCAGTTATTATAAAGTATAAAATCATGTATTAAAGTTTTAATTGTTGATAGAATAAATAAACTTTTTGTATTAACCTTCTTGAATATAAAGAGTACAGACTTCAAATTTATTGCATTAACACAAAGAACAGCAAAACTTCTTCCTCCAAACCATACACTTTTACTGAGAGAGGATTGACTATAGACCCCTCACTGAAAAAGAGGCAACAAATCATAATTTTTAATGCATAGACCAACAATGATTGTTTATTTGACTTGGATGTAGTGAGTGATTTTCCTTTAACTGACTTGTGTGTACATTTGAGCCCTGCAGCTTCTTGTTGATGTATAAACAGCACAAATGCCACCATCACAAAGGCCCGTGCTGAAAGTGTCAGCAAATCTCTGTGTGTCTGTGTGTGTAAGCAGATAACATAACACATGATAACCTGCATTGTTCACTGTGTGTTTGAGACGACCTCTAACGAACAATGTCCTGTGACAGTTAACTAAATCAACAATAGTTTAATGATTGGGATGAGCTAAACAAGGCATTAAAGCAGTAACTGACAGAAGAGACATTTATGACTTCCTCCATAAAAATGCATTGATATGGTTGACTGACACTGAAATGTGAAGAATTCATTTTAGTATATGAAGGCAGAGTAGGCCCATATGTAGTGTTTTCTTCATTGAAAATAAGGTCTATTCCAAATATGTTTTCAAGTAAATGTGATGTTACTTGAAATTATGCAAGTAAACAAAAATTAGTACATAAAATACAGCAGGTTTGTACTTATAGTACTGTGCTAATAGCACTTATAGATGTTTGGCATTTATTCAACATCCTGAAGTGGCATGGCACCCAAAAATGCATAATGTGAAAAATGTATAGCATGTTCAGATTAGTTGAATTGTTAGGAGGACCACAGCCTCAATAACAGACAGCAGGTGTTGGGCACTTCCTGTGCTGTAGCCTGAGGGATAATGTCATATCTAAATATGTCATGTCCTCTAAACATTAGCCTACATAGACTAAAAGATCACGTGTTGATTGCATAAAATATTTAAGTCCCCTCAATTGTTTGTATAATCACTATTGAAGCTTGAAATTATATCCATAGCACCAGGCCCCACACACACTCAGAGCTGGGCTAATTTTGTCAGTGTCATGCCATTGGCAGGGAACAAAGTGACCTGCAGCAGGCTTTATGTAGACATGAAAGTGCTACTGAACCTCAGTCTTTTCCCCACGTCAAAAAATGCATCATTCAAAATAATAAAAGATATATTTACCAATATTTTATTATTGCTGATTTAACAGCTCTTTCCACATTTCCACATTGACTCTTGTGAAGTTGCCCATTATCACTAGTGTCAGTGTCTGTCTCATTGTCACCAGAGTTTTCTCACTTATCAAGAGGCCTTTCGAGTGACTGTATAGGTATTAATAGCTACTTTCACCACTGTATTCTTATCTTCCATTCTAGACTCCCAAAACACAGCCACCTAACAACTGCAAGAGTGAGCCTGTTCACAACATAGTTTTGGTTTTCTTCATAATATCGATAAAACGTAATCACAAAAGAAACAAAAGGAAACTAAATTTTGTGATGTTTCTTGAAGCTACTGTTAAAATGGACCATATAAGCTTATGTTATCTACAGTACACAATTTTACTCTTATTAGCCTTAATATTCATGTTTGCAAACACAGTAGGTCATTTATGTGGTTCATCAGATGTGCTCTGATAATCTGAAGATGAAGTATGTGAGCCCTACTTACAAAAGGAAAATGTCTGTCAACCATGAGGTCAACATGAACCCTTTAACACAGATGGAGTTACCTAGACACCTGGCAGAGAGGTGGAGAAAGGGAAATCAGAACATGAGCAAGAAATGGCAAAGTCTATTGTTCTAATTGTAAATACAAGACTTATTTTTTCATCCTACAACCAAACAAAGCAGAACTTAACATACTGCACAATTGTGATGGTATATATTTTACAAACAACAGAAGAGGTAAAAAAAATAAAATAAATAAATAATAAGAAAAAAGATATTACTTCCAAATTATAAAACTTAAGGTTGAAGAAAAAGTACTTTGTAAAACTATTCCTGAAGGGGAAAAACATCTTTAGCAGACTCTACAATTTGTAAAGGCAATTGTTTCACATAGTTTCTAACTATTACAAATATGCTTGTCTATCATTCAATTCTTGTGTTTCAAATAATATTTTCATATAAAAAGTTCAGTTGTTTGACTTTACAGTGAATTTGAGAATATTCCTTTAAGTTGATAAGTGCACACTGTTGTTTATGCCATAACACTGACAGTGGCCTCTTCTATGTACATAAACAGGGTAGAGCCATCATACAAATTCAAGCACTGTTCCACTGCACAAATGTTTTTATTTGAAACAAAAAGGAGGAGCTGCAAATATCAAATCAGCTAAAAACATCAAGACGCACTTTAGTCCTGACAGTGAACCTTTAGTCACGGTCGTCTGCATCATCAGTAGCTCAGGTAAGTGCAAATAATGTATTATTGAAATTTGGGTGGGATTACATACATACATCTAGTCTCTGTGTAACCATTTGTTGGCCTCAATAGGCAATACATTCAAAAGCCTTTTAACTTATAATTGTAGATAAGTAACAACAACTTTCCTTGACCTGATCATTACAGGTAAAGGTTGATGTTTGCGCTGTTGAAAAGAATCATTAAATTATACTTAGTTGTCATAAAACTTCAAGTTAATGCAACACTACTTTAACTACTGTTAATAGTTAAATATTTAAATGAGAAAATACTTAATGGTCTCATACCGACATACCCAGAGGCTGAGATAAAAATCTAGATTGTGAAGTTGTGTAAAAACCTTCTGAGTTTTGTCCCATGACAAAATTTCATCCACTGTTTACTCTCTAAACACCCACAATGCACCCCTGTTGATGAGATCCTGCAACTAAAATATAAATCTTAAAGCATGTAATGCAAGTTAAATTATTTTTAAGTTATGAAATCTTTTACTTTCATTATTTATTTATTTATTTATTGTAATTTCAGGTCTATATTAACCATGGGGAGGCTTGGTTTTGTGACATTGCTGACAGGTAAGAAACACAACAAGCAAAAGCAAAAGTATTTTTGTATATTGTTGCATTGATATAATACATTCTTATTGCATGTTAATTTTATTTTGTGCAGCCCTCTTTGCCCTTTTTATGGAAACTGAAGCAAGTAAGGCCAATATTTCACAATAACACAGTACATAGTAATAATCTGTGTAAAACTGTTGTTGCATTGTAAACTGATTAATTCTTTATTTATTGTTGCTTTTATCTCTTGTTGCTGCTTTTCAAATCTGGCAGATCCCTTTGTTTACAGTAAGTATAATATTTACAGTAGGCTATATGGTGGTGCACATATTTCCGACTACAAATATTGAAACTGATGCTTATGTAACTATGCAACATCTAAAACACATACATCTTTATTTACCAGACTATGAAAGGTTACGAATTGGGGGCCTGGTTTTTGCCTGCTTGCTAATTGCTGGAGGAATTGGAATCATCATTTGTAAGTGAAAGAAAGTCACACACCATAGCTGTATTTGGACAGAAACCCAACACACCAGCATGTGTCCTTATGCTTGTTTTTCTTCATTTTGGCAGATCACAAGTGCAACAGAGTTCCCTTGAAGTAAGAATTTAACACTTTCAAGTAACTGTGGTGGAGTGTTAAGAATCTAAGATCTAGAAACTTATATATATATATATATATATATATATATATATATATATATATATATATATATATATATATATATATATATATTTTTTTTTTTTTTTAATTCTATTGCCATTTTGACCATTAAGAACAATGAAATCTTTGCAGTAATAGTAGTAGGCATAGCTGCATTTGTGGTTGTATGTTTGTGTAGTAGCAGTCATAGTATTGGTCAAGCAGTAGCATCAGTAGCAGTCTATCAATCATTGCAGCAGTGTTGGTAAAAGTATTAGTAGCCGACCAGTTCTAGTGCAGTAGTGCTAACAGGACCAGAACAAGTAGCAGCACTACAGTTGTAGTAGTAGCATTTGAAGTTGCAGTAATCCATTTAATTAGGATCAGATTTTGAATTAATCCATCACTGCATGCTATTCTCCCTCATTTTTGTCTCACCTTCACAATCTGTTGTACTAACTGCTGTCCTGTCCTCTTGTGTTTTTCCTCTCCTTTCAAACAGAAAAGTAGAAGATGATGAAATTTGATAGCGCACCTGACCAGACAGACCGGTTCGAGCCAGGAAAAACGCGTTAAGACAAAAAGAGGGTGGGTGATGGGAAGGAGGGGGGATGACATGATGCCACCTGTAAAGACGTGCGCAAACAGACAGCTGATAAGAAAATGCTCCAGTAAAAATCTCTATAGCTTCACTAATTTATTTTAGACTGTAAATCAAAGACGGAAAAATATGTGTTGTCCATAGGCTACTTGAAATAACTTTGAAGCTCTTTTATTCACATTTTGCAATTAGAAGTAGGCCTAGGTTTCATGCATTATTGGCAAATTTTATTGCTTTATGCAACACTGTACATTGAATTGATCAAAACATATAGTCTTGAAATTGGAATATCCAATCTATGTTTGCGTTGTTATGTTATGTTCCTGTTCAATAGGCCTATAGTAGAAACCAGTGGTATACTAGTGATTGTCTCATTAGCTAGAGCTAGTAGCTAGTAGTCTACACATGTGTTAGACTAATTCTTGTATTAAGCTTTTTAATCTGTGTACCTATATGTAATTTTGCTGGATTTATCTTTAAAGAAAGTACCAAATGCCCAAGGCCTAAATAAAACCTACCGTGCTCAAACTAAACTTTGCATTTTCCTTTACTATCGTTGTTGTTCTTTGTCACTTTACCCGATAACGTCCCATTGCCATCTAGGCTATGCAAATAACAGTGGAAATTTCCCTGCAATCGTTCCCGACAACCAAAGTATAAACTCCAGCTCCTCCTCCAGTTCAATACTGACCCCAGATCAGCCGTACGCCCCTCTGCGCGCGTAGACTTTTACTTACTACACTCGTGAACGAAGCGAACTCTACTGACTCCAGATCAGGACTTTGTAGCCGGACTCCCTCAGTTATTACTCGGCCCCTTGAGCTAAAACCAAGCCAACCTGTTGAATGTAACAGTGTAGAAGGGTGTTGGCGCCTTACGCACGCAGTTACATCCTGTGAGGGAGAGAGATTTTGACGCTGCTGGCTGAGGTTTACTTACGGGGGTAAGTCTGCGACAAAAGGCATGATTTTTGCGTTTATGATTTTTGAAACAAGTTTAATGACGTTTTGGGCGTCAGCATAGTAGCTTCTTGAAGTTGTAAAGTTGTGTTCATTCTTTAGTCAAATTGTCTCCGTGTGGGTGATGTAAGCGTGGCTTGATAAATTTAAGATGACAAAGTGTCCTATCCACCATCTTGTACTATGAAGATTCAAAACTGTGCAAATGAAAAACTAGGTAGTACATTATAATTAGAAATGATTACATCCACTTTTTGGTGAGTAAGCCACAAAAGTTTACATTTCAGTTAATGTTTAGACATCAACCTGGATTTGTGTTTTTGGCCGTGCGCTATGTATTCTTTTTTAGATTTCCTTATTATTCTTGTATAAGAGCATACGATTAAGTGAATTTTGCATTATTCACACCCCTCTGTTGGGCGAGCTCAGTATGAAATGTCCAGCTGATAAAAGGGCAGCTGTGATATTGGTTGGACCTGCTCAAATGGCACTGGGACAGAACATGACAAGGGCAAAAACAGACAACTGAACTATGCTATGCTGCTGACTGAAGAACAAATGGATCAGGTCCTCATTTAATTTCTCCTTGAACTGGACTCAACAATCCAATTGTAACATAGCATAATGTAAAGCTTAGAGAAATAATGTATTCTATACCATCTTCTGTATAAAAAAAATGGGCTACAAATGTATTTTCTTTAATGATTCTTTCAGCACTGGACAATGCATTTAAGTAGGTTCATCATATATGTTTAAAGGGCAGTATGTAACATTTCTGGTTTGGACCTGCTTGTCTATGGAGATGTCTGGCCTTTCTCTGGTATGTTCCCTGTATGGCGTTAAATGTATCTACCTTGCATTTATTCTATTACAGGTGTTTTTATTTCTAAAAAAAAAAAACTTGCATTGAAAGCATTAATTCTTACTGTGAATGTGGAATCTCCTCTCCACCAGAAAACTCGTGCATTGTTTTGTGTGGATTCAGACTACAGTGTTTTTAGAATCCAACTGGAGGTCACATTGGTTTCATAAGGACATAGACCAAACGATTACTGTGACTTTGCTTTGTCAAATGAGTTTCCTCTCCTCATCTTTCCCCCATCGCATCACGTGACTCAGGTCTTAAAAAAGGTTGTGAGTGAGAGAAACAATCAAATGGAATGGCCAGAAGAGAAAGCTTTTAGGAGGTGCCCTCTACTCAGATTTCCACCATAGCACAAGTAAATATAGAAACTTCCACAACAACTCATTGATTTCCATGTACTAGTACTACAACCATTTATTTTCTCTGTACGTTGAGCTCGTGAAGTGAGAGACAAGTAGCTAAAATGTTAGATTATTATTGTAAAAAGCACTTGATTAAAGGGGAAAACGACAAGGACAAAATACCCCGAAGCCTAATTGCATTATCCTGATGGGCTATAGGCTTACATACTCAAGAGTAAAATCTGTTTTATGTTGGCTGTATAGAGTAGTCAATGAAATAAACATACACTGCAATGCCTTACTATCTCAATCAACTCATTATCTCAATCCACTCACAATGAAGCATACAAAAACAGTCAGAAAGAATAGTGTTACAATACGATAAAACTACAAATTGAAAAGAAGGGACTTAAACAAATGCTTCTCCCCATGTGGGACAGTTAGCTGCTCAGTGTTAGCCTGTTGCAGTTACCAAAGTGACTCAGAGCTCTAGTATGCTCCACTCTTCTCCTGCCTCTTTTATAATGGTGCTCCTCTATTCCACTGTGTCCCAACTGTTATCGACTCTCTCCCCTTAGGCTTAAATTCTTTCTTCTGTTTTTTTTTTTTGTTTTTTTTTTTTTTACCACAATATGTCCAAAGGGATTTTTTTCTTCTAGTCTACGTATTATTCACTTCCTCATTTCCCTGTGTCTACATACTTTCTGCTTGTCTTTGCTACTAAAGGCAATACAAAATACTAGTTGCTAGGCTGCTATTGCCATGCCATGTCCCTAAGGTTTGTTTCTGTAATTGTTTGGATTCACAGCAGTGATCCCATGTATTGGCAATCACAGCTAAGTCATGATGAGTTGTGTGACAAGTTAAATTATTTATAGTTGCAAACCATGAATAGGCTATATTTTTTATCAATTTCCTATCGTACCATTATCCATAGAAACACCACGAAGTTTATCAACAAAATTCTAGTTTCAACCAGCTTGCTGTCAGGATTGTGGTACTTCAAAATGAAAAATGATAGAAGATTTTTACATTTGTAACATGTGGGAAATACAAGGTTGCTATTGGTTTTTGCTTTGAACTCAGTTAAACCCTATTTTTAAGTATCGATTCTGTAATAAAAGTTGCAAGCACTTTTAAGCTGTCACAGTCTGTTGATTGTCATACCTCATAAAGGTAGTGTGTAACAGAGGAATCTGGCACGGCTAATTTAGGAATAAAACATTCCTGTTAAAATGGGCAGCTGTCTTTGTAGTAGCAGGAACACAGAGCCCTATGTCCAGTGTGGGAGGTGGGTGGTCCATTGGAAAAACATACACTGCTTGAGTTAGTCACATAAATAGTTTGGATGCTACAGTAACATGGAGCATACAATTAACTTTGAATGTGAACGTCAAAGTAAACTCAGCTTCGAACTAGACAAAAGTTTGGTGCAGCTTTGTATGGTTGATATAAATGTATTATACAAATAAAATTATGTGACAAAATAATCTCTCAGTTTAAAACCTCAAGGGCCATGACTTGTTGGTAAAACAATTATATTTCTTAAATGGCCCTATTGCACTAATTTCAGATCTATGTTATAACGTTTCTTGATCGAAATATATCTTGTTTCTTCAACACATGTTTAACACACAAACAGACAGAAAACACTATGTTCCACCTTGTGATTGTCATGCAAAGTGCTCCACTGTGTTTTTAAGCTTCATACATGTTCACAAGAATAATTTGGATAATTTCAACATGGAAATTTCCCATCTCTTCTCAACAAAAGTTAAAAGGTAGCTGTTAACTTGAAAACTACTGCTTCATGACATCACAAGGTGGAGCAGAGCATTTTAAGCTTTGGAGATGTAGACAAGCTAATATTTAAGGATTATTCAAATGTGTGAACAAAACACAAATCTTGATAAGGTACTAAAGTTCTAACATGGCTAAAAGCTCACAAGAGTAAATTTTGTGTAATATAGGACCTTTAACTAAGGGATAATTTACCTTCCTTTTACTTCTTATTATTTACTGGTAAAATATAAACAAAATAATGTCTATTAAATTGACTTATTTTTAAAGCAGAAAAATACAAATATGTAATTTACTTATCTAAGTAGAGGGTTATTCAGTAAAAATGCATTTTTGATGGAATAAGCCTCGTTTGTCTAATAATTGGGGCAGTTCAAGTATAAAGGGAAACTAAGGAGTCAACTTTGTATTTTCAGGAAGAGTGTTTTTAAAAAGAGGATGCTTGATGTGAATGAGTGAAACAGACCTAACAAAGAGGAAGGAGGTGAGCCAAGGACATACAGAAGAGCAGGAATGGACTTGAAAAAAGGAGACTGGGAGGATTAGAGTAGCACAAGTTTGATCAAAACAGGAGAGGCGTGGAGTTGCTGTTTTAATCAAGAGAGCTTTATACAGATGATTTATAGAGGTAGACTGGAGTAGCACAGAGAGAAATGTGGGTAGGGCAAAAGCAGTCTGAAAAGGGGATACAAAAACTAGCTGTTAAAAATAAAAAAAGAGGTTCAGAACATTCACATGAGTCATGTTTTCCACGGTGACCCTAGGCAATGTTGTTGTGGACTCGTTGGAGAAAGAAATTTTGCACAGTGAAGGCCTAAAACAGAACAAATCCATCTTAGTTTAAGTGCTTCTGTTTCAAGTTGTAGTCAGTCTGCTCCTGAATGCAAGGGTGTTCAAGCCTCCAACATTGTCATTTGTTTACACATAGTACATACCTTTGGGCTGCACCTTAAACCAATATTTGCTTTACTTTACAATCTTTGATCTACATCTGTAAAACACATGGTCAGTTTCTCAGTTTATGGGTTACTCAACTTCTGAAGATTTCAGATTTGGAATAAAATCTTTAATTATTGCATATTATCTCAAGATAATACATTTTAAAGGTGCTCATAGAGTGTGTGTGTATATATATATATATATATATATATGTATAAGAGGACATAGCTAATACGCTTCCCTCCTCATTCCAAATAGTTGGGCATGGGCCTGAAGTGGCTCCTTTGAGTTTTTAATAATAAGTAAGTAAGTAAGTATTTATTTATATAGCGCTTTTCACAGACATTTGTCACAAAGACACTTTACAGAGCATTATTCAGTCACTATTGTTATTATACAATAACAGTTACACAGCTATATTAATATAATTGAAGGCACATTACAATTTCTTAAATAATAGGATATGATAAGTATTAAATTGTAAAGAGTTTCCACAGTTTGAAAGACGAGCAGTCCCTGCTCTGACTTAAAAGCAATCAAAATCGTAACCGTTCAATGTGTGCAAAAAAAATCCAGATTGTATTGTTTGGTCATATCGCCCAGCCCTACTTCTATTGAAAAATCTTCACCCTCTCTTTGTAACTGTTGGTGCTGTCAGGCATTTTGGTCCTAAAAAGTTGGTTTATCCTGTAGTTTTTACTTCACTGTTTTGTCCCTAAATTAAGATATGAACATTAATAATGTTGCTAAGTGCCCACCCAGTGCCAAGCCACCTGTGCTTCATGGCTGCAGATTAGCAGATGTAACTGCTAGTGTTGTAAATTCCCCAGTATAACTGTTAGTTTAGTAACAGTTTTTTAGATCAGGCATTCCTGGGCAGCTCAGGGGTCCTTGGGAGCACCATGGTAACGCTGTTACTGGTACCATGGTAATGCTGTTACTGATCATGACCTTTAACCTATCTAAGTCTGTGTCTGTGATAGAGGTGGTGTTTTTTTAATTGATATGTAATGTTCTGATGCTAATTAAATTTATTAACTTGATTAATTTACATGACTGTTGATGTAAACTGTTTAACAGTTATTCATAGACTGATTATATGTGTAATTTTCATTTAGTAATATGATTTAAATGTGCTTATAGATAGGTCAGATGAAAGGCTAGACAAACAGAAAGATACAATAAAGGGCATTAAAGCTCCTCAAATCCATTCCTGTGTTCGTCTTTCCTCTCTGATTGGAGTATTGTGTGGGTAAAGTACATCAGTACAGTACATCGCATCATAATCTACAGTCCCAGCTATCTCCAATAGCTAATGAACTTCATTTGCTTGCAACTGAACTCTATGGGGGACATCACACTCTCTTACTGTATTTCTATTGTACAGTCTATGATGTAACCTTTCTGTTGGGATGGTCGCTGCTTGATTGTCTCCATGGAGATGTTGTTGTTATGCCTGGCATGTTTAACATGGCATTAAACATACTGTCTTTTTTATTGTTAAAACAATACTGTACCTTGAAAAATAATTCTTACTGTGAGTAGGGTCGTCTCAGGTCTGACCCATAACCTGGTGTGGTGGTTTGACCTTGTCTCCTTGGAGTGAGTTTAAACACATCCTCTAGGACATTCCAGGCATACAAAAATGTCTCTATGGAGAGATAACAGACGCTCCACCAGAAAAGTTACAGCGTGCCCTTATTGTTTTATAGTTTTAGCGTACAATATACTGAAAATGATTCTTTTAAAATGGATGGATTCTCCCTCACTCTCTTTGGGTCATTTCTCTCTATTCTGTCATCCACTCCACTCCTTACAGCTCCTCTCTGTCTGGGTGTCTTTATTTTGAGGTGAGCCCTCTCTGTAATGGTTTTGGCTCCATTCCCATCCTCTACATTCCCCCTGCTTCGGCATGGGTTGCTCTGGAGAGAGTTACAGAGAGTAGCATCCTTGTCTTGTCTTTTTCCCCCCCTAAATACCAATAGAAATTAAACTAGATCCTGCCTAATTACTAAACGTTACTTGTATTGTAAAAAAAAACAACAAAAAAAAAAAAATTGGTGTAACTTTATTTGTCTTAATTAAAATACAATTTGAGGTGTTTAATTTTATGTCATGATTCAAAATATTACAAATAGGAAAAAAGGGTTCAGGTTTAGTTAATTGACCTCTTTACCTTAACTTTGACCTCTTTAACTTAAGTAGGAGCTTATTGTTGCATTCATGTAGCAATAAACACTTGACTTGTCTTTTCACATATTGAAAAGACCTTTTAGTAAATACACACATGGTAACATTCTCTGTCTTATGTCTGTTTTCCCAACCCCTCCTCGTGTGTGCTTGTGCCATCCTGTTGTGGGCACGGGGCATGTTTGCTCATGACTGTAGCATGCTGAGTGGAAAGTGCAGCCAATGGAAAATCACTGTAGATCCACAGGGTTTGTCTCCTCCCAGAGCTTCTGCTTCGTCTGCTGCTGCCCTCTATGCCAAACCTCAGGGGTTATATGCCGTTAATGAGAGAGAACATCATTACATCATAACACACAAGATCATACGTAAATCAGTAATAGGCTAGGATTTAACAAGGACCTGACCACGAAAAAACTGTCACAACCAGATCACAAATGTAATTTTATGTCTTATTGGTCTCAGACAGAAAAGCATGAGGTTGTCACTAGATACTCTTTATTGCTCTGTAGAAAACTCTGTTGAATCATCTCTTTGTTGCCTCTGCCAGCTGGTGCCAGTACAACCCTGCTTCCAGATTCCACTTATTTGAAATGCTCTTATTTGGGCTATAGGGCAGAGAGTTGATGGTATCTACCCCAGAATAATATAAGAAGCCACTTGCAAATGAGCCTTCGACTTCGACTATGCTTGAGTGTTTACATACACAGGTAAACACAAGCGTGCATCACTGGAGGCTTGTTATCTGCTTGAATATTTGACTCAAAGTACATATCACAAAGAAAATAGATGTAAAATCTCAGCTTTTTATAAAATGTTTTGTATGTTTGTATTTACATTAATTTGTATTTCTGTTTTTTAGGTTTTCAAGGCTTAAGACTGAAAATGTTGAGAATTATCACATTGGTGTTGATGACAAGTAAGTTAACACTCACATCGTGTTGAGTATATCCAATATTTGTAAACAGACATAGACTTAGATAAACTTTATTCATCCACATGATCATCATATATCAAAATATATTATAATAATAAAGAGCAAAATATAAATTATAATAAATGGTAATAATAAATTAAAAATAAGTAGCAAAAATAACAAGAGATTGGAGTCAAATAAAGCACAACTGTATGAATATGTACAAGTAAAAATTTAATATAGAAATACAAATATATCTCAGCTATACACAAGAGGTCATAAAGAGAAATAATACAAAGATGAAATAATGATTGACAGGACATAGGGTTATCTGTTACATAAGGGTGAGTTGTTGTAAAGTTGTATGGAGTATGGTATGAGTGTAGTCCTGTATCTCACTGTTTGAGCGGAGCTGTAGGAGCCTGTTGGAGAATGAGCTCCTTTGACCCTCTATAGACTCATGCAGTGGGTGAGCAGGAGTGTCCATGATGAAGAGCAGTTTGTCCAGTGTCCTCCTGTCCCTCCCTGCGATGTCTCCAGCTCACAGCCGATCACGTGACCAGCTTTACAGATCAGTTTGTCAATCCATCTGATGGCCCTTTTACTGATGCTATTCACCCAGCATCAGTAAGTCACTTAGTGACTTGGTATGGTACAGGAGACTTAAATTAACTTTCTCCAGCTGCCTTCTCACCTGTGCAGGTGACAGAGACACTGAGCTGGGTTCCTCCATGGGGGCTGGAGTATGGGAGCAGAGGTGATGGGCTTGTGAATGGCCATCTGGGTGTTCTGTGTTGAGATGTGATTGGGCGTATGGGAGTATAGAGATGGGGGTGCCAGGGGATGTGAAACTGAATAGATTTTGCCTTTCTGGGCAATTGTTTTGCTGCTTGCTTTTGGTGTTAAAAACAGTGATGGCCTTCATCTCCTTTCAAACGTCTCTGGTGTTGTTTTGTTGGAGTTTTACCTCCAACTCCCTATTGTAGGCTTCTTGTGGGGTTGACTGTATCCTCACAGAAGTAGATGTAATCTGTTCCACAGTCCACTGTGCTGACGATGTTGTCTTTATGGGGCTGGCAGAGCACATCCCAGTCTGTGGTCTCAAAGCAGTTCTGAAGGGCCTGGCTGTCTTCCTGACTCCACTTCCTTATAGTCCTGGTGGTGACAGACTGCCTCTTCGCTGCAGGGACATACTGAAGAAATAAATGTATTTAAAGGTCTAGTCTGATAATCCAAGAAATATAGACATTCACATATATAGAATGATTAGCTTTACCAAGCTTTAAATACGTTAAGCCCTAATTGAAGACCTATTATTGTTTACATTTATCAATTAACACATATCTTCTGTGTCTTTTATAGTTTTGTCACTTGTCTATGCAGAAGAAGAAAAGGGTAAGTCTGTTACTAATGTTTTGAATGTATCTTCTTGCAGTCAATACCAAAAGTAACAAAAGTAAATGTGGGGAACAATCCAAAAATAAGGATCAAAGTGTATTCTGGGTTTATTTTACATAGAGGCATATTGATGTATGATGTGAATGATTTACTAGGATATCAACTAAGGCTTTGGGTTTATTGCTTTTCAACTGTTATCTTTTACATATTCTGTTGAGTTGCTCAAAAACTCCTGAACATTTTTTATACGGTTACAACCATTATATAATGCTCTTTCCCATTCTTTCTATAGCCCACCCTGAAGATGACCCATTCACATTTGGTAATGTATTTAATTTTTTTATGTTGTTGTATCATCCTAAATTAATGCAGCTGATTTATTCTGTTGTGTCTTCTTATAGACTATCACGAGTTGCGTGTTGGGGGCCTGATCCTTGCTGCTGTCCTTTGTCTCATTGGCATTACTATTCTGCTCAGTAAGAAAATTATTACATTATGAATTAGAACTGAACTTTTTATCCCTAAGGTACACATAATGACCACATGTTCTTTTTCCAGGTGGTCACTGCAGGTGCAAGTTCAATCAGAACAAGAGGTAACACTATTGTGCAAACATAACAAATTAAACATTTATCTTTGTAACTATTTTTCCCCCATTTCTAATTCTTTAGAAGGAGGACAGGAAGCAATGCACAGCAGATGCTCAATGATCAAGGTGGGTGACAATCTTTTTATGTTTTAATACTTTTTTTCACATGTTTCACTGTAAATATAAACAGGGGGATATAGAACTGAAACAATGAAAAAAAAAAGCTTTCTGTTGTTTTGTTTTTCAAAAATGGATTACATTTCAAGGACATGCAAAATTTGATTGTGCCACTACTGTATTTTAATATTCTGGTGACATTCATAGTCACAACTGCCCTTGTTTCTAATGAAATGGACTTCTGCAGTTGTTATTATTGTTTTGTTTGTATTGTCTAAACAGGATGCTCACAACAAAAGAGTCTGGTATCCTCATTGGACTTTCCCTGTATAAATAAAGATAGAGAAAAAAAGAAAACTATATACTCTAATGACTGGTGTATTTATTTATTAATTGGATACATTAATATGATGCTACCTATGCAACCTTTCTAGTACCAGTGGTAGATATTTGATTTTGAAATGACACTTTTCATAATTCTAAAGTCAAAAGTTATATTTGCCCTGTCCATTTGTTAAGTGTAAACACAGACAGTTACATTATGGAAACTACCCGTGCATTTCTAAATGTATCTAAATGTATGCAGTATAACAGGTGCTGAGGCTCAGGGTGCCTGGAAGATGTAGCGGTGGGAGAGCTTTTGCTCCTGTTTCTATTCTTGTAGTAGGACTGTAAAAAAGGGGATTTATTTCAGTGTAGGTTCAGTATATTGTAAAAGCAGTCTACTGTGCACTGTCTGCATCTAATTAGATACAATTTTATCAGTCACAAATCTGGAATGCTGAGTTGAATGTTGAACACTGAGATTAGATTCTGAGGCCTGCTTCTCTTTACCATGTGAAAAAAACATCTCTTTTCTCCATTTGCTATTTCAAAACTGGGCTACGTAGCTTAAATTATATTAATATTAACGTGAATACATCTTTATGAAAAGATCTATTGAGGCCTTTATTTTACACATTAAACTATCAAAATATATGTACACAAAATGCAGCATACGGACAAACCAATGGAGTTGGAGGATTGTAGTATCATATTTAACTTTGCACAATTTTGTGTTTCTAGGTCGTGCTTGTGACTGCTAAATGTGCACCACTCCTGGCTTCACAGACCTGCAATCAAGGCAGAAGTAACTAATGCATTTTTTTAAAACTTTGGTTGGAAGCAATAGGAGGTAAACAAGGAAGTATAGTGCAGAGCCCGTGTAGAGACCTGCGCTTTTTTTTTTTTTTTTTTGGAGCAACAGTCAAGCAATATGAGGGTTTCTGTGGGTTTATCGGCATAAATTATAATAGCCTTTTAATGTTCCAATGCCAATTTTAATAATATAAGAATTACTGTTTTAGACAGTTCTTCACAGCTACTATAAATAATAACATATACAGGAACAAAATCCAACTGTTGTACTTAGGTGTATTAAAATACACATTTTTAATACCCTACAGGAACCCTTAATATAAGCTTACTTTGGTTTTACCTTTATTAAATTTCAAGGTCTGCAAACATCTTATTCAAAACTGTCTATCAAAAATATCTTTTACTGTAACAGAGTGAATGCTTTTTTGTTTATGTTTTGTTTTGGTTGATCTCTGTTGATTGAAAGTTCAACTATACCAAAAAGTAGCCAGAATAGTCTCTAAGAATTGTAAACTAAATGTAGATGTTTTAGATGACTCTGAACGTCTAATCACTTTCCTGTGTGAAACTACAGTCCGTGAAATACTGTTGATAATCAAGACTAATGTGTTTGATATGTTCGGATAGGTGTAAAGGATTGCACTGTTCATGTTTATATAAAATTATGTTGAAACAAATTGTTCTTTTTGATTCATTACACGATACAATAAATTAGTAACATGTAATGCCGTATTATCAAGAATCCAAACTACTCTATTACAAAAACAATGCCAGATACAGATACCACAATTCTAGACTAGAGGAATGACTTTTAAATAGTTTTTAGAATCTTATAATAGATTACAGATTGAATGAATTTACACGATGACAGAGGATAGGCCTCTGTGTAGACAAAATAAATTCCATGACTGTGATAGCAATGTTTAGGCCACATATGACCTTTTTGTGTAATGTTTTGGCCCCATCTACTGGTGTACTCCAAAATGCACTTTAGCTACCTTAACTACACAAACAAAAGCGAACTTTCCTTACGCGAAAGTTTGATGTCAGATTGATTCCCATTCATCATTCACTCACTCACTCACTCTACAACGCAAAACATCAGGGAAAGCTTTCAATGTAACTATAACCTAAGTACACTCATGGGCTGGTTGTTAGTCAGATTGCTTTTTGTAGCTACACCAGGGGGCGCTGTGGTCTGGTCCACCTTATGCAATATCCTTCGACTCATAATCACAAGACAATTTGTAATCACAACCCAAAACATGCTACATAGGTCTCCAGGAAGAACAGCTGATAGCTAAGGTCAATTAAATACAATTAATCAATGAACCTACCCAGGGGCGACAGGTGGAAATTCGCACTGCTGCTACAAACTGATACAATACATTTTTCCTGTTAAAACCTCGTGCACCCCTTTAAAAATAGTTACATCTGTGGTTCTTCGGGACTAAAATGTACATCGAAAAAGAATACCGAAAAAGAATATTTTTATGCTGTACAGATTTTTGTCCAACTTTTTTGTATCAATGTCTTCATTTATTTCTGCTCTAATCATACATCCCAAAAAATATATAATATTTTTTAAATTTTAACCCTTTAAATGCCAGTTCTGACAGCAAAAGTCTCACATTTTATGCATGAAAATTTGTTTTTAAATGGATTATTTCTATATTTTTCAAATCATTTTAATTTGTTTGTGTTGGGGTTATCAGGGGTTGGGGATGTCATAAAATAGTGCCAACACAGATTTTTATTTTTATTATTATTATTATTTTTTTTTTTTTTTTTTGGTTTTTGCACAAACTCAATTAGTTACATCTGTGATCCTTCGAGACAAAAATGTACACCGGAAAAGAACATCGTATATTTTTTTTTATGTAATACGGTCTTTTCTTAAACTTTTTTATATCATTATCTTCATTTACTCCTACTCTAATCATAAATATCAAATATTATATAATATTTTGAAATTTTAACCCCTTAAATGCCATTTTTGACAGCAAAAGTCTCAAATTTTGTCCATGAATAAAATGAATTTTTTTTTTGGATTATTTCTATATTTTTCAAATCATTTTAATTTGTTTGTGTTGGGGTTATCAGAGGTTGGGGATGTCATAAAATAGTGCCAACACTGATTTTTAAAATTTTTGTAGTTTTTGCACAAACTCAAATAGTTACATCTGTGGTCCTCTGGGACAAAAATGTACACAGGAAAAGAATACCACAATATTTTTTATGCAGTACAGATTTGTTTTCAACTTTTTTATATCATTGTCTTCATTTACTTCTGCTCTAATCATACATACCAAATATTATATAATATTTTGAAATTTTAACCCTTTAAATGCCTTTATTGATAGCAAAAGTGTGTGTGTGTGTGTGTGTGTATGAACATTGACGTATATTGGATTGTGTTCTGTATTGTGTATGTGTATACTAAAAGATTTAGTATTTATTTCACATTTGCATTGTGTACAAATGACTGAAAATGTAAATACTATGATTATGCTTGAAATGGTGGACCAAAAAATCACAAAAAATCTTCAAACCTCCAAAAAACTGTCAAATGTAAAACGTTGAACACATTTGAACACACTGACATGAGAAAAACAAGTATAAGTGAAATAAAATTGCAGTTATTCTGCTTTAAAAAAAATAAATTTTCAGTGTTTATCAGTAGAGGCGTAAACAATGACGTATACATACACCTGAAAATGTACACACACACAGGCACACACAAACTCACACACACTCCCAAACAAACACATTCAGTGCATTGTGGGACTCCTCTAGAACACATCCATATCATTTTAACCTCATATAGCTACATCTCTGGCCTTCAGTGTGGAATAATATGTACAAATGTCTTTATATTGATATAACCTTGAAATGGAAGATACACAGTAAAAAGAAAAATATCAAAAAATTCAAAAAGACAACAAAACAAAAAATTTTGAAGGGGTTTCAACACCAAAAAATGAAAAATAAATCAAAAAGTAAAAATACACTGGCAAAGATATGCCAGTGAAAAAAGCTATTTTGAATGGAAGTCAATGGGACAAAAATATACCTAAGGACTAGGGATGTAACTATTTTGATTATGGATCGTAAAATTAATGTGATCTTGAAAAAAGCACAGAAATTAAAAATACATCACAAAATACACAGCCTGGCCAATTTTGGTGTTATTTGGTGCAATAACGCCGAAGTTATGCAAAAAAGAAAAGTTGAGATGTTCAAAAATGTACCTATGGGGTGTAGTAGGGTTAAGGTTAATGTATATTGTACACTTCCCCTGTCTCATTAAATAAATAAACAAAACAAGACCATTTTTATGGGCCTATGTCATTTTCCAGCTATTGGTATGTTGTTTTAAGCTGTCATTAAATGTAAATCCAGGAATGTATTCTGGCATAAAAGTGACACAAAGATAATAGTGGGGGCAGGGGCATGTCTAGACCCCTTTTTAGGGGTGATTCAGCCTGGATTAGACCAAGGAGAAACAAGCACAATCAGAGATAGCAACCTGGTCCCCCATGAGGCATCGGTGGGGGCAGCAGGGCACTCCCATTGCTCTAGCTCGATTCTTCGCAGAGTTATGACCAAAACGCATATTTGACCTTGGTTACCTTCACCTTCAAGTGACCTTGACCGGTTTCAACCAGTAACATCCAGTGTACCCCGGTTATGTATGTGCCAGCTTGTGTGATGATTGGCTGAATATTTTACCTTGGATCGTCACCAAACGTTTTTTGCAGCATCGGGCACGGGGGCTTTGGTGACAATCGGTCCATAAATGGCAGAATTATCATAGGTGGACAGACACACAGACACACACAGACACACAGGGTGAATACAAAATGTGGTCAACCCTTCAGGGACCAAGTAAAAAGATATGATTATCAGAAAAGATGCTGATATTCAGAGAGAATAACAGATAGTGCAAGTCACTTAGCAAAAAATGTCAAATATTCTGCCATCAACTACTATTATTCATTTATGCATGTCACAAAAAACAGGATAAAATATTGTTGTGGAAAAATACATGTATTTAAGACTGTTCCAGGTTTTAGCTGCATGAACCTGAAACGCTGACTCCCCTTGTTTAGTCCTGACTCTGGGCACCAGCAGGAGGCCGGTCCCTGAGGTCCTCAGAGTGCAAGATGGTTCATATGACACTAACATGTCACAGATGGACAAAAGCATATCATTTGACTCAAAAATGCTAGTTTGGGAATCACTGATCTAAACAGATAGATTGACATAAAGAAATAGAGAAAGATGAGTAAGAAAGAGTAATCGGCATTTATGTATGATATTTTTGGTGTGAACATTACACGCACATGTATTGCCCTTGGTCCTGAGCCCCCTAAACTTGGAAGCCTATATCGTCCCAGAGTGGGGGCTATTTTACTCTTCTACACTCTCTGGGATTGGGAGACCAGTAAATTACATTTTTGCCTCTTGACACCTGCCCCTCCACCTGTTTTCAGACTTCAATCATCAAATCTGACCATCTTCTAAATCACCAAACCGGGTCAGATAAGGCACTGCCCCACATACCTATATTAAAAGTGCCATGACTACAGACACTGTATTTTAGCACATAGGCATACTAAACCAACTTAATCCAGTCAGAGGATGTGTAGTTGGCCCAAGAAAAGTTTGTTGTGGGAGTGGCAAAAATAACTTTGCTCCGCTTGACAGGAAACAGTTACTTGAAAACTAGGCTGAAGGTAACAAGGAAAACAAATCGTAGAGGTACCTCTCAGACAGGAGGATCATGGAGAACACGAACGCACCTCCACAGGATAAAGCGGCCAGCCCTTCACAGTACCAAGAAGGGCCTTCAGTGGGATACCAACAGCCTGGTCAACAAGTAAGATCTCGCCTTATTTGGTTATAGTCTTAATCATAATCAGAAGTGATGTATTGCCATTGGCATAATACATTATACAAGTGAGATGCAGTTAGAGATAAAAATGGTAAACCTAAATTTAGTCTTTCTTTAGTCATGTAGGCCTACAATGAAACTTGGACAGCAGCGAGAAGGACCTACTGAGTAAAGCATCTGGCAAGTCCATTACTATTTTTAATTTTTTTTAATCCATCCATCCATCCATTTTCATCCGCTTATCCGGGGCCGGGTCGCGGGGGCAGCAGCCTAAGCAGGGACTCCCAGACTTCCTTCACCCCAGACACGTCCTCCAGCTCCTCCGGGGGAAACCCGAGACATTCCCAGGCCAGCCGAGAGACATAGTCCCTCCAGCGTGTCCTGGGTCTTCCCCGGGGCCTCCTCCCGGTGGGACATGCCTGGAACACCTCCCGAGGGAGGCGCCCAGGAGGCATCCGGAACAGATGCCCGAGCCACCTCAACTGGCTCCTCTCGACGTGGAGGAGCAGCGGCTCTACTCCGAGCTCCTCCCGTGTGACTGAGCTCCTCACCCTATCTCTAAGGGAGCGCCCAGCCACCCTACGGAGGAAACTCATTTCAAGCGCTTGTATCCGCGATCTTGTCCTTTCGGTCACTACCCAGAGCTCATGACCATAGGTGAGAGTAGGAACGAAGACTGACCGGTAAATCGAGAGCTTCGCCTTTCGGCTCAGCTCCCTCTTCACCACAACGGTCCGATACAGCGACCGCATCACTGCCGAAGCTGCACCGATCCGCCTGTCAATCTCCCGTTCCGTCCTTCCCTCACTCGTGAACAAGACCCCGAGATACTTGAACTCCTCCACTAGAGGCAAAGACTCCCCACCCACCCGGAGAGGGCAAGCCACCTTTTTCCGGTCGAGAACCATGGCCTCAGACTTAGAAGAGCTGATCCTTCATCCCAGCCGCTTCACACTCGGCTGCAAACCGCCCCAGTGCACATTGCAGGTCCTGGTTCGATGAAGCCAACAGGACAACATCATCCGCAAACAGCAGAGATGAGATCCTGTGGTCCCCAAACCGGACCCCCTCCGGCCCCTGACTGCGCCTAGAAATTCTGTCTAATTTTTTTTAATGACTGGAAAAATTCTATGTCCTGACCATAGCCTATGGTCCTGTTGTAATGGTAAGACACTGACTGGGATAGTTTTGTTGTCTATGTGTTTTATGCTATGGTTAATGACTAATCATAATAATACTTATGCTGTAGGTCAGTTGTAAGAGATGCTAACTAAAAGGCTGATGGTTCAACTCCCATGTTATATCATGTTTTCTTCCTCTCCTTTGTTGTCTCTTTATTTATAGTTAGCTCGATATTCACAGCAGCTCTACCCCGAACATGTTGTGATTACTGTACTACCACAAACACCTCTGAATCCTCCTGAAGCAGACTACCTGGGATATTCCATCTTCAACATGCTTTGCTGTTGTATGCCATTGGGGATTGCTGCCTTGGTTTACTCAATCTTAGTAAGTTTCAATATTTTAAATGCAGATATTAAATATACAGAATACATAGATTATTTTTTTTAGGCTATTACTACTATGCACTACAACACATTAATAGAAAATTAAAGTGCCCAGATTATGCTATTTTCTGATCTGATGTTGTTTCCTCATGAAAATCATGCCTGGAGTTGTGTTTTGTTTCATTCATACATGTTTAACACACAAACCTTGCATATTTAGGCTGGTTTCTTTTCTGAAACAGAAAACATTGTTCCACCTTGTGATGTCATGTCGTAATACAGGAAGTGCTCCACTATATTTTTAAACTCCATAGACCTTCACTAAAATTATTTGGATGATTTCAGACCTGGCATTGCCTACCTGAACTGAAGGTAAAAGGTAGCTGTTAATGTGAAAACTACTGCTTTATGCCATCCTAAGGTGAAAAAGAGCATTTTTAGCTTTGGAGATGTAAACAGACTAATAATAAAGGGTTTCTTAAACATATGAGTGAAACAAAACCCAATCCTGAGTATGTTTTTGATGAGGTACCAACATTCTAAAATGGCTTAAAGCTCCCAAGAATCCATCTTGTGTAATATAGCACCTTTAACAATAAGCAAGAGGGTCAAATCTCCGATTTACACTTGAAAGCTAAAATGTTTTTTCATACATCACAAAAGGATTGTTTTTCATAATTGTACAAGATTTTGTATTAAGGAATATTAATATGATAAGGAGGTTTATAAACTTTTGAAGCACTCTTCAGTATATTTTGGTGTATATTGTCTTGTCTTCCTGAGTTGCTAACAGCTGTCCATGATTAATTTTAGACCTTTAATGTATCCGATGATTCACAGTATTGTCTGTATTCTTTACTCCACTACTGTTTTCCTGTTGGAATGGTCTGTCTGGCTGAATATTGAATACTGGATCTTTCTTTTTCCATATGAGTATTTGAAGGGAGTGGAATTAAATCACAGCAGCTGCAATTTGTATCTCAAATTTCAGTGACAATAACGCGGCTTTTTATTGTGCTTTGTTAAAAGTAAATAGTTTTCAAACTGCAGCCATTACAGTGGTACAGCAGTCACAGATAATGTCTAAAAGAAAGTATATGTAGTCTGTGCTCTTGCTACCAATGCCTAAATGTGGAGACAGAGTACAAATAGTTTTTCTCAGTATACAGGCCACGCCTGTGGCTTAAGCTCAGAACCTTCAGATTTCACTCACTGAGCTGCAGAAGCTGCACTAGCACTGAATAATTGGCTGTGGGGGTTGGGTTTACATAATGAGGTATCAAATCAGACTTTTAAAACTAACTGGGTTTCACTATTGAAACTGGCAACCTAAATCATAGCCTCATGTGTGGCTCATTCTGCTTTCTGATTAGATGATCATCTTGAGAAGCAAAACACCAAATAAATGGGACCTGATGTCCTTTGTTGTAATTAAGAATAAATCAGCATTAGAATTGTTATCAATAAAAGCTATATTTGATTTGTCTGTGTTTAGGGGACACAGATAGGTCAAGTTTATGAATTTTAAAATCAAAATCTTACATATAGGTTTTGCCATAGTTTAAGTAGAGAAGTTAGGGAGAAGATGTATTTGTCATATTATAAATATTTGTCCCAATCTCTGTGAGAATATGCCCTTTTCTGGTCCAATTTTGACCCCTAGTAAAATAAACAAAACATGTGAAATGTTTCCTGCTGATTTTGTTCAAGAGCTTGATCATGATCATTTGTATTTAGTGTAAAAAATAAACATGTCATTGGTTTTGGATAAATCTGCTGGGACAGGGCACACAGGGTTCAAAACTGGGACTGTAGTGGTTCAAGAGATTAATCTTTTGTATTTAGTGGAAAAAATAAACAATTTGCTCATTTGTGTTTATTTATTCAATTCCTTTTTAAATTTACAGGTCTAGTGCACAAAAGAATTAAGTATATTTCATGTTTAGTTTCCTGATTCCTGTAAAAAGAAATTAAGACACAAGAGGCTCATGCAGTGATGCCGTATTCGTTTCAGCCTACTTCATTCTTCACTAGTAAGCCACTACAGCTGTAATAGAATTTGGACAGTGTTTCAGGGAAAGATACTGCTATGCAAAAATACAGTTGAAAAAAGTGTTTTAATAGATTTTTGGTTTTGTATTTTTTTATCTGTTGAACAATTACTGTCTGGGAAAATGGGATGATAAGCCATATACTGTAATTTCCAGGCACTGTTTGACCTTAATATGAATCCACCCTGGTCTCCGGAAATTGTCATATTACATTTGTCCCAGTCTCTGTGAGAATATGCAATTTTCTGGTCTAGTGGTAGTGGTAGTGGTAGTGGTAGTAGCGGTAGTAGCAGTAGCAGTAGCAGCACAAGCAGTGGTAAATGGTGACATTTTTTTCTTTTCGACCCTGAAGGAATCTAAAGCATTTTACTTCAAGGAACCACTCACCCATTCATACATACACCAGTGTACGCAGACATTAGGGGTGCAGTGAGTTCAGTGTCGTACCCAAGGACACAAAAGAAATCACCTGTGGGAGCTGGAATCGCACCACCAACCTGTGAGTCAGTGGATCTGACTGCTCAACCAATGTTAGTTGTAGTAGTAATGATGAATGAGGTTTTGGTTTGGCCTATAGCTGTTAGATAATCTGAGGTACCACAGTTCCTTCTTGCTTTGACTAAAATGTTATATCCTCTATTATTCACCTTTTATATTTGTTATTATTGTTGTAGTCTACATGCAACTCTCCACTAGGGCAAATACTGGAGATTCTTTTGTTTTCCCTCAACCGTAAACAATTCACCTTAGTCTGCCTGTCTGTGAGTGCATTCTCACTTGTCCTCCTTTAGTCAGGTGTTTGAGTCTGAGGGAATGTACACACACGCACGCACTTGTATTTAACATTACTCATCTTTTTGTAAATTATTTTATTGTCCCTGCCAGACACTGGACGCCAACAGACGTGGAACTCGGGCAGAGGCAGAGAGATACAGCCGCCGAGCACTAAGCTGTAACTATAAGTCTCTCGGATGTGGTGTCGGAATCCTCATCGTTGTAATGCTTCGCATAGTCAGTGGACAGTTGGGACTGTAGTACAAGTTCTAACTGTCGCTGACTGTCAAATAACTATCAGCGAGCGAAGATGCCGGACTTTTGCACTGTGTGTGTGTACGCACGGCTGGTGTGGCGCCTTGTCCCCAGCTTGCACCAGTTTCACTCACGGAGTGGCCGATATGTCTTCGGACTGCACAGGGATCTCCTGAACAAAGTACAACCAGGTGTGAAAGAAAGTTCAATTAAAACAAAATGAAACAAAATAAAACCAATTTTACTTTAACCCCTTTAGTATATCTAGTGCATCCCATAAGTGCCATGTGGTGAGCTAATTTGTATCAAACTGAGCAAAGGACAACCAGGTGTGAAAGAGAGAGGAGGTCTACAGGGTTTTTATACTATAGGCACCGACCCCCAGCTGTCAATTATATGGACATTGGCCCACACCAAACAAAGGAAAAAAACTACCTACACAAAGAAAACACACCCATTAAAGTGGCAGAGGAACGATACCATCAGCCCTGTTACATGTACATGCCTGCTTCTTACATGTTCTTCCCGTTATGTATTATTCACTTCATGTATTCGCTTGAATATAAAATAAATCACTTGCTAAACGTTTACTTGCAGTTTGTAGCATTTGCAACTGGACTTGTGAAACAGGCAATCATGTCTGTATTATTTTAAAAGACTTGTTTTGCTTTATTGTCTGCTTGTATTTTTGTATTTTCTTAGATTTCCATTTGAAAGTTACCAACAGGAGTAAGGACATAAAGGCACTGTAACACTTGATTAGCTCCAAACTTCCACAAAATAGTTGCTAAAACACGAATGCCTAATTTGATGGACAATGTAAGTTTTTAATTGAATGTATAATATGAATTAATGAACAAAGCCAACTATTGAATTATTGTTGAAATTGGATCATTTGCTTAAGTTGTTAGAACTGAACAAACATTGTTAGCATGTTCCATAAATTACCTTAGGCTCAACTGATGTTCTGCTTCCCCCTACTGACCAGACTGCAAACAGAAAAGCATAAAAATAGGCCTCAAGTACATGTATTATTCATTCACTCCTCCACAGATTGTGGTGACAGGCAACTTCAGTTCTCTTTAGGTTTGGTTCCAGATGCAAATGCTCAAACACAGCCCAACTTTCTACTTGCATGCAAACTTTATTGAACACATAAATATGAGCTGGAACAAAAACTAAAATCTGAAAAAAGAAACTATTACAAAGTAATCCAGACAATCTGTAACTACTGAGTAAAAAAAAAAAAAAAAATGCATCCACCTTATACAGAAGACACTTATGGTTCTATCAGTGAGTGTACATTTGGATTACAAAACATAGCTGTCTGACAAGGAATATGAAGATTTTAAGTTTGAGATGTGGTAACTGTGTTATGTTGAACTACAATAATAATTTCCACACAGGATTCAAGGCCATCCTTTTAAAACAAGTACATGCAGCATCTCCACATTTATTGTACATTTATTCAATATTTACATTTGACTTTCCTGCTCAACAGCAACATACCATTTGAATAAAAAAAATCATTTCTACATTCTTTTCAAAAATAAGATGTAATTACAGAAGTACTTTAAATAGCACATTTAAAACTTATGCTGCAAGAGAGGAAGCAATTATTTTCCCTTATTGATTGTTAGTGCTTCAAAGTGGAAAGTCAAGCAATAAGAATCTGCTATATGTTTCAACAAACACATAATCTGAACAGCACAAGATAAACTGCAAAGTACTTAGTGTGCGAATGAAAACCATTTCCTTCAATACAGTCTCTTCATAAATAGCCATTAATGAGTGACAATAAGTACAAGTACATGAATGAGAAATGGTTGTGTTCTTAATAAGAGCGGATGGCAGGAGGAACATGGGCACAATCCTGCTCATCCAGAGAGTGGTCAATAACAGGACGGTACTCAAGAGTCACCTGGAAAAAACACAAGACATTGCTTCAGTTCATCAAAATTTGGTAAATACACTGCTCAAAAAAAATTAAGTGAACACTTTGAAAACTCTCAATGTGAAAAAACTACCCTGGATATCTGTACAAGCATAGACAGGGCAATGTCTTAGAAACAAAAGGATGCCAATGGATATAATATTTTCAGGCTACAGAGGGCTTAAGTTTATAGACACCCTGAAAATGAACGTGAAATAATGATGTGGCAGGCTTCTATGCATGTTTGACAACGTCGTGGCACGCTCCTAATAAGACGACAGATGGTGACTTGTGGGATGTCCTCCCAAATCTGTGTAAGGCCTTCACTGAGCTCCTGTAGAGTCTGAGGAGCAACCTGGCAACGTTTAATGGACCCAAACATAATATCCCAAAGGTGTTCTGTCAGGTTTAAGTCAGGGGATAGTGAGGGCCATTCAATTGTATTCAATCCCTTCATCCTTCAGGTACTGCCTGCAGACTCCTGCCACACCAAGGACCTACTGCACCAGCATAGGGTCTGACAATGGGTTCAAGGATTTCATCCCGATACCTAATGACAGTCTGACTGTCGGTGGAGGTTTGTGCCTCCCTCCATGGATATGCCTCCCCAGACCATCACTAACCCACCATCAAACATGCGGAATGATGTTGCAGGCAGCATAGCGTTCTCCTTGTCTTCTCCAGACTTGTTCATGTCTATCACAGGTGCTCAGGGTGAATCTGCAAGTCTGCCACTCTCATATGTGCCTTTCACATATGAGAGTGGCAGACTTGCCAATTCTGGCATCTTCTAGCAAATGCCAATGGAGCTCCATGGTGCTGGATCCACTAAAGGATGTCATACCCTCAAGCCATGCTCATGAATTCTGTTAGTGATTGTTTGGGCAGAGATATTCGCACTAGTGGCCTGCTGGAAATCATTCTGTAGGGCATGGGCAGTGCTCAACTTGTTGCTCCTTGCACAAAGGAGCAGATATGAGTCTTGCTGATGGGTTGAGGAGCTTCTACAGCCATGCCCAGTTCTCCTAGAGTAACTGCCTGTCTCCTGAAATTTCCATGTCCAGGAGTTTATGCTGGAAGGCACATTAAATCTCCTTGCAACGGCAGGTCCGGATGTGCCATCCTTGAGAAGTCGGACAATTTGTTTAACTTCTGTAGGGTTAAGTAATGGGCTCATACTTCCAGTAGTGATGATCACTCTAGTCAAAGCCAGTACTAGTGGAAATTAAGCCAAAAAACAAAGATGGAGGAACTCAAAATGACCTCAACATGCAAAACCAGTCCTGTTTTAAGAGTCGTTTCATTGTTACGACTCTGGTGCACCTGTTGTTCATTTCCATGAAAAGAGATGGCATCCTTCCATTCCTAAGACACTGCTATGTTGATACTTGTAGAGATAAAAGGGTTTTTTCCATATTGAGATCTAATGTGTTTTCAAAAAGAGTCCTTTACTTTTTTGAGCAGTATATAAAAGAAATGTCTGTTATACTGTACCTTTCCAGACTTGGGGTCAACATATGACAGTGTGTGTTTCCAGTGCTGATCGAAAGACCTCTTCTCCTGACCCTGGAGAGGCTTGGAATAGTCATATTCATCAATGCGATCCTTAATAGGAAAGAACATTTACAATACACGATTAAAAACAAAATAAGTACCAACAGCACAAAATAAAATTGAAAAAAGCTGACCTTGAAGTCCTCTCTTGCGTGGGCTCCTCTGCTCTCCTTCCTCTGCTCAGCTGAGTGGATGGTCTGCATGGCATTCAACATAAGATTTTGCAACTCCAGAGTCTCTGCCAGGTCAGTGTTCCACACAATGCCTGGAAAATAAAGAAAATGTTTTACACAGTTGTGTGTGAACAGTTTAAAAAATGTAAAATGAAAATTTGAAAAATTATCACCTCTGTCAAATGTCTTAATGTCCTCCAAAGTTGTGTATATGCCATCCATCTTGTCGCAGCCTTCCTTCAGCACAGTTCCAGTACGAAACACAGCAGCATGGGCCTGCATGGTCTGGATCAAAGTACCACAACCTTATATAATTTTCGCCGACAGCCCATGTCACAGTAAATACGAGATGTATTTTACCTTCTGCATATTAAGCCTAATTTCAGATGTTCTCAAGGAACCATTTGCATATCTCAATTTATCCAGGTTGGCCACAGACTCCTCTCCTGCATTGGGCTGCAAAGGGGATAATTTCTCTCCTAAAAATATTATTACTAGAATAAGTGTTTGTCAAAGTCAAATATCAAAAGCATTTGTAGAAGACACCTTCACCTGGTTTGTGTTCTTCAGCAATTGTGAGAGCGCAGGCTCTGCCAAACACCACCAAATCCAATAGGGAGTTGGCACCGAGACGGTTAGCACCATGGACACTGGCGCTGGCCGCCTCACCACAGGCATACAATCCCGGGACCACCTTGTCTTTTCCATTTTCATGAGTGATCACCTGAAGGGCACAGAAATGTGAGACAGGGCAGAAATTAATTCATAAATAAATGAATGTGAATGCTTACCTGCCCCTTATAGTTGGTAGGTATTCCACCCATGTTGTAATGTACAGTGGGAAGAACTGGAATAGGCTCCTTTGTCACATCAACTCCAGCAAAGATCATAGCGGTTTCTGAGATCCCAGGTAGCCTTGTGGCCAGCTGCTGTGGTGGAAGGTGGTGCAGCTGCAGGTACACATGGTCCTTCTCTGGACCCACCCCCCTAAAAGAGAACACCATTATCATCTACAGTTAATAAACACAAGTGTAGATGGGCAAATATCTTGAAGAGAACTTAAGGTTTTTATACAAACTAGTACAGATAGATTTAAAATGGAATTTCCTTAAGTAAATAAAATTATTTATAAGTACAGAAAATAGTAAAAACTTGTGAGTCCTGATATGTATTTAAAATGTCAGCATCTGCTCTCTACCTGTATCTGAAACCTGCTTGAAAAAACAAAACAAAAAACAAAAAAAAAAAAAAAAAACAGCCTGCTAAAATCTATCAACTAATTAAAAAAACAAACAAACAAAAAAAAACCCACAATGGACTTCATGGAGTATGATAAAGAAATCTGAGGCAGGCATTTTGTCATCATCTGATGTGGGAAACTGACAGAACATGCAGAATAAATGAAATGTGCAAATGACACAGAACACAGTTAGAGGTATGTTATTGATCAGGACACAATATGACATTTAACATGAATTTAGGAATAAATCATCTCCGCACCTGCCCTCTCGAATTTCTATCGTCATCGAGCGTGACACAACATCTCTGGATGCCAGGTCTTTAGCGTTGGGCGCATAACGCTCCATAAATCTCTCTCCTTCACTGTTAATTAGGATCCCTCCCTCTCCACGGCAACCCTCAGTGATCAGGCACCCAGCTCCATAAATACCTGTGAGCAAAGAATGCAGAACTCTACAGACATCACTGCAAGGACGCATTCAAGTGCATTCTAACTTCTAAAAGAAAACAAATGGGGTATTTATTCTTTCATTCATTCTTTTTAAAAGGTAGAACTCAATATTAAAGAAATATTCCAGTTATGTCATACAGTAATTATATTTTGCTGCACAATTTGATAGATCCCCACCTGTGGGATGAAACTGCACAAACTCCAAATCTTGGCAGGGAAGACCAGCTCGAGTGACCATTGCATTTCCATCGCCTGTGCTTGTGTGTGCTGAAGTACAGCTGAAATAGGCACGCCCATACCCCCTACAAATGAAGCCGTACAACACTGAGTGAGTTGTGTAAATTTTTATATAATATAATTATTACATTAAACACTCACCCAGTAGCAATGACAGTATTGTTGGCTCTGAAGCGGTGGATGGAGCCATCTTCCATGGACAATGCAATAACTCCTTTACACTCGCCATTCTCCATGAGCAGGTCAAGTGCAAAGTACTCCACAAAGTAACTAGTGTCGTAACGAAGTGACTGCAAAAGGGTGGAATGCTTTTAAAAGAGCAGACTCACTGGTAAACTTGTGCCTAACATAATTATACAGTTTTAATTACCCGTCCATAGAGTGTATGAAGTAATGAATGTCCAGTGCGGTCTGCTACACAGCAGCAGCGATGGGCCTGGCCTCCCTTTCCATACTTAAGGCTCTGGCCACCAAAGGCCCTTTGGTAAATCTTGCCATCCTCAGTTCGGCTAAATGGCATGCCAAAGTTTTCCAGCTAGACAATAGAGCATTTAAGTGGAAAAACCAAATAATAATTTGCATATATATAATTACCTCTACTACAGCTGCAGGGGCTTGCTCCGTCATGTAATGGATAGCATCCTGGTCTCCCAACCAATCAGATCCTTTCACTGTGTCATAGAAATGCCACCTCCAGTCATCTTCCTCCATGTTTCCCAGTGCTGCATTGATACCGCCCTGTTTACAAAAAGAAGAATCAAGTGATTATTGTATATATATCTAATAATGTTATACAGTCAGACTTATACTTTGAAACAACCTGCTGCTCACCTGTGCAGCCACCGTATGAGACCTGGTGGGAAACAGCTTGGTCACACATGCAGTGTTAAAACCTGCCTCAGAGAGACCAAAGGCAGCTCTCAGACCTGCTCCTCCAGCTCCAACCACCACAGCATCAAATTCATGATCCACAACTGGGTACTGAGTAGAGATCTGAAAGGAAAATTATGGTTGCTGTGTTTATGAATAATACCGAATGCAGTCTATCTAGCACTGGTATTTCCAGTGTCAACTTACATCACTGGACACTTTTGCATTGTTTTTCTTCCCATAGACAGAAAAGTGGAAATTTCTGGTGCGCTCCACAGTAACAGCAGGAATCTGAAACGAAAATATTCAGTTAAAATCAATGTTACGATTTCTCCAAAGGAAATAAAAAAATAAACAATGTCTTCCAGATAAAGTAGTCAAGCCGCTATTCCGAGCACGCCGCAATCATAGTTAAATAATACTAGCTACATTTATATAAAAACACAACAAAACATGGACGCTATAAGGAATACAATAAAAAGGTGTTAAGTCCGAGCGTCAAAATAAACCACCCTTTGCTTTCTGTTAGCATGTTAGCATCAAAGAGTCCTGGACAAGGGCAAGCCAAGTTGAGGAAGTTATGTGTAACATACGATTTATTTACATGAATGTCTACGTAGGTTGGTTCTATTTAAGAAATAATAATATCATTTTTAACACAAACCACAACTGTAAAATGTAGCTATGTATATTTATATATATAAGGGAAGTCACATTGAACTAACCTAAGCTACATAAGAGCTTACGCAAGGCACAGTCTGACAGTTACGAAAGCCAAAAGCCGAATGCCAAAAAATAGTTCACAGGTCATGGCACTCACAAACACAGTTATATAGAAATATATGTCTATATATGTATTGTCTCCTAGCATGTGCACTTACTGCTTTAGCTTTAAATAAAGTCCTTTTGGAAAGGAGTCTGGAGGCTGCACGAACACTCGCCATGTTGACGGCTGAAGCGTGCGGACACTGTGCGACAGTGAAGCTGTGGGTTTGGTTCTCCAGAGGCGGTCTGATGCTCAGGACTGAACCATTCTTATAACATGGGGGAGCTGATTAGTAAATTACTATATGAACTCATTTAAACAAATTAACATAGAATTTAATTATCATTGATACTCTTAAGAATAATAAAAACATATATTATAATCTTCCGTTATTGTACATTATTTACTTTATATCACAAGGCATTATAATAAGTTTCAAGAAATAACCTGCTTTTAAGATAATTGCACATGACCCATAACTCTCAACAAAAATTGTATAATCTGAGGTTTGGCTGTGCTGCAGGACAAATGTATACGTGACCTAGACTTTTCTTTCAAGGTGAGCATATGCACCACTTATTTAACGAACGCATCCCCATGTCTGCTGTCAGGTACCAGTTGTTCTTCTGCTTTGTCCCCTTCGCCATAACTGTCAGCAGGCTTGTGCGAACTAAGCTAGCGTTAGCTCCTGGCTAGCCTTGTTTGTTTGAGATGGCAGCTGACATTCTTTTTTTTTTTTTTCTTTTTTTTTTTTTTTTATACATCTAACATGTCGTGTTACTATTGTGTAATCCCCTTAAACTATTGGAGAAAATCTCTTAATTTTACCACATGCACTAATGTCTAAATCCTGGATCAACTCAACATGTCATCAACCCTTGACTCTTGCACAAATAGCTTTGCACATAGTCAAAGACTCAGACTTATTCGAATTAACAATTTACAATCATTAGTTTCTTTGTAGCCTCAATGAACAACTTGAATGACCCTCCCAGATGGAACATCCAGCCGGATGGTAGAAGAAGGGGTCCAGGGGCAGAAGATGGGAACCAGTGGAACTATGCCCTCCTGGTTCCTATGCTGGGACTGGCAGCTTTTCGTGAGTGTTTTCTTCCCCAAAGTGTTAAGAATGGTTTAAATTATTTGGATCTTAGTGATTTTAATTGTTTTACAGGTTGGATTTGGACTAGAGACTCACAAAGGGAAATCCAAGAAGTGAAATCTCAATATGAAAAAGATGTGTCCATAATAAAGGATGAGATGGAGGCACGTTACCGGGAGACGCTGAGTGAAAGGCGCAGGGCAGCAGCTTCCTTAGAGCTTGAGTTGGAAAAGGAGCGACAAAGAGTGACAGGCTACAAACAAGCTTTGATTTCACAGAGTCAGCAGCTGATGGAGGAAAGGAAGAAACTTCAAAAGGTAATTTAAATGTTTTATTGTGTATTTATTCTGTTGTCTTTACACAGCCTTTTCACAGTTCATTCATTCAAGAATGAATCTTGCCACCAAGAATATTTTGGTGTTGATTGGTAAATTGTAAAGCCTGTTTTTCCAGAATCTACCCATGACTTATATTTACAGGCCATAGGGAAGGAAGCAAACATGGAGGAATTATTAACTATTCTTTTTACCTAATTTGAAAGGAACGGGATGCCATGGAGGAAGAGAAGGAAAGGCTGGTAAAGAGTGGTGCAGCTGGAGCCCTTTTGCATCAGGCACTGGAGAGAGAGAATGGATGGCACCAGCGGGCAACAGCCACTCTGAACGAGCTAGAGCACCTCTTAGTGGAGCGTCAGAGTGCCTACTGCTCCATTATTCTGCCCAGAGATCAACGTCTGGAAATGGAGAAAAACATATTACTGAAGGCAGTCAAAGACCCCACAGTGTCAGAACTCAATCTTGAGTCGGACTTGAAGGACATTTTTAAGCGAGATAAGTATTGTGCAGACTTACTTAATATGGACAAGAGGAAGAATGGGAGTTTAATGTGGGTTTATCTTAAATACTGGCAACTGCAGGTCACTGTTCAGAAACACAAGAGAGCTGAAGATGCACTTTTGGGAAAAAACTGAGAAATAACAACTGCACTGAAAAATTTAAGCATTTTAGCATAAATGTGGAAATACATTTGTCTATTTCTTCAACTCAAAATGTCTATATATTTTTATTTACTCAGATTTAAAACTCAAAATTAGTGTTCAGGAAATGAGATGCAACTGTACACAACATAGGACTAGATTGATGACAGAACTGTCCTTTCAAATCAATGGTTTCATTTTCTGGAATAACATAAATCAACAAAAGTAATGTAATTTGTCATTTGCTGTATGTGCTGTTTCAGAAAGATAATTTTGGAATAAGCATTCAAAATAAAGTTTGAAAGGGTGTATTAGAAGCAAATATTTTATTTTGTGACATGGTTGAGGTTCATAAAAGTTAATTAAAAATAATACCACAACATCATAATTTACTCAAGAGTGTAACTTTTTTTCCCCAGATTATTTGCATGTGAACAATAAAGTTACTCTCTCCTCTATCCCAAAGACATTTCCCGAGGTAAAGGCATCAAGCTGACAGCCTTGAAGTTGGTTTGAACAGGTTTACTGTGGTCTTCTCCAGTCCTCTCTATTTCTCTCTTTTGTTTTGAGAATTCACCGGTGTTTTCTTCTTTGACACGACCTCTGATTTTCTGGAGAATTGGTAACTGGTGCTCTGTCATGTCTCTGTCTCTGCTCCTCAGCTTCAGTGTCTGGTTGAGATTCCTCTCAACAATAAAGTGGACCACCTGTTGCTGCTCATAACTCTCTTTGCCAATACAGTTTTTGTCTGACAGGGTTTGCCTTAAAGTCAAATGAAAAAACATACACAGATTTTTTTTTTTGAGAAACGTACACAGTGCATTCTGTTTTAAATAAACAAGTACCTGTATTGTGGTCTGGTTTCTATCACCAGACTTATCCAAGAAGCCTGGTAGCGCTCCTTTGTCAAGTGGTTTTCCTCTTGAACATCACATAAGGAGTTCACCAGGTAGCAACCACCACGACTAATGCAATTCATTGAATCAGTAATTTGTGCCCCTCTCTAAAGAAACAGACTCTTAATAATGCTAAACTCTGTGTGCTGTATAGAGACTCAGACTGTTTTGCAAGCCTTTTAAATATCAGTGGTTTCTATTTTTAGTCATTTTGCATCACATCAATGTTCTCATCTTAGGCATTTCAAAGGATGGCTTTCATTGGAAATCCCAGGGAGCTTCGATTACTTTGACGGACAACCAAACTTGTGTTTTTGTATAACAGAAATAAAACCATTTGTCTTAAATGTGCAAAATAATTAAATTTTGAAGAAAGATAAATGTGTCATGTGTATATTTGACGGTGTTTATCTAGCTGAAAAAGAGCCAGTAAATACAGGAAATTTATCCTAAGAAAGAGCTAGAGTTACATATCACATAGGTGTTTATCGGCCCTCTGTACACAGGCACTTTGAAGGAGGCCCAGTGGGAAAGTGGAGTTAATTTTAGTTTCATTACTTTTGATTAACTATAAAATGTTTAGTTTATATGATTTGACTCTTTACATCTAAAATGTAATTTAATTTAAGATCTCAGTACTGTCAAGGCATAACAATATTAACAAGCATTCATAGATGACTGCACCATTTTATAGATAACAAAAAATAACATATTACTATAGATTTATTGAAGAAAGAATTAGAGATGTAAAGAATGTCATATTCAGACATTTTACAACAGTTAAGAAAATACACTGAGGCTCATCAATGTATACAACATTTGAATATTTAATTTACCACTTGAGATTATGATTTTAAACTGTATAAAAAGGCAGATCATGCATTAAACCATGCAGGGCGCTTTCTTGGCCTCTCTACAATTCTTTTGTCTTTGTCTTGTGCGCTTGGAGTTTCTCCCTCATATAGGACAACAGTCTCCACTGTTGGAGCACCAAAAGGTCCGCCTTCCATTTCTTTTATTTGTTGACGAATCTTGGTAGTTTCTTTACAAACTTTAGCATAACAGAAGCCACATAAGATGTGTTTCTGTTTAAGATGGCCACACTCTGGACAGGGCTCAATGTTAGTCTAAGAAACACAGAGGAAGAAAAACAATTTATTAATGTTAGTCTAAAACAGTGAGTAACATTACTAGGGAATGTAAAATTTCACCTTGAGTTTTAAGAGTTTGCTCTCGGATCTCCTCCTTGTACGGTTGACCTCAATAGTACGTCTCTTTTTGGGTGCAGCCATCCACAGGATACTATCTAGGAAACCCGGGGGCTGGTCTGGGCCTTCTAGTTGCTCCTCAAACTCCTGCTCATTGTTGAGCTGAGGCAAAATACTTGAGCCATTTACAGATAATGCTGGAGCTAGAGACATACACATAAGTGCATTGTCATGTCAACAGTTATTTAGTAAGTAGCAAAACTATAAGTATAAATCTATTGTTTCCATTTGGAGAAGGAGAGAGAGGAAAGAGAGAAAGAGAGAGAGTGAGAGAGAAAGTTAATAATTCATTACATACAATTTAATTTAGTTTATTTACTGTCCAACCAGGACATGTCTAAATAATTAAGTGGTCTGAGAAAATAATCTAAGGCACATATCTAGTTGTTGAAAACTCCCTGTGTGAAACTCTTTGCATCAAATATGTTGAAAAGAATACTGAACCATTATTTTGTCTGACCAGCCCATGGACCAGACAGCCAAGCTCACAGTCACTTCGACATCCATGGTAGATCAAGAATAGGCTAATTTATAAATTAGATTTTGATCCTGGAAGTATGTAGTAATATTATGTAAAATGGTACACTGCAGGCTATACCACATTATAGGTCATCTATAATAATATTTATTCTATGTCTAAAAACAGAATATCTTTCTTTTGTGACACAGACGGACGAGCACAGGTCATATACGTGTATACAGTCTATGTTTATAGACTATGGCACATGAGTGATCTTGTCTATGAATGGATTGAACTTACCCAGTTGCCTCTCGAGTCCTGCTGCTTGCAGTAGTCTGCTTTCAATGTGTAGCAAAGACGTTCTCAAACTCTGCACTAATGAGGCTAAATTCATCATGTTTCTTAATCTCTATGATGTTTCTTAATCTCTACACGCTGTATTTTACTTAAACATGCACAGCCCACGGTCACCGGAGCTTCATGCGTCAATAATAAGCGACAAAATTATTTTCTTCTCTGTTTTATTTAAAGGCGAATCATGCTCGAACGTGCTCGGTAGCGCCGACTCTCGGATATTGTATTTTTTTTTTTTAATTTTATTATTTTTTTATTGCTTGATTTATAAATTCACACTTTTTAAACTATCGCGCCATTGTTCACTTAACGTTATAATGTTGTGTTATGACAAAGGTTTACGATTATATTACTAACTAAATATTTATTTTCCTTTCCCCAAGTTGATGCTGTTTTACAATTTGTCATCCTTAGTAGAGTCGCTGGGTGGCGGTATACGGGCTCAAGTGGATTTGCAGTCTCAATCAAGCGCAGAAGAAAAAATATCTCAAGATGGCGGACCGAGGCTACAGTTTTTCTCTCACTACATTCAGGTAAACTATTTTGGAATAACGAATTATTTAAGATTTATACGTTTTATCCTAAGTCTCTGTGAAGTGGTCTTTGATATAGAACAAAATAAGGCCAAGTTTTGTCTTTGCAAGCGTCTTAAATTATAATGTTTTGTAGCAGGTGGTGGTGATGCACAGTCATTCCCCGGTAACTAATGCCCGTCGAATGGGCTACCATTAGCATTGCGAGAATCTAAACCGAAACCAAAATAAGATATGCATTAATCTTTATCTATTCTATTCTATTTAGCAGGCTCCTTCTGGAGGAGGCAAACGCCCGTCACTATGGAAATCCGTCATGTTTCTGGCAGTAGTGCAAAAAAAGAAAATCGCAGACATATATTAGCCAAAACAACGTTGAAAAGTTGGCGAAAGAACCGTGCAATAACCTGATAAACTGCTGGGTCACTACAGTTAAATACATCTGCTATTCTATAGGGGCAGACAATTTTTGAATGATTGTTGAGTTTATTATTATTTAAATCTCCATTGGTTTAACATTATGGCTGGTGTTATGGGTCGGTCACTTAGTCTATGATCAGTCACGTTTTGTTTTGTTTTTTTTAAATGGTTTAGCCATTTGTTTATTTTTATGATTTTGAAACAAAGCACTTCACTTTCTGGTTTGTGTCTTTTCCAGTCCTTCGGGTAAACTTGTCCAGATTGAATATGCACTGGCAGCGGTAGCAGCAGGCGCACCCTCAGTGGGCATTAAAGGTAACTGTTGGATTAACTTCTATGTATAATTAACATTTTAGAAACCTGTTTGTAGTAATGTTAACAGGTACAGTATTTGTGCAGCAGGCTATACGTGTAAGAGATATATTGCATTTTTTTCAGCAACCAATGGAGTTGTCCTGGCAACAGAGAAGAAACAGAAGTCCATTCTTTATGATGAGCAGAGTGTGCACAAAGTGGAGCCTATCACAAAACATATTGGCATGGTCTACAGTGGCATGGGGCCAGACTACAGGTATTACAGTTAATTTAAAACTTTTAAGTGTAATTGTAATTCTATTTTAATTGAATATTTTGCAGAGTCCTTGTTCGGCGAGCTCGCAAGTTGGCACAGCAGTACTTTCTGGTTTACCAGGAGCCAATCCCCACGGGACAGCTTGTGCAGAGAGTGGCCTCTGTGATGCAGGAGTACACACAGTCAGGGTAATGAAGGCAGATTTGTTTAACACTGTTACGTATAAATGTACATCAGATTTGGATACATGACTTATTGAACTCACAAGCCAACTTGAGGGAGAAAAAGTACTGGTCTTGCAAATACATCAGTCTGTCTTGCATCTCTGTGTATGACTCAACAATGCTGTTAAAGCAGTCAGTTGTGACAGAACTATCTTTTCACCAAGGGGAAATCGAAAGTGTAAGGTTAGCATAGTAGATGACCTGTGTAATTGCGGTGATAATTTAGAGTTGTCATTCCTCCTCTCTTCTACAGCCAGCACAGCACAGTCTATGCCTGAATGCTAACTACTTTAACAGGTGTAAAATATTAGAAGGGTCCCTGGCTATTGGTCACACAAGGCAGGACATGATCTGATAACTAGAGCAGAGATGTGTGGTTTTGATTTAGTTTTGAGAGATTTTGGACACTGACAAATGTTTACTTTGATATTTGTAATCTTTGTAGTGGTGTACGGCCTTTTGGAGTGTCATTACTCATCGCTGGATGGGATGAGGACCATCCATACTTGTTCCAGTCAGATCCATCGGTAATTCTTATTGTCTTTAACATTTTCGTGTCCAGTGTGTTGTATATTTTACATTTTGTTAAAAGGCTTAAATAACGGTTTTCTTTTGGTCTGTTGTGCAGGGTGCATATTTTGCTTGGAAGGCCACTGCAATGGGAAAAAACTATGTAAATGGAAAAACATTCCTTGAAAAAAGGTAGGAAAGTGATTCTGTTAGGAACTTGTTTTATGCAATACTGGGTTGTATGAGATAATCTGGCTCACGACAGATTAATATGTATAGTCCACTAATTCAGTTCAACTGAGTTTTACAGATGATCAATCTGTAATGGCTTTTGCCGAAGGCGATAGCAAAAACATGGAACGTCATGATGAGTATTTGAATCTGATTGGTCGAAGCATCCCAACAAGCCAAAAAGCCACATCTAGTTGACAGAAAAGCTCATACATCTTCTCTGTCCACAAAAGCACAAAGCGTTTACCTTCTGCACATTTTTCAACAAACAACGAAATAGTAATTTCGCTAAAATAGTGGGAACATGCAAAGATGGATTCTTGTAAATTTAACTCACAAATATTGCGCAAATCCATCTTACTGTGCAAGGTTACATGAGAATAGCTTTTATTTTTGTTTTCTTAACATATTTACTAATTAACATGGAAATCAACATTCTTTTTTCTCTTTTAGGTACAACAATGATCTGGAATTGGAAGATGCTATTCACACAGCCATCCTAACACTCAAGGTAACATGTTATAAATAGGAAAAGTCTATGTCAACTTGCAATTAAATTCTTTTTAAAATCACTATTATCTGGATTCTAGGAGAGCTTTGAGGGTCAAATGACTGAAGAAAACATTGAAGTGGGAATCTGCAATGAGGCTGGCTTCAAAAGACTCACTCCTGCAGAAGTTAAAGACTATCTGGCAGCCATTGCATAATTATACCATTCAGTGACAGGACCACATTTTAAACGGCACTTAATCCAACATGGACATGACACATTGTAGTGCTGTGTCATGTAGTTGTTTGGTTTTTGTGCAGCAGAAAATAAGCCCTCAAATTTTCCACTAAATATCTAAAGAAAAAAATGAGAATTCAAATAAAAAAAAAAAGATTGATAAACATACATTTGTATTATTTCGTATTAAAACAGGGAAAGTCACAAATCTGATTCATTACACCTTATAATGCGGTTGGTGTGAGAATTATTTAGTGGAAGTTATGAGTGCATCAGGTTGTCTGTTGGTTTTACAATGTACTGTTTTCAAAAATTAAAAAAAAAGTTTGTATTTCATTTGTCATTCATTGAAATAAATTGATTTGGTGTTCACATATCAGTGTCATTGATTAACCATTGACCTGCAATACTTGTAATTAGTCAAATGGTAGAGTTTTGAATTGCATTTACTTACTGTTCAGGCTTGAAATCAGTAGAGCCCAGAGAACTTCAAATCCATGTGAAAATCTCCTGAAACAATCTCCGCCTCCAATAAAAACAACCGGAACATGTTTTTTGCAGTTTTATTCGTCCGCGTGGATCGTACAAACTAAAAACTCTAAATATGATCACAGGTAAAGTAGTATTAATTACGATACCTCTCAATGTGAAATAAATCACTCCATGTTCGTCGCCTCATATGGGATCATATGCAGTTTATATGTTGTCAGAGGTCTACTTTTTAAGGCGGAAGCTGCTAGGTCATTTCTTCACTACCCCGATGACGTTTATGGCGCCAGAACTGAAGGGTTTGGTTTGCAGAGGCTCGGCCTGTGTTGGGCTGTGTTGGGCTGTGTTGGGCTGTCAGCTGGAGGACTCAAGCGAGGGCTGCTGGCGGTGCTTCACGTTTTTATCACTGTAAACATTATTTTAATCCGTTTGGCAATGGCCGTTTAACTCGGCTGGGATTCAAGATGGTGATACTACGTAGCAATGGCAATGCTGGGGCTGAGCCTGGTACTACCCCGAAGAGAAGGTCCTCAGAGTTGGACACAAGCTCTGAGTTTCTGTCGCTCCTTCCCGCGTCCCAGAGAAAGACCGCCAGGGTGACGCGCTCCTCCCGGGTCCTGGATGACAGTTTCAGCAGCCCCGAGAACAGCAGTGCTGCTAATGTAAGATGCATAGACAGGCTAGCTAGCTATACAATTTGCCCAAAATATAGGAATAATGTGTTTGGATAACTATAAAATGTGCTGTGTTAAAACTTTACAGCTAAGCTAACTAGCAGCCTGTGTTACCGATGATCCAAATAATCCAGGCCTATAAGTATACACGGTGGGCCATTATTACAATCTTTCACAGTGCAACTGAACAAAATGTACTCACATTTATATGAAGGATGTTTTTTCTGAGTGAAAAAAAAAAAAAAAAGATTGTAATTAAATTCACCTTTCAGGATTACAAAAACATTTTAAATATTATTAAGCCTAATCATCTATGGTGAGAGAAATCTTCAGGGTAGAAAAAGCTGAGCAATAACATTCAACTCTGTGTTGTTATATTTTTATGTTATAGATTGTGACTGCTTGAATGTTTATGGGTATACCTTGCTTTTCCAGGGACACGACAAAAATGAAGACCAGAGCAGCCAGTCTCACTCTTTTAGAACCAGAAGACAGAGAGTTAAATTGGAAGTGTCATTTTCAAACATGGATGCTAAGACAAGCTCACCTGTGAATAATGACAAGGCTGGCATATATTGCACCAGGTACTGTAAAAGCTGTTTACAGAAATTTATTGTATCAATCAGAAAGGAGACGTGCACTTTGTGAATAACTGGTTACCTTAAAACTTTTTTTATTAGAAAATCTCAAAGACTGCAGAAAGAGGGAAAGTCTTCAGTAGGTGAGTTTGTTTTCATTATGTTCTGTAATATGAAGAGTATTTGCTCTGAATTTTCTCTGTTATTGTTTGGAAGACAAAAATTTAGGCTCAGATGTAGATGATGAGGTGGAAGAGTCGTCAACCCCAAAAAGGAACCGTTTTAACTTGAGACACGGAGAAACTGAGGATGAGGAGGAAGATCACACAGTGAGGCGCAGCTCACGGATCACCAGGTACAGGCTGAATTCACGCAAACAGTCTGTGCTCTATGATCGTCTCATAACCAAGTAAGTAAAGCAAGGATATTGTGGAAACAAGTTGATGAAAAAGAACTTAAATTCAAGTAATAAATGCATTTTGCTTCTATGATGATTGTTCAGCACTGCAGAAGCTGTTCTCCAAAAGATGGATGACATGCAGAAGATGAGACGCAGGAGGAGTAGAGAGACAAGAACACAAGAACAAGTAAAACTTTGCAAATTAACAATATAAAATTTTAAATTAATTAGAGAATTTGAGAAAATATTTATAATAAAATGTTTTCTGAAATTAGGGGCTGGGAATGTACACAAGAGGTAAACTTCGCTCACTAACATCCAATGTGGAGCGTAAAGATGTAGAGGAAGAAGAAAACCAGGGTAAAAACTAAATATATTGCATTGTTTATCCAATTGGCATATGCTATTTAAAGCTTATTGTTCAAATACATCATAGAAGAGGAAGAAGATGATGAACAGGATGAAGATGGGGACGACGATGATGATGAGGAGGAGGAAGAGGAGGAGGAGGAGGATGATGATGATGATGGTGAAGATGAAGAAGAGGAAAACCAAAAACGCTATGACTTCAGACAACGAAAGACAGTGGTTCGCTACCAGGCTCCACAAGAAGGTATGTGGCATAAGATTTGAGTGATGACATAAATGTATATTTTTGGTTAAGAAGTACTCGTGTATTTTTTTTTCCTTTTGGCTATAGAGCCCAGAGAGCCAAGGAAACGCAGTATATACGATCATAGATCACCAACAAGACGCAGGTTTAGATTCAGCTCCACTGCCCCAAGAAGTCCTTACAGCAGGAGGAGAAACAGTAGGTTGGTACACAAAATATATATAAAAGATTGACTCTTTTTATTGCATCAGTAAGTAAGGAAGTTTACATTATTTAAACACCCTTTATTTTGTTTCTGGTTCTTTCTGCTCAGGAGTAGTTCTGAGAGGTAAGACGTTCTGTTTGTATAAATGGTATGCACATGCACCACATGTTTATTCAAATTTAAATACTAAATTTAGTGGCACAATGGTTCTATATATTTTGCTGTGACTGGGATTTCCTTTTGAAGATCTTTGTCTTTCTTTGGTGTATTTCTGACGAGTTTGTTTTTATACATTACAAGTGAATAGTAGTGCAGTTTAAAATGATATTTAACATTTTTGCCCTGGTAGACGACGACACGCCATCCACAGCAGTGACTCCACTTCCTCCTCATCTTCTTCAGATGATGAAAAATTCCAGAGAAGAAGAAGTAAAAGCAGGTCAAAGTCTGTTAACAGGTGAGTCTGCTGGTGACCTCAAAGCCTGTGAGCGAGTGATTCACTGCCATCTTTTTTTAGGCCAGGGGGAGGAAAGAAATGGTGTGTCATAAGAGATAACTGTTGTAATCAGAGACACATAGACGTGAGAAGCTGGTTTTACTTGTGCCTGTGTGATTTAATACTATTGTGAGATAGTTTTTCCACCTTTTATTAATTTATACAAGACAAACATCTTCTTAACGGTCAATATGAAAAATTATTGAGCTACTGAATATAAATAATATAATTCTCTTATTGTCATAGATGTCTGCCTATGAATTTGGTTAAAGAAGACCTGCTTGGAATCCACAAAGACAGAATGAAGATCGGAGCAAGTCTTGCTGATGTGGACCCAATGCAAATCGACAGAACAGTGAGCTACACATAAAGTACATGTGTCCAGCTCATTAAGCTGTTTGCTTTATTGTGGTTGAAACTGGCTTGTTTGCTACAGGTGTGCTTTGATAGTATTGGAGGATTAGGGAAACACATCTCTGCCCTGAAGGAGATGGTGGTCTTCCCACTTCTTTACCCAGAAGTCTTTGAGAAATTTAAGATACAACCACCAAGGTGAAATGTTTAAATGTTATTTGTCAAAGGCAAATAAAAAAAAATCTGATTCTAATTAGTTATAAAGTAACAAATGTACTGTATTTTTGCATTCTTTAGGGGCTGTCTATTTTATGGACCACCAGGTACAGGCAAAACCCTAGTTGCAAGAGCTCTGGCCAATGAGTGTAGTCAAGGAGAAAGAAAAGTGTCTTTTTTCATGAGGAAAGGGGCCGACTGCCTCAGTAAGTGGGTAGGAGAATCTGAGAGACAGCTACGGCTCCTGTTCGATCAGGTAACTGAATCACTATTAATAAAGCGTCTGCTGTAAAAACACTTGCTCAATTCTCTGTTAAATCATCACAGGCTTATCAAATGCGGCCATCTATTATATTCTTCGATGAAATTGATGGTTTGGCTCCTGTTAGATCAAGTCGACAAGATCAAATTCACAGGTCAGTATTTTGCCTATGAAATGGAGAACAGTTTAAATGTGAAATGCATGAATGTGGACCAACATTTCTTTTCATTAGTTCAATAGTGTCCACTCTCCTTGCCCTGATGGATGGGTTAGATAGCAGAGGAGAGGTAGTTGTGATTGGGGCCACAAACCGACTGGACTCCATTGATCCAGCTCTCAGACGACCTGGGCGCTTTGACAGAGAGTTTCTCTTTGGACTACCAGACAGAGAGGTGAGAGACCATCATTGTCTTACACGTAGGAGTTTGTATTCGTGTGTTAATGATGGTAGCTATGAAATGTATTGTATTTATGAGGCAAAATTATTTTTATATTAAATTATGGTAGGCAAGAAAAGACATCCTGAAAATACACACTCGGCAATGGACTCCTCCTCCTTCAGACCTTTTCCTTGAAGAACTGGCAGACAAATGTGTTGGTGAGCTGTCTTTAGACTTTAATCTCATTGATAAAAACATTACAACCATGATATACTTGATTTTCTGTTAAACTAGGTTATTGTGGAGCAGATATCAAAGCTGTGTGTTCTGAAGCAGCTTTATGTGCATTACGCCGTCGTTACCCACAGATTTACTCCTCATCTCAAAAACTGGTGCTTGATGTCAACTCGATTGCCATTACAAGCAAAGACTTCATGACAGCCATGGCTAAGATGGTGCCAGCTGCTCAAAGGTAAGTTGCATGTTACCTTGTGCATTGTTGTTTTACTACAGTTATTTTTGATTAGCTGATTTATATTTTGGGTATTCTTATATTACAGAGCTGTAGCCTCACCAGCAAAAGCGCTAATCCCTGCTATCCGTCCCTTGTTGAATGCTGCGCTACAAACCATTCTTCAGACAGTCAAGAAATTGTTCCCACATGCTGAGTTGGGCCTTAAGAGAAAGGGAGATCAAGGTACTTAATTGATACAAAATTATTTGGTAATTTTCAACACTGAAGCCTGAAATATTTGTTGGTTTGTGGTCCAATATAGATCTTATTTTGGGATTATCAGAAGATGACTTGATGTTCAGTGATGAGGAATCAGAGGTCTGCTCCTCTGGGCAGTCCCATGTCCAAACTGTATCTGCTAAGGAAATTTTTAACCTCAACAGGTGGGCTTTAAGTAGGGGCGGTAAAATGAAATGGTAACAAACAGAAAATGTGATTAGAACACAACAGAAATGTACTAAAAATTGGTCTTTTATTCTATCTCTTGTTCAGGAGCGTTTTGTGCCAGCCCACATCATATCGCCCAAGGCTGTTGCTTCAAGGCAGGTCAGGCTCCGGGCAGAGCTCCCACTTGGCGCCGGCTGTACTTCACACTCTGGAGAAGTTTACAGTTTATACTCTGGACATGGCTGTTTTGTTTGGAGCGAGTGCAACTGCCCCAGAGGAGACCTGTGCTCAGGTCAGAAACTATAGATTTTTAGGTGATTGTGATTTAATGTTAAAGTATTTTTATAATTTATGCTACAGATATTTGTAGAGGCTAAGCGGACATCTCCCAGTATCTTGTACATTCCACACATTGGACAGTGGTGGGAAACTGTAGGCCCAGCCTTACGAGCCACCTTTCTCAGCCTTCTTAAATCTATACCTGCGTTCGCACCAATACTGTTGCTTGCAACTTGCAGTCTTCAATATGACCAGCTCAGCACAGAGGTATCAAATCTTAATATAAATCTTGTTTCCATTTGTGTAGAACAAACAGGTAAATGTCCTGTTTTACCTTCTAGGTTCAGGAGTTATTTCGAGTGGAATATGGGGAAGTTTTCCACGTTCAGGTCCCTACAAGCAAAGAAAGGAGACACTTCTTTGAGGACCTAATCCTCAACCAGGCAGCAAAGGCCCCTGCCTCAAAGAAGAAAGCAGGTGACAACTGAAAGTGTAGAACAAACACAATTTAAACGACCTGTGTTATTTAACATATTGGATCTGCTTTTCAGTTCTCCATGCACTGGAGGTGCTTCCTGTGGCCCCGCCTTCTACTCCTCGTCAGCTGACTCCAGAAGAAATTAAAAAACTGCAGGAGCAGGAAGAGGGCACTCTCAGGGAGCTCCGCCTCTTCCTGCGCGATGTGACCAACCGTCTGTCTCAGGATAAACGGTTTAAAGCTTTCACAAAGCCTGTGGATACAGAAGAGGTGAGTCTACTCTTCTCAGAAGATGCCTTACTGTATAATTAGATTCTTTTCATTATTTTACCTTTGATTGACTAATTATATCCTGCAATTGTTTAGGTTCCAGATTATGCTGAAGTGATTAAGAAACCCATGGACCTCTCAACTGTCCTCACAAAGATAGACCTGCATCAGTACGGGACAGTTAAAGAGTTTCTTCATGATGTGGATCTCATTTGGCAAAATGCACTGGAGTACAACCCAGACAGAGACCCCTCAGGTGAATAGTTTATTCAGATACAGATACCATCAATTATATGGTAAAACATTAAGACGTTGAACACAAGGTGTAATGTAATTTCATTTTTGATAGATCGTCAGATAAGGCACAGAGCTTGTGCATTAAAAGACACAGTTCATGCAATTATTAAAGATGAACTGGATGAAGATTTTGAGAAGATATGTGAAGAGATAAAAGAATCACAGAGAACAAGAGGTGAAATATTTATCTATTTTAAGAAAAGTTACCATTGTTCAAGGGTCATTAAATTCATGGTCTGCATTTTGAATGTCCTCAGGTTGTGCTAGCGCCATGTTCGCTCCCTCCTTCTACCATGTCCTTCCAAAACAGCCCAGAATAGTGGCTGGTGACGCCAAGATTAGTGATGCCACACCACAAAGAGAAGAAGCCAACAGCACTTCTGCCGTCACTCCTGCAACATCTGTTACAACTGCTACAACTCCCAAAAGCTCAGGTAAAAATGTCAAAATGAAACTAAATACAATTCTAGTCACAAATCTGAATCAAAATTACATTTATTGATTATTCATCTTAACATTAACATTGTTCTTGAAGGTCAAAAGAGGCGACGAAGGAGACGTCGCTGGGCTTCTGGATTCATTGCAAAAAAAAGGGCTTCCTTCTCTCCGCATGTGGCTAAAGATGACACGCAGTCTGATGATGAGGAAGAGGATGGGGATGATGAAGATGAGGGTGACAAGGGAGGAGACAAGTCACAGGAGGAAGGAGCTAACGGAAAACGGAGCATGATAGTCAGTGTAGAGCCTGCAAAGGAACCACAACATCATGAAGAAGAGGGGCAGAGCGGTCAAGCTGTTACAGAAGAAGATAAGGAAGGTGACACATTGGAGAAGTACAGTCAGGCTCAAAATGAAGATGGAACTGGGGACAAAAGTGAAACCAAAGTAGTAACACTAATACAAAATAACAGTGAAGCAACAAAAGAGGCACATGTCCAAGAACAGTCTGAGGCATTACAAAGCAGTAATGCTGTTGGTCAGTCAGACAAGGAAGTGGAGAAAACCCTGCAAAGTGTAAAGGACGTTGAGGTAAAAAGCCACAGTGAAGCAATGGAGGTGGATGAAACTTCAAAAGAGGATGATGGTGGTGAGAATTTTTCCCCATTACTGTTCTAAAATCTAAAGCCTGTGATTTTATTAAGCAAAAAATAAAAAACATAATTTTAACCTTCTGTGTCTAAGAGCGGACTGTGAGACGTATGACACGGGCTCTAAAAACCACTGTTCAAAAGCAACAGATGATCAATGTGGATCAAGCTCTGCAAATTCTGGATGAGGAGACTCCCCCTCTGGAGGTAGACCGAGACAAACTAAAGGTAAAACATTACCTGCTGTATGCCTTATTTTTGTACTAATAAAAAATATTAAACAATGTAACATATGTTGCTTAGGAGCTGCTGAAGAGGTTGGTGGTGAAGACTGAGGGCTATGAGGTCCACCGGCTTGAGAAACTGTATGCCCTTCTCTGTCAGACCATCTACAGACATCGGCGGGAATACAATAAAACGGCACTGATACAGGTTTGTCACAATGTGATAATGTAATTACAATAAGTACATAAATGCTTTAGTACCATTCTGCTAAATTTAATTGGAAATTGTTTTTCTTTTCAGGAGTTGGAATATGAAATCAAAGACTTCTGTTGACATTTCTACAAATACAATGTGTAATTGCAGAATATTTTCATAACACTGTGCATAATGGTTAATTTTGTAATACTGTTTTTTAAATAATTAAATGTAGTATTAATTTTACAGCAAATGCTTCTGTGTATTTTCTGAGAACCATAATCAAAACAAAGTGGAGATACTGGTTGACAACCCTAACCTGATTTTTAAATGAGCAGGACAGGTTTAACACTCTTAATACACTGCAAGTAAAATATTCATATGGCGTTTCCATTGATCCAGATTGGTCCGAATATCCATCAAATAGTTAATAAAGTTAATTCTATAATTATCTGAGAGATGCAGCTAGATAAACGCATAACATAATATATTATGTTGTTCACTGAAAGGCTTGTTTATGCGTAGGGCATTTATAAAAGTAAAAGTGAAAATGCAATTTCAGTGAAAGCGATCAAACTAGCGCGTGCTGTCCTCACGTAGCTTCTGTTGCTGCCCTCGCGGGTCACGTAAGGACAGACGGGCAGCCAAACACGTTAAGTAACAGGTTCACGAGCTGTTTGACTCAATATATGATGGCTCATTAGGCCAAAGCAAAGGCTATTACTTCAATCACACTCTGGACACATGGCAACAATGAAATAGGTCTATGAAACGAGTATAAATGTGACAAAAATTACAGGAAGCTTTGGGAGTCGCCATGGAATGACGTCAACGCGTATCACTGAATGATGACGCTGCTTGATCATTAAAAATCTGCCCTTAAAAATATCAGAGAATTGGGTCAGCAAAGTAACACTATACCAGAGGAAACCCCGCATTTATCGGCCCGTTTTGGGGCGTATAGCGTTATAAGAACGAAAGTGTATCTGTAATTTTAACCTGTTCCGACGGAGAGAAAGATGCCCGGTGCTTTGAGCATCTGCACACGGGAGCCGTAGCAGTTAGACCGGTCCGCCTGTCTGCCTCCGCCGGGTTTGGAAACCTGTGAGCCACGGCAGCCTGAATGCTTAGCCGGGGATCGGAGGGTCATCTGGAGCGTTGTATGTTGATCCAGGAAGTCTCGCTCTGTCTTCTCTCAACTGCCTGGTTGCACACATTTCTCTAGTTCTGTAAGTTTACTGCCAGACATGATCAATAACAGTGACTGGCCCAGCTAACAAGGGCTAGTTGGCCCGCTTCACGTACACGCCATGTAATCTTACGAACAAATGCAGGCACTTTGTGTGCAATGTAAAGCTTTTTTGCATCTTCATTAATCATGTATATAAGTTGTTTTGCGCTTTCTTGTGTTGTAAACGATCTCTAATGTTAAAACACATGATGTATATAGTTTTCTCTTATTGGAAATCCTTTTAGGATTTTAATCGTATAAAAACAAGCAGGCTATACGGCAAACTAAACCATAAAATACTTTTCAAGACAACACATTATTTTGAAAATAAAGTATGTGTTATACAAGTGTATGTTATACAACTGGCATAGGTTAGGTAAGTAACTAAGCATAAGAAATTCAACTGCTCATTTTGCGGAACTTGAGGACATTATTAATTAGAAGTTAATTACAAATGACCTTGTTAATGTGTAACAAAGCAAAATAAACAGTATTGTATGTGGTAATTGTTAGATAAAAGCTTAAACCTCATAATTGATCTGTTGTTTTATTTTATTATAATTTTGTTTGTTTGTTTGTTATTAGACATAAAAATGTCAAGCCGTCGAAAATCCACTACACCTTGCATGGTGGTGCCCTCTAATGTGGTGGAGCAGGAAGAGGTGAAGCCAAGGGCCGAAGGGCCCCAGGATCAACAGACAGAGGTGGGCGTGAAAGAGCCTGAAAAAGATGCCCTACCGGCCCAGGACTTGAACCAGACTGTAGTAGTTGTGCCTACTCCTTCAGATACAGGCAAGAAGCTTTTATTCAGCAAGCCATGAACAAAGACATGAACACTTAATTTCAGTCATATAAATGATTAATGAATGTTCTACCGCTAGACTCAGGCAGAGTCAGAACAAACTGTTTACTATGCCCTTGTAAAACGTAATTACAATTAGGAAAAGAAATCCAATCCAATTGTAACCAAATGTAATGCAATTGGAATTTTCATTGCATTAGATATCTACACTTAACACCAGAAATAAGTGGAATAAATGAACAAATTTCTTTTAAGTTAAAACTGTTATAAAAAGCAAATGTAAAAATATTTGTTGAATGTTATGCAATAAACTGTATGTAAATGGAAAACAATTTGTGTCCTAGATGATCCAACTGTTTCAGCTATGGAGGACAGTGATTTAATATGTCCCTCTACAAAGCAAAGCATCATGGACCCTTCAGAAGAAGCCAGCAGCGACCAGCCAAGCACTGAACCACAAAATGACACCCCTGATGAGGGCGCTGCAGACCCCACAAGTGTCAATGCCATCTCTCTCAGCAAGACCCCAATCATGAGGCTGAAGACCAAATCTGAGCCAAAGAGGATCGCTGTGTCCCTCAAATCGACAGAGGAAGCAGCAGAGGGTTTTGGAGGAGGCAGTGAAGGGGATGTGGGAGGAGAGCAAGAGCCCATCGAAGCCCCTTTGGGACCTATGACACCTGTGGACATGTTGCTACACGACTCCATGAAACTGGGAGGAGGAGGTTTGCTGGTCAGCCCTCCACTGGAGCAGCATAGGAAATCATCTCTTTTAAATCCTACTGTTATGTCTCCTGGCTTTGCACAAGTAGGTCCTGTTTCAATGTCTCAATAACTTGAATAATTAATTTTGTATATGATTCAGTGGCAGTAACTTAGAATTATTTGCTATTTACTCTTTTTGTTGCCTTTGTCTTAGGTTCTTTCTGCTTTTCAGGCCCAGCAGAGTACAGCATCTACAGCAGTCCAGCCTCAACTCCTGATTCCTCTCAGTAGCATCCCCTCCTACAGTGCAGCCATGGACACCAATCCTCTTCTGGGCAGCACATATAAGAAGTTTCCTTATCCCTCTATGGTTGAGATCAGCAGCCTGGCAGCACAGACACAGTTCACTGAGGAACAAATCAAGGTGAATAAAATATTTACTGTGGACATTTCTACTTAACATGCATAGTTTCTACACATGTGTGGAGAACCACAAAAATATGTGTGTATGTGTATATGTATGTATATATATATACTGCCGGGTGTAAGATGTTGGCAGGGAAAACATACATGGAGTGGAATAATCAAGTGGTGTGCAAAGTGTACAGGAACATCTGTGCACAGTATGGACTGGAGACCCCAGGGTCAAGGTCTGAAACACCACCAAAGTGGTGAAGAACGACTGAGCCAAAACTCTGTGGGACATCCAGATACAGACTGACAGAATGGTGATGGCAAACCAACTGGATATTGTGGTGAATAAACAACAGGGCAAAGTTTTTGTGGAAGACAATGCAATGTATAAATAAAAATGATGGGAACGTCAGGAAAAAGGAACACAGGAAACTAGAGAAATACCAGGGGCTCAAAGAAGAGATGGAAAATGCTTTGAAGTTCCCAGGCCTCTGGTAGAGGACCTGAGCTTGGAAGGAGATAATATATGTATATGTATTACATGTCTTGTGCAGGTGTGGTTCTCAGCTCAGCGGCTAAAGCATGGCGTCAGCTGGACCCCAGAAGAGGTGGAGGAGGCTCGGAGGAAACAGTTTAATGGCACAGTGCACACAGTTCCACAGACTATCACTGTCATCCCTGCTCATCAGCTTTCAGCAGCCGCCAATGGCCTGCAATCTATTCTCCAGACCTGTCAGATTGTGGGTCAGTCTGGCCTGGTTTTCACACAGGTTTGTGTAGTCTTAGTGTATTGTGTGTGTATAGTGTGTAACAAAGTCATCATGACTATGACATGTATGCAGTTATTCACTCTTTTTCTTGTTCTGTCACCAAAGGTTGGCCCAAGTGGAAATCTCCCTGTGACGAGCCCTATCACTCTGACTGTGGCAGGACTGCCCAGTCAGTCCCAGAGCTCCAGCAGAGTATCCTCCCAATCCAGCTCTTCCAACAGTGAACTGAAACGAGCCACAACTGTCCAGCCTCCCTCACTCTCTCCACAGGTGACACAATTACTCACATTTGCAGTTAAATTATATTTTTAATTAATGTATAACTTTCTGTTATGTTTTTAAAGGAGAACTCAGCACTTTGTGCTGACACATTTGGTATGCGGCCTAAGAAGTCCAAAGAGCAGCTTGCAGAATTAAAAGCAAGCTACCTGAAAAACCACTTTGTTACTGATGCGGAAATTGCACGCCTGATGAAGCTAACAAACTTAACAAAAGGTGAAATCAAGAAATGGTTCAGCGACACCAGGTACAACCAGCGTAACTCTAAGAACAGCCATATAATCATGGTTCAGGATGGTGCTCGAGGTGGTAGTAGTGCTAATGCCACCATTGTTATTGACTCAAGTGATGAGACCCCCTGTTCGCCCAATCCTCCCCATACTCCCCCTGTTAAAGATAGGGAAACTCGATCAAAATCTTGGAATCCATTTCCTGATTTTACTCTGCAGAAGTTTAAGGAGAAGACACCAGAGCAGCTGGTAGTGTTGGAGGAGAGTTTTGAGAAGAGCAGTACTCCCTCTGACGAGGAGCTGAGTCGCCTGAGGGCAGAGACCAAACTGACACGTCGAGAGATTGATGCCTGGTTCACAGAAAGGCGGAAAGTACCAGCAGCCAGTGTCTCCTCTCCAGACTCTGAGGAGGGCAAGGGGGAGATGGACTCCGTGAAAGCAGATGAAAGTGGAGAAACCGGTGATACTGCATCTGTAAAGGGGAACCAAACTCCCCCTGGAGGCCAAAATAAAGAGTTGCCATCCACAAGCTGCACCAGCAAAGATGTGAAAGATAAAGGTAAAAAGTCTCCAGAACAACTGCATATACTGAAGTGTGCCTTTGTTAAAAACCAATGGCCAACAGCAGAGGAGTATGACCAGTTGGCAGAGGAGAGTAGCCTCTCTCGCGCCTACATTGTCAGCTGGTTTGGAGACTCACGATACTCCTGGAAGAATGGGAACCTTAAGTGGTTCTTTCAGTACCAAAGTGGCAACGTTGAAGCATCAAGCAGTGGAGCAGTTAAAACAGGAGGTGGTCGGAAAAGACGTGGCAGGAATCGTGGCTGGGGTCGCTCACGGACAAGAAGGCAGACAAGAAGATCGACCTCCTACAGTGCAGATGTAGATGTGCCTCCACCAAAGAAATTCAAGAGTGGCAGAGATGTTCTTAAAGATTACTACCTAAAGCACCGCTTCCTCAATGAGCAAGATCTGGATGAGCTTGTCACCAAGAGCAACATGAGCTATGAACAGGTAAAGTCTGTGGTCAGGGAAATGCTGTTATATCGCATTCATGTACAGCATAGAAAGTATTTCAAATTAATTAGGTTGTAATGATGGTTCCAAACTTGTGTCTGGTTGTGTTATAGGTGAGAGAATGGTTTGCTGAAGTCCAGAGACGTTTGGACATGGGTTTAGATCCCTTCCAGGAGACGGCTGTCCGGAGGCCACTCGGAGAGGGAGATGACACGCAGGCTCCATCAGAACAGCAGTCTGGTGAGAGGATGGGAGAGGATGATGAGGATGAAGATGAGGAGGATGGAGAGGATTCGGACGACAGCGAGGTTTGGGAGCCTTCACGAAGCGTGAGAAAATCACTGTCTGTTTCTGAAGACTGATGATTTTGGATTAGTTCAAATGGTGCAAGAGAAACAATGCTGAAATGACAAATGCTGGATAATCAAGGCTTTTTGCACCTGTGTGCACAAGTGCACACTTCTATTCACTGTATTTTTTAACAAATGTGGAGACTATGGATATTAGCTTTAGTGTTTTAGAATGGATAATAATCCTGAGAGTAATAATAATCCTGATTGGGAATGACTGTCTTAGAAGCACTGAAAACCAAATGTTATTGTTGTTTAGAACAGTAATGTCAATAAGTAATACCATGAAGTGCAATCCTCAACTGAGGTTCAAGAAAAACTCCAAAAAGACGTTCCTACACAATCTTTAGGCCTGAATGCTGTCGCAAACAGACAAGTCCTATTGACAGAAGGATGCTGCGTTTATTATCTTCATCTTGGATGTTTCACCTTTGGCCCTAAACAAACTGCAGAGGCCAAACCCTGATGTGTTGTGTTTACGAGGGTGCTTAAATGATTGTTTTCACATGTGACCATTAGATGTCACTGCTGAGCAACATCCTGATGGAGGACTGGACTTGAATATTTGCTTGTTTTACCTGTTTACTTGTCATTTTTAGCACCTGCAACAATCCCAGAACCAGTAGTGATGATTTCCACAAGCCTTTTGAACTGACAAATATTATTGCTGACACTGAAAGATGGTTATCTACTGGTAATTCAGACGGTACCATTGGATTTTGGGATGTGAGATGTCTAAGTAAGTCTTCCCTTTATACACCCCTATGTTGGTAGTAATTTAATTATTACATGTTTTTTAACTGGATAACTGCATATTTAGGGGTGAAATTGAAAAGAATGCTCTGCAATTCATACTTTCATTCAAATAGCGAAAGTATGGCATTCTGCTTTGTGGTTTATCATGTTAATTATTGTGCCAAAGTTGAATGTGTTGCCCTCTGAGCAGTGAGGTGAAGTCACAATCTGTGAACAGTTGCCACAGTGTGTTAGTCTTCAAGTTCAGTCAAACGAAAATAGAAATGGTACTTCTGACTTTTCAATGTAACCTTATCAAGTTGTATTAAGTCTTTTATTTGCTTTCTGGGGCAATCTGCTACATCACTTAGCTTAGAGCAGAGACTGCAAACAACTGTTTCTGTCAAACTTTCAAACAAACTGTAGTAATATTTTATATGTAACAATTGTACAACCATTGTTCGCAGGGCAATTATTATTTTGTAGCTTTCACAAAACTGTGAAGTCATACACAGCTGTGCTAACTGTTTCCCATAAAGTATTGCTTTAATTGCCACATACAGTTCAAACAGACAGCAAAAACAGTCAGTCAGCAATGAATTTTCAATCATCCACGCAACATAAAATGAGGCCTGTGAATATTAAGGTCAAACCTTAACGGACACTGTCTAACAGTATTTTGAGTAATGTTTGACTCAATTCTGCACTGAATTAAAATAATCTTAAGCACCTACTAAACCTTTAAATGCACTTTGTCCACATGTGCACTTGTCGGACTAAACCCTGATTTGGCACCTTAATCTCTTATGATACCATAAAATGGCTCTGAGAGACCAAATCTTTTGTATAGCTAAAAGCTAAACCAGTATTTTGCCTTTTTATGCTTCATTATTTTTGGAGGAGGGACCTTGGCAGCGTATTTGTTTTTATACAAATATAAGGTGTATGTTTGTATGGCTCAAAAAATAGCTGAACAATCAGTCACTAAATTGCACAATATGAGCCAATTTTCATGTGTTCACTTTAATGCATTTCCGTCTGCCCCTTTCCTCCCGTCAACTTAATATTCTGAATAATGGTATGCACTCCCGAGACATATCTCTGTAGATGTTTGTACTGCTTCGTCTTGGTGAATCACACAGACAGATGCACAGCTGATGGGGCATGTGGTGGGAGAGCAGCAACAATGAAGCTTTGTAAAGAAACCTTTGTGCCTCCATGGCTTGTACTCTTGGTTGAACAGAATCACACTAATTTGGGAAAGAAAAGGCGATAAGAAGTGCTGCTTGTTCAAACTAAGAAGTGAGGCATGGTCAAGCTCTGCTTTCTTTCTTGGTGATGTTCAAAGATGCCTATAAACTCTTGAGGTTATGCTATGATATCCTCTAGTTTAAGTTCTTGAATCTAGGTGATGTTTTTGTATTTCCACACCAGGCATTTGTCACAATCCAACCCTGTGTTGTGTGCTCACTGCTAATCAACTGTACTAACTAGTAGCGTTTAGATTAAGCTTTCAGTGTGTTACACTCTTCATGTGACAAGTGCCTGGCAATACAAAAAATTTAGCTATATCTTTGTCTAATCGTGCATGCAATAACTATCAATTGCATATTTTGTACACACAATGATAATTAGGCTGTGTGGGACAGTTAAAGCCTAACCGTTTTTTTGGTAGCTTTAAGCACCCACTTTTTCAACACATTTTGTAAACACTGTAAAAGTTGCATTTTGCTTAATCTAGTTCTCTTTATCTATTATCCCTTTTGTCTTAGTGATGTTTTTTGTTTTTTTTTGTACAGGTTTTGCTTTGCTCTTGTTCCTTGTTATAACGTCTCATTTCCAGTGTATTCTTTCAGTCCATGGTTTTGAATGGGTCTGTATTCATTATCTATTAACTGTGTCCTTGCAACTCTGTCCACATATTAGTGGTTTATTTGTAAACAATATAAACTCCTAAAATGTGTGCTATAATGTGGTGGTTTTCAAATGCTGTTTTTTTTCTTTTAGATTGTCGCTTTTTGGTATATAGATAGCAATGAAATGTAAAGTCATGGCTCAAGAACTGCAAATATATATACAAAAAAAAATTTGACCAGCTTCGCTTTTTTCCAAAATTGTAAGACACTATAAATTAATTTAAGTAGAACAAAAAAAAAATCATAACCAAATTAAGGAAATTCTCTTTTAGTTTGTGAAAATCCTAGGATAATTATATTCTATTTATGTTTAAAACTTTACATTTATTGCAAAATATTTTTCTGTCTTAGTTGATACGGAGTTTTCTAATATTTTTCTTAAGCATTTTTATGTGAGGTAAAGGGCTTGCGACTTTACATTTCTGATTTGTGCAGTAGAGCTAAATACTAAGAATGTCCACTGTGTTTTTTCTCTCTTTCTGCTGTAGTCCTCATGTGTACTCTGTATTTAGATCAACAGCTGGTTGAATGTTTTATGGCAAACTGAGATCTAAGTGTTTTAACTGTAAGGCAGATTTTTTTTTTTTTTTTTTTTTTTTTTTTTTTTGGCAAAGTAGACGCTGTTCAATTTATTGTAATAATAAATGTCATTTTGTAAACTCTCTCATGTCACTTGGGATCTTATGTGACACTGACAGTATCTTCTGGACAGTCTCTTCTGGCTGAGATGAAGAGCAGTGGATCTAGCTCAGTTCACACACACGCCACCAAAACGAGAACATGTAGTTGTACACTCAGAAGATTTGTCTTTTTATCTATGTTGGATCGAAGCGGAAAATAAGTTAACTGAATAGCACATGAACTAACCTTTTAACTGGCCGGAACGTTTGTTAACGGAACCATTATATAAATGTTGTACTAACCGTGCACTTCTTAAAACCGTACATATACAGTTGTGTAGGGATCACGCACTGCAAATATTTTTTAAGTCATTATCTGCATTTATCGAAACGAGTTGCGACTCTCTTTAAGTGTGTTGTTCATGACATATAATGGAACTTTTAGGCAGTACGTTTGACGATTCTATGTTTATAGAAGCGAGGGACCGAGAGACCGTGGCTCTGAAATCTTACAACGCCAAAGTCTGCGAGCCCCAGGTGAGCCTTACTGTTTTCGTTTTAAAATGTGTAAATCACATTCTAACATATTCTTGTTCACAGTGGTATTGTGTTGATGTTGCTCTTGATACAATTGATTCTTTGGAGAAGCAGAAAGTGATGAAATTCAGAGGTGATTTGGCTGTGAGAAAGGGGGAACATCAGGTATATTCATTACACAAACGTATTATTATTATTACTTTTAATTGCTTAAATGATCTCCTATCATGTCCATATTTTGTACCCTCAGAAAGCCTTTGAAGCCTATCGCGCATGTCTCGACTGGATCTCTGATAACAACTTGAACATCAGGAGAGATGTGCTCGAGGGAATGGCCCGATGCTGCATCAAAATGGGACAGAAAGAGAGGGCACTGAATCTTGTAGATTTACTGGTATGTCACAGATTATTACCTCCGCCAAGGAGGTTATGTTTTTGCCGGCGTTTGTCTGTGTTTGTTTGTTTGTTTGTCTGTTAGCAACATAACTCAGAAAGTTATGGACCGATTTTGATGATTTGTTGGAAATGTGAAAAGGAAGAACTGATTTCATTTTGGGGGTGATCCAGAAGAAATCCTGGATTCTGGATCACTTTGAAATTTTAGTTAACATTGTGGTAAATGGGGCCAAAATATATCTCGGTTAATTATTGACCAAACCCCATGAAATTTGACTCAGGGATGGACAATGGGATCCTCTTTCATATTCCAAAGACTGATCCGGATCTGATCCAGAAGACTGATTTTTATCGCAATTTATATAAAAAATGGGGGTAGTCCTTGGCGGAGGTCTGCGCTCTCTGAGTGCTTTTCTAGTTTCCAATGATTTTGAACTTTCTGAAGTTTGTGTTGTCACATGCAAATACAATCATTTAAAAATAATGTGTTTTTGTAACTTTTAGAACAAAGAAGCCTCCAATACATGCCATCTGACCTCTCTCCTTTTACTCAAGGTTGGCATAATTTATTCTGCTGTATATATTTAAAGGAGCACTGCATAACTTTCCTGGTGTGCTCCTTGTCTCCATAGAGGTTATAACATTACCTGAATGCCATTTTATTCTTGCTTAAAACTTAAAAAATGCTATCTATTTGTAAAGGTCAGTATATACCACCATTATGGAGATGTGGGAGCAAAGATATTATGTCTGCAGCAACTTTGTAGTCTGTTACCTTTTAACCCTTGGCACTGGCTTGACTTGGGACACACATGCTTGCACCTACTTGGCAGTGACAAAACATCAGGTATTGTTAAATTTTTAAGATGGTAAGAGCAAATTAATAAGATTAAAATGATCACTTATTGCAAACAACTCCTTTTTTTTTTACTAGATTACCCAAAAGATCATGGTTGTGAATTGCCAAGTAGTGAAGAGACTGCAGTTCTTAAAGAAGACACAATCTGGCTCAAAGCTTGTACATGTTTTATCAGGTCCAGGTAAAATATAACTGGCATAATAATGTGATGTTATAGCCTGAAACACTGTTAAAATTGTCTAGTTATAGTGTTATGTTGATACATTTTTACCCTTTTAGACTTTTGCTGAGAATCCTCCAACAGCAACAGTCCTCTTTTGTGCTAAAACGCAGTGAAAAGGCCCTGGAAGAGACGGAATCGGCTCTCCAGCACCTAAATCCTACAGAAACAACTATACAGAGTCTGACAGAGGTAGGTGGAACAATAAAGCAATGCACTAGCCTAAACAATGTGGCGTAACATATACTGTCTTCTAGGTAATGTCAGAAGATCTTATTCCAGAGAAGATGAGAGAGGATTACCAGGACGGTGAAAGTTTGGCCACCATGTGTGTCCAGAGCTTCAGAGAGCGCTGGTGGGACAGAATTGTACAGACTCAGACAAACACAAACATGTGACAAATTTGACACAAATACAATATACTTGATAATGTACTTTATAAAATATGTAAATAAATCCATCTGCATATTCATCTGCATTGCATCTTTTGAAGAAAATCATGCAAACTAAAATGCTGTTACTTTAAATTTGTTCGTGTTTCTGCTCTCTCAATCATGCTTTTGCTCCTTGTTAAAGGTTTTGCTGAGGCTCTGTGAAACTGCATCCTGTTAATGTGTCCATCCATCTGTTGAACTGTGTCATAAGAGTTAAATGAGTTTTGTCGCGGCACTGTTCCTTCTCTCATGGTGTTATTTTGAATCATCCAGGCCATTCTTGAAGGTGGTTTCACCTGCTGAGGGGCTTTTGGCTCTAGTGCACGTCTTCCTATTGTTAGAGTTGGCGAGAACAGCTTGGACTCTTTTGGTTCCGTTGAAATGCTGGTGGTTGGGGATCGTGTCTGTGTTTGAGGCCTGAGAATGTGATGTGGCAAGGGCTGGTCGTGTGTCTTGATCCCATTGGACATTACTTTAGTTTGTAACTCATATGTTGCCCCCCAAGCACCATTTAAGGCAGACTGAACATGCTGCTTTACGTCCCTTACTTGTGACATGAAAGGCTGCATGACCTTTGAATTATCAGTGTTACTTGATTTGGGTTGTGAAGTGTTGCGTTCTCTTTTGTGTTTGTTGATGCCTGCAGCAATACTAGTAGGTGTAATACTGGCCCTGTTTTGTCTCTGAGTCCAATAATCTTCACATTTAAAACTATAGAGACCCTTATTTAGGTCCTTATTCTGGGTGCTGGAACCAATAGCTTTGTCCTGTCTGTGAGCAAGCAGGGTAGATTTTGGACGGGTTGTCCCTGTTATCCTAGGATTAAGGCTATTTTGTGCGCATGGAGCAAGATTATTTTGAAATTTGGATTTTGTTTGAGTGTGTTCTCCATGCAAAACATTTCCTTTGTTTTTAGAATGATCTTGTACTGGGACCCCCCCTAGTGTTGGGTGTGTAAACTTGTGCATACACACATGCTGCATCACTGGTTGCCTAAAAGGTATTAAATATTGAGCTGAGAAAACGTTAGTTTGTGTCCTTTCCGTTTTGTGACTGTTTAAACCATCTTCAATCCAGTTCCCGATGCGATCCATGTCCGTGTTTGGTCTGACCTTTGGTTGTTCTTCATTTTTATATAAACTTGTTTTAAATGGAGGTAAGAGGGACACATTGATGAATCCAGTCACTGGTATTGAACAAGAGGAGAGTCTTCAAACTCCTCAAGGAAATATGTGACAGAGCTGCCTTTAGCACTGAAAGCCAGACTTCGATGGACCATCCAGGAGAGACAGGAGAAACTGTAGTAATAAGAATATATAGGAATTAGTGCAAATTAGAACCCAGAAATAATTGTAATTCCAATAAAATGGTTTTGTACCTAAAGGATCCAGCCAGAGCCTCTGCTGAGTCAGTGATGATAAAAGTTTCTGATATTTGCCCACTCAGCTTCCTACCTGTCTTGGCACAGTAGGTTTGTCCCTCAACGCTGTGTACTGAGAATTTCTAGAATGAGAAACACAAGAATATATAGGCCTTTAAAAATGAAATGATTTCTGTATAAAGTTGTTATAACACTTAAAGTACAAGTAAAGGTAAATGTGTCAACAAAAGTCATCATCTGGTTTAGAGTTATTTTCTGAGCACTGCATATTTGAAAACCTACCCATGTAAACATAGCAGTCACATGGTGAAATGCAAAGAATGAATCAGAAATTCCCATGTGTGGGCAGTGGATAATATGAGGGGAAAGCTTCAAGTGAACACATATTACATTCTCAAGAAACTGTATTGTTGAGCGCATTTTGAATAAATTTATTCACCTACTTAAAGAAAGAACATGAAAATGACTTACAGGAAAGTCCTTGCCTTGGAGTTTGAGCTCCTGCCACATATTTCTGAAAATGCTCAGGTTTAAATGGTCCAAAAGGAGATGAACTGAGACAAATCTCTTCTTACTTGCCTCAAGCAAGTCACACAACAGCTCCACATCAGTGAAGTGGTCTGTCACTATGGCCAGTGTCTAAACAAGAAGAACATGTATTACATACTGTGGTAGTCAAATGCTTTTTAACTGTTGGAAGTCCCTTTAATCAAATTGTCCTTTAGGCTAATGATGATCTATTACTTTCAGTGTTACAACAAGCACAGACAGGAGGCATGTTCAGAACACATAGAAACATGAAGTACCTTTTCGGCTTTTCTGATGAACTCTCTGACCATGTCTTTCAGCCCAGCAGCTCTGTTCTCAGTGTACAAATACACTTCCACATTGGACTCCTTAGAGAAAGAACTATCATTCCCATCTGTGAAAGAAGCAAGCAATCTATTCAAATTAGAGTGGTGTGGAAACAAAAAACACCCCAGTCATTTAATTAAAGTATGACTCATCTGTTTATAATTTACATAATACACAAAACAAATTAATAATATACAACAGAAAATAAATATATAATTAATAATATAAAGACAGAAGATGGTATATGACATTTCAACTTCTAGTTAAAATATATACATTGGTATTAATATTAATAAGCATTTTATTTCGAAATGTAATGGAATCTAATTATAATAGTAATATTTTAATCCCTCTTGCATATGGCTTGCGTTTTACATGGCATCAAGATTAATCCTACTTTTCATAAAAACAGTTTAACTACCTTCGTTGGAGTTTAAACAAGCTTCAGTGGAATCACTGTTTTTGGACACTGTGGGACACGGTATAGCTGAGTAAGAGCTGCATAGGTTTTCAGACCCAGTGTCACTGCCATCACCAGCATCTGGTCCAGCTGTTAAAAACATTTTTTAAAGATTTCACATAATATATAAATTATATTGAAATACGTACCATCCATGTTGCTGTTTTTTCCATTTTCCAAAAAGTATTTCTTTTCGTGCTCTGACAGGAAGTCCACCTCTCCCTCTGTTGTTAGCACCTCTTGGTATCCCCTCAGTCCCCCCGAGAGGAGAGAGTCTGCTGCCAGCCGAGCGCTTTCATTGTGGCTCAGGTCCAATGGTCTGCTGGTCAGAAAATCCAAACTAGGCGAAGATGGTATCCTCAAGTCCTGCACCCTTCTCCTGACCTTGCCCTGAGTTATCACCCTTTTGTACCAGAGTGGAGAGACACTTTTTGCATCCATGACAAATTGTTTGAGCAAATATCATCTTTCTAAATTTGACTGCTCAAATAGGTCAATGCTTGCTATGAACCAGCCTACACGTTACTGCGTGGAGGATAAGCATGCTTGTTCTTTGAAAGGAAAAAAGAGAGACTGAAAACACGCCCCTGCTTGAAGCAACACATGACAAGAAGACAGACAAGCCCTGAAGCTAAATGATGGTGAGAAAATATACATTTTAAAACTGGACTATACATTTATCTAAAACATTGTAAAAACATGTTGTGGTTATAAGACTAATTATATAATAATAATCCTTGTAAGGTATTTTTTTGCTGCGTGGTACAAAAGTACTTGACCTTTTCCCAAAGCTCCTCAGTTATTCAGAGCAGGTCATGTTGAAGGCAGACAGTCTGAAAATAAATGAATGACAGGTATGAAGATGTCAGGACAGTTCATGTCAAACTCACACCTGGTGCTTTTAGGGCCACGACTCTCATTAGTAATTCACAAGAAAAGTTATTCTCAAAGTGACTCAAAAAACACTGAAGAAAGGTCAGTTATTGGACAAAATCAATATACTTAATGAAATGTGTTTACATTGAGGCACCTTTTTTCATTATAGAATCACTTTGAAATATTTTGCCTTCCACACAGAATATGAACCTACAGTGACCACAGAGACTGACTTTTTTCATTAAATGATTTATGCAAAAAATAAATATGACTTATCATTTGAAAAAACACTGTGTACAAAATATAAAATTAAAATTTAATTCTCTGAAACAGACTGACCTGAAAAGAATCCTGTTTACTATGACAGTGATAGATTCTGTAACAGATCTTTCTAGTTTGCAAAACAAACAAACAGTAGTCACACAGGAGTCACTGGGAGATAGGGGAGGACAGTGTGTGGACAGAATGAGAAGACACAGAACTTCCTGCTTTTGGTCGAGCTGCCAGTTTCTGCCTCAATTCACGGATTTCCTTCAGCAGCTCTCTCTCCCCATCGTCCAGCTGGGCCCGACCCCGATCCAGAGAGACTTGACAGGAAGAGGAAATGACAAAAATACATTAGATCACTCAACTAAGCAACAATAGAGCATGTAGGCACTGAGGCTATGGAATGTGAGATACAAAACTATTAAATCTACAGATACTTACAGTTAATACTTACAGTTAATAACTTAACTAACTTAACTTAGTTAACTTAAGTGAACTTACAGTTAATACTTACAGTTGGTGGAGGTACTCTCTGTGGGGGAGCTGCTGTTTAGACACACCATCGTCCTCCCTTGTTGCCGAGGAGTAGCTGCAGTTCTGTGTTGCTGGGTCATACAAGCAGCACTAGTGCTTGGCAGGTTGACCTCAGTAGTTCCATTTGAAGTGTAAGGGAGGCGGTTAGAGGAAGGCAATGATCTTTGTCGTAGGCCACCTATAAAAATGATTAATTTAAAAATATTTTTACTGACATTTTTACAGCCTGTACATACATCATGTGCTTGGATCTTTATTGTACAGCTCTAAAGCAGGGGTTCTTAACCTTTTTAACCTCAGGGCCTGACTTTTTTTGTAAAGAGTAACCTGAGGCCCAGTTTCCTAGTAAATGTATTATACTCTTGTGATTTCAAGGCCCTCAGGAGGGTGCTCACGACCCTACTTTAGGCCCTGGCCCCCTAAGAATCACTGCTCTAAAGGGTGAAACAAAAATACAAATTTTGAGATATCCAGTCAGTTTTATTTTTATTTACATAGCATACTCAGTGAGACTTTACCAAAACACCATTACTTTAAACTACGTTTTTTTTTTTTTTTTGATGATCTAGTATGTTTGGTCTTCTGTGGTTTTCTGTGTTGTTGTAAAAGGCTCTATAAATAAACTTTGATCTTGCTTACTCAACCCCAATGTATGTTAAAAAAAAAAACTTAGCTTTGGAAATTATGCTTTTATTTACATAAATGTATAAATATAATATGTAGTTTAACTAATAAATAAAATATATGAATACCTGTTTTTCCTGGAGAGATGTGTTTATGCTGCTGTGAGAACTGGACTCGGGCGTTCATGACTTCTTCCCACTAAAGTACAAATTTAACAGTGATTTAGAGAGTTTTTTTAATGTTTCTGAAAAAGCTGTATTTCCGCACCGTCTTTCCTGCAGCCTCTCTCACAGTGTCTGTCAGCCTACTCTCCTCTCTCTCTGCTTGCAAGTGAATCGCACTCAGTCTCTCCCTGTTTCTGTCCTGTTCAGCCTCGACCTGCTCCATACGTGCCACCACCTCGCGCTCCCAGGCCAAATCCAAATGCTGCTGGCATGCCTCTGCCAGGGAAGCCTCATGATCCTGTGAAATATATTGACATGTAAAATGCCTGTGATGTCTGTCTTCAGCACAGTGTTAAGTATATCGAAAGCAGAAGGTGTGTATTTACATTGTTTACTTGAATATTTTTGTTTGGTTTGTGGAGTTGCTGTGCGAAGCTCTCATTCTCTCGTTCAGCTTTTCTCAATCTCATCTCCACCTCATCCCCAACTCTTCTCTCAGTTTCCTCCTGATCTTTCAACAAGTGCTGTATGAAACACAACCTTTTGTTAAGTATTGTATATTATTCTACATATATCAATATCAATTTGAAACAAAAAAAAAAGAGAGACACCTAGACCTGGGAACACTGGCAAAAATGCAGTGTAAATAGATATGATGTTACAAAATGAAATAACTTTCAGTGACCTAAATAAAGGACTAAACCCATAGGCAAGATGACAGATTAACCTAATATAAATCTATGGAATGTGCAAAAATTAAGTAATAGTAGTGTCAGTGCTATCAAATAATTATGTGAAATGAAAATTAAATTAAGAGAAAACCATGATTTGAAACCTCTTCAAGTCGTTTCCTTTGGGCCTCAAGCTCCATCTGTCTCACTTCCAGATCCTGAATGGCTACTGCTGTTTCTTGATCCCGGAGATCCATCTGTTAAAAATGTATTATAGAACTGAACATTCAATAGTTGGAGTTCATATGTCATCATAACATTCTAAACTACCTATAGTTAAATTACAGGGCTATCAAGGTGGTTGCGTTATTTAATCACAGAGGCATGATTGTCCTTAATAAATACTTTGCCAAAATACAAATGACACATTTATGGACCTATTCTGTAACAAATAACAATTTGATCCAATATTTCTTTTTGGGTTTTTCATTCATAAACCTTGCCTCTAGAGATGAGTTAAAAACATAAATGATCAATGTGTGGACCTTTCTACTGATCTCCTGGTCCAGTTTCTCAATTTGAGATGCCTTCACTTTCTGTTGGTGTTTAAGGAATCGTCTTCTGGAAGCATCAAGCAGTTGCAGCTCTTTCACCTTTAGCTCCCTCTTCATAGCTGCCAACCTGCACACATCAAAACCGCTCTTAATCAAATCTCTGTATCATCCCGTTTGTTAATAAATGATCCGGTTTACTTTTCTCTCTGTCGAGTTAGCTTTTCCTCTTCTTGTGCAAGGATGTTTCTGCGCTCATCTTCAGCTTTCTGTAGCAGCTCCTAAGTTCATTTAAAGAGACTGTATATTAAAATATTAACATTTAAATTTACTTTTGCATATGTAATTCTTAAGCAACCTGTTGTGCATAGTAGGTCTCTTGTTCAGCTTGTCGACGAACAAATTCTGCATGCATTGCGGACAACTCCTGCCTAATATGACAAAACAATTCATTTATCTTCCTACAATACTACTAAATGTATTTATCAATAATAAGGATCAGAGTTTAACTGATCCTTATTTGGCACCTTTCACGTAAATACTCCATTTCCTGCAGCCGTATCTTCTCCCTTTCACGACTCTGGTATTCCACTATGAATTCAGGGTATTGATTGAAGATTGGGTACTGTCCTTTTGTGAGAGGGGTGAAGTCAGAAAGCATCGTCTTTGGATGAATGTCCACAGGGGTGTTACTCATCAAACGATATGCTTCTTTTATCATGGCTCCCACATCCAGGTTGTTACGATGATGAAAAAAATACTAAAATAAAAGGTTATGCTAGATAGTAGATTTTATTTTAAAAAAACTCTATGCTGTGATAAAGGTTATTGATTGTTGTTACCTCAAAGTCTTGTTTTTGAGAGCATTGTAAAAGAGGTTCACGACTGCATGTGGTATATGCCACACAAGTCATAAGCAGGAATGATGGATGATTGGTGAAAATGTTGTCAAAAAGTCGAAGCCACTCATCTCGAGTTAGGACCTCAGAGAACAGGGTTTCAAGCAAGGGCCAAACGTACAGCTGGAACAATGGATAAATATTCATTGAATGGTTATAAAATAACTTAAGAACAGATAAGTTAACAGATAAGTGTTGAAAAACTGCAAATACTTTTGACTGCTACCTGTGAAGTGATGCCACAATCTACCAAGTGCTGCAAGAGCTCTTTGTCGTGATGGGCCAAAACATTTTCTACCATGCTCAAGATATTGAGAGGAGGATTGGGGAAATATTCAAACCAGTGCTGGCACCAGTTCACTATAAGAAAGAAAGCGGAAATATCTCACTATTGTATTGTAAGTCACTCAAGTATAATATTTACTTGGAAACATACCTATCACGGTGGCAACCACCTCAAAGCAGAGCAAAGGATTGTTCTGAAAGAGCTTAACAAAAGGAAAGGCCACAAGAGGGAGATACTCCACCTCTCCAAAGATTGCTGCCCAGTGAGCCAAAGCAGACAAAACTCTAGGAGAAGGAAAGCAGTGCTTAGATTATTGTAACCACATTTCATATTGTTAAAGCTTGGAACTAAAGTTAACCTTTGCAGTCGCCTTTGCAGCTTCTGGCTTTTGATTGGATATTTGTCATGCAGAGAGAGGTATGCTGTGTGGAGTCCTTTGTCAGTTAGGCTGCTGTACGCTGCATAGTTTTCTGGCAGAAACAGCATAGAGCGCCACACAAACATTCTATAAAAACAAGCACAACATTGTAATTATCCCAGAACGGACACTGAAACTTACAACAAAATACTATCTTCACCTATATTTAGCAGGATATTCTCCAAATGCCTTTAACAGGGCCACCAATCGCTTCTTGTTTAAACCCGCAGGCAATTCATTCTACAGGTGACACACAACTTTTTATTTATGGCCTCGTACAATATTTTTTCTGGTCTCAAAGATTGACAGGTGAGATTTATACCTCTTTGTCATCACATGCACCAGCAGGACTTAGGGCCTTTGTTTGTGTCACTCTACTTGAAGACGGTTTACGCACTGCACCTGACTTGACTTTAACCTTTGGCACAGCCTGATTAACTTCCTTGTCTTTAACCACCACAACCTGCGAATTAGGAGGCTGGAAAAAAGAAAAAAGATTTAACACGTAGAATCCATAAATCCTTTAAATATATGACACCTGACTGGTACCTTGTTTAATTCTTCTGTCAGACTTTGTAAACTATAGATGTTGATTCCACCATTATCCATGACAGCAACAATGTGTCTACCATTGGGACCAATATCCACTGTAGTTAGGGCATAGTCAGGTGAACCAATTTGAAACAGAAGTTTGCATGTGTGGATGTTGATGAATCGCATCACACCATCTTGGCTAAGCACACCCAGAGTCTACAGAAAGATCATTTTGAGAGTTATTAAAAGAATCAAAATTGTGCATCTGAAAATTATAAATACTATAATTTGTCACCTGATTGGCTCCACTGTCAAAAGTGTCAGGTAAGAACTCAAGCTGTCTGATTGTTCGGACTTGTGAAGGCATCTGAATCACTTTGATGAGCTGTTTATTTTCAAGACACCAAAGATGCAGTAGGTTGGAGCGTCCCGCCGATACAAGGTTCTTACCATCTCTGTCAATAACATTGAACAAGTGTTGTGAAGTATCTTATTTTGGGATGAACAATGTGCACTATTTGTTTGTTAGAAAACCTACTGGGTAACAGCAAAAGCCTTGTATGAGATTCGAGGTCCACAGTCTGGAACAGGCAGTTGATATTTGCAGAACAAAGTATCACTTTCCCAAGCAAAGATGGAGTCATCACTGAAACAGCTGAGTATAGTGTTACTGTGTGGAAGAAAAAATACCTGTAGACAAGGAGAGAACTTTTACTTCAAATATAGAAAAATGCGCTCCATCTCATGCAGCATAATAAGCAGACATATTAATCTTAATGAAATTATTACATAATATAAAAGTATTGGATTTGTGCATCTTTACCCTCTGTATGCCAACAGACTGTCGAACATTGAGCTTTCTTTTTCTCTGGAAGGTGTCCATGTCCCAGAGCTGAGCAGAATCTAAGGAAGTGGTGATTGCATATCTGCCTGAACTGTGAACTGAAATGGACGAAACTGCTCCATCATGGCCACGCATCCAACTAACAAGCTGCTTTGTATCTGTCCATAGAAAACACAGAGGCTATTGCGAACTTGAAAAGGTTTAAATGTTGATAATAATTTTTTTTTTTTTTTTTTTTTAACAAATGTACATCTTCAGGTTTTTGTTAAGACACACATTATGTTCACCCCACCTTTATCAAAACATTTGACAGTGTAGTCTGCTAAAGCCACAAGAAACTCTGATGTTCGACGAAGAGTAAATGCCAGAGCAGTGCAGGCCTGTCCTGTCTTCTGCACCAGTCGAAATCTGCTCCAAAAACAAGAACACACAACAAAACATGATTGGACACATTCAGCAGTAGTTCATAAAACTATGTTTTGTAGTCAGCAGAGCCATGCATGAGTGTTGCAGGGGGGCCTGTATGCCCAAACATTCAAAGTCACCTGTTTCTCCCGATGTCAAACACATAGATGTTTCCATGGTGATCTCCAGCGATGAAGCACTCTCCTGTGGTGTCAAAAGCAACATGGAGGAAACGCACAGTCTTGGCCTGCTGTGCAGTGCGCACCACTGTCACCATGGGCCTGACACAGATAGCAAGAGATTAACACAATGCATTATTAATAAACATATATTATTTCATGTTTTTCATTCATTTTTGATGAATACAATCAGTATAAAAAGTAAATATATTTCATTCTAGAGAATTCAAGAGGATAAAAGCAGAGGACATCAACAGGTGTTTGGTGAAATAGTGAAACAACTCATACAAATCAAACTGATAAATCCAGTCAGGTCTTTATGTGCTTAATACATAGTAATGCCACGGATAATAGTAATACAAGTAATACAACAACAAAAAGAACGTTGTTTACCCTTTTGTCGAAGTTGAATTTCGATGCCAGATTTTCCCATCTTCTTTGTTCCCGATGTCCGTCACTTGCATTGTAAAAACGTGTGTTAATGCCCTCTCTTACATTGAAAAATTAAAGCTTCTTGATACCACCCACAATGCAGTAGTAAAGCTAAAATGCTAACAAAGCTAACCAGTAATCTCTGCAGGCGGAACAAACAGCGCGAATTTTAAAAAGAGTCCATATTTTAAATCTTGTATTTCCAGCAATTTGAGGTTAAAAACTAATTACTTCTAAACTAATACAGAGACAGTTTACTAACGAGGTTACTGAATTGCAATTTTGCGTCATTAATTTCATTTCTAACGCATACATTTTGGTAGCATATCTTTGCTAAAAGGTAAATACACAAAGGAATTATGGGAGGTGTAGTTCTAATGGTTGCCGGATAAGAACAACTTTTTCAGTAGAGATGGATTTCCGTTTTTATGGCACGTTATCGTCTTCTGACAAAACGATAACGACTTTTCATTTACATAAGCTTTTTGTTATAGTCAAATTTTCGTAGAGACCTTTGTATGACTTTTTGCAAAACTTCTGAGGTTACTTCCGTAATTTATTTCTTCATAATAAAGATAACGAACGACGGAATCAACTCAGATACAAACGTTTGCCAATAATACAGTATTGAAAGGTATTACATGAAAAACAACGAATGGACTTGGTACATAAAATTTTGCTTGAAGAACACTGGAACCATGAAATTGGAGCATTAGAGAAAATAAGAGCATTTTATTTTGAAAGACACACAGGCTCCACTGTTATGTTTTCGGTAACCGACGGTCACATATTGAGCTAGCCGATTAGCCACGTCATGTAAACTAGCCAAGAAGCAGTTCTGATTAGCTGACAAACATCGTCTTTGAGGGTTTACGATCGATTTTCTGTAGAATAGTTAGTACTTTGTGCATATATATTTGCCCGTGATTGTATGGAAAGATGTCAGATATCGGAGACTGGTTCAGAAGCATCCCTTTAATCACCCGAGCATGGTTTGCTGGGTCCATAATTGTTCCCTTCATTGGAAAGCTAGGATTAATTAATCCTATGAACCTCGTGCTGGCACCACAATTGTTCTTCAATAGATTTCACGTAAGTTTTCGATATATATGTATATATATTTTGTGTATACGAAGAAAAGTCGTTTCTATGTTTCGGGTGTAGGTAATGCACTCCATGGTAATGCAGTTAGCAGGTGGCTAACGAGAAACTACCTAAAAGGCCTTAGCTTTTAAGCAGCCAATAAGAGAACGCGACGTATACGTGCACTTCCGGGTGCTGTCAAATGCATATCACGTTACAAGCTTGCAGAGCTGTATTTAGTTGTAATTTTGGTCTGTTTGTCAAATGCAGTCGTATTTCCTCGTCCTGTTGTCTGGAAACTGCCAATAAATCTTACATTATATTATTACATTAATATTTAACATAAATAATTAAACCTCGTAAATTAGTATTTTATTACTTGAGTACCTCACTGCGTCTAAAATACTATGAGACACTATTGAATGCTATGGTACATATTTTATTGTTTTTAAAACTCTAACCAGTTAAACAATTGTTGACATTTCTGTTGCAGCTATGGAGGCCTGTAACGTCAACCCTGTACTTTCCAATCTACCCAAACACAGGGTTTCTTTACTTGGTCAATCTATATTTCCTCTACCACTACTCCTCAAGGCTGGAAACAGGTGTGCATTTTTCTAACTTTAGTTTAGTAGCAATTTTAGTTGATTTGACAATAAATATATGTGCTCTCCAATGATGCTTCACATGTCCAGGACGCAAAGCTTGATTGTTTCTTTTCAAATTACTGACAAAATTTAATAAAGACAAATGTCCAGAACGTCACAGAATTTAAAGATGTTAAAATAATTTCGTCATAAATGACATTTCTCTCTCTACAGGGGCGTTCGATGGCAGACCTGCAGACTATGTCTTCATGCTCACTTTTAACTGGCTCTGCATTGTTGTATCCATAATCATTTTATTCAGATAAGAAACCTTTATATTCCACTGTAACACTTCTACTGGCTGTTCTGTCTTGCTGCTTATTTAGTTATTGTACAATGTTTTCCCAGCCACAACTCTTATCGTCCCATCTTTTGTGCTCCACTCCCACTGCAGCACTGTACCATGTCAGGGTGGCTCTGTGCCAGTGGCCCGTGTCAGTCTACCCCTGCAGAGGAGAGAAACATAATCTAGGTCATATGCGGCAAAGAGGGCCCTGCCCATCTCTCTAATTTGGTCTGTAGAAATTAGTCTGTATGTGACTGAAGCAAGTACAGTTAGTGTATTGCGTGTTTTATCTAACACCATTTTATCAAAACATTTTACTCATTTTGTGGACAGTTTAAGTTCACATCAGGTAAACGGGGGGGCAATGGGTTCATATGTTTGTGTTGTAAAATGAGGCACTAGGTGGCAGCTCCGAGTCAAGTTTCTCTGTTATTGTACTGTCCTTGACTCTAAACTATAGATAGTTGGACTGCTCATGGACATGCAGGTGAGACAACATTCACAAATTAAAATGTTAATGAACTCATTAGTTTTAACACAGGAATAAAATTACATTTGTTGTTTCAGCTGCTGATGATCCCACTTATTATGTCAGTGCTGTATGTATGGGCTCAGTTCAACAAGGACACCATTGTATCATTCTGGTTTGGAACGAGATTTAAGGTACATTTACATATATTAAGGGGGTTAAACTCCTGTACTCTAATAAAAAAAAAAATTACATTCCTGAAATTTTGTGGCTTTCTTGTAGGCACACTATCTTCCATGGGTTATACTGGGTTTCAATTTCATCATTGGTGGCTCGTAAGTAATGTCAGTTATCTATGACAATTTATTTTACCAACTGGTTTAAAAATTATATTTTTACTTGCAGTTTTTTGAATGAGCTAATTGGAAACCTAGTGGGCCACCTCTATTTTTTCCTTATGTTCAAGTACCCCATAGACCTCGGTGGACGTGCTTTCCTCTCTACGCCAGAGTTTTTGTAAGTCATACTTGAACTGGTAACAGAATGTGAATGATGTTCTTTACATTGCAGCCTGATTAAGATGCTTCTGTTTAGCTAGTTTTTTAAAACTCTAGAAAATGTTTTCAGATTGTGTGACCCTGTTTTAAACCTCCTTGTTGTGTTCTCTCTGCAGGTATAGAATTTTCCCGAACAGGAGGGGAGGGGTGTCAGGCTTTGGAGCACCTCCCACCAGAAGAGCAGCTCCTCAGGAACAGGCTGGGTTTGGAGCAGGGCGACACAACTGGGGCCAAGGATTTCGTCTGGGGGGTGAATGAGTTTTACCCCCCATTGCCAAAATTTTAACCTTAAATGACTGCAGTTTGTAATTTTGGGGAAAATGTATGCCTCTTCACAAAAAAAAAAAAAATAATAATAATCGTTTGAGAAGAAGACGTTTCCTAATGTAGTACCGCACAGCAAGCTTTGCTTTAACTACTACTGTGGATGTGCAGCAGAGAACAAGAAGAAAATAGACAGTTATGGATTTATATATTTGGATGTACAAACTCTCCTCACTTTTTTCTTAATCCTGTCCATCATTGATCTTTTTTTTTACCCCAAGTTGCTGTAGAGACCAATCACAGCTCTCTTCTATGATTTTGATCTTTTCTCTCTTGATTTCTAAGATGCCATATCAGAGTACATTGTAATTTCTTGTGTACTGGTTAAAATAGACAGCCACTTACAGCTGTTTAGAGGTTTGTTTAGAGGTCTCTACATTGTGTTAAGTGTTTGAGCTGCCGTAGCTCAGACTCCAGCTTTGTCTCAATCTAAATTCCTTAAGGATTAAATTTTGTTTTTGTAAATATAACAGTTCTTTATTGAAAGTACACCTAGTCCATGTGTTTTACTGACTTGTGTCTCATCACAACAAAACATGTCTCCGTAACAGTTGAATGTGTATTTATTCTGTTTAAGCAGAATAATGGAAAATGAAAAAGCAAGCAGTGTTTACTACAAGCCAAAAAATGACCAGTATTTCAGATTCTTTAAACATGAAACTTAAGCAGTGCCATACACAAACATTCAGCAAGCACTGCTGTATACCTGCTTAGACCAGTTAGTAATCAAGTACTGATTGGTATACAGTTTATGATGGTTAGTTAATGATGCAAATTTTGTCTTTAATCATACCCCAGCTGTATATTTGAAGGTCATTACACAAAAGTGGCTAACTTCATCATAAGGCTTTTGCAAGTTTTCCTTTTTTTTTTTGTCAAAGTTTGTCTTCATACAAGAGTTTCACCCATGTGTGGCTCAATCACTATGGACTATAGACTGAAAACTTGCAAGAAGCTTAGTTTGGAACCGAAATGACAACAAAATTAGAAACGTAACAATATGAAGCTGGTATTTGCATTTAGCCAATTGTCACTTTTGTGAAATAGCCCTCACCCTGAAATTTCTAAGAACATTAAGTGCCAATGTCTTTTTAGAAAGATGGGAAAGTAAGAAACGTGTAGTCACAGATTATGAGGGACCTTTGACTACTTTACCATGCATGAGTAATTTATATCTTAATATTTGTATGTTCCGTCAATAATACTTCAAGTTTTGTTTCAACAGAAATTAAAAACTGTAATAAACCATTGAGAGGACTGTACCAGGTTTAGAGACAGAGACATGTCAGGTGAAAGCTTCAAAGGCAGCGTGGCGGAACAAAACAGGACACACCTCAAGTAATAAAATAAAACTCACTCAGTATGAAAAGCCCACATTCGGCACCATTTGAACACATCTTATATACTGAGGCAAAACATTTTCATAGAGAAGACATCAGGACATACAGTGCTTTCATTCCTTGGTCTGTGCTAATGCAGCTCTATTTGCCCAGAACTGCAAACCCTCAGTAAAGCTGTGGCTGTTTCTCCAAACACTGTTATTCCCACTAATTGCACTTCTAGCACTTTCCAGTGTAAGTGATTTTCACTCTCACTAGCAAAATATTATGAGGCCAAGTCAATAAGAAGCTGCAGAAATAAGGAAAGGTTAGTTTCCAAATGGCTGGTACAGTTAAGCTGAAAATGTCTTACATTACTTAATCTATTACAATGACAGGAATATGTACAGTAAGTGCCATTAGTGACTACGCCTAATGAACATAATGATTTTCAAAAATATGACAATATTTTTTGATTATTATACACTTTGATCATAAAACAATAACATTCCAGTTTGGGGCAGTATAAAATGGTAACCAAAAGTGCCCTCTTAGTAAAACTGTACAAACACCCCATACAGAAAAATATTTACATGGTGCTTTAAAAACACACTTAGTAGTAAGAACAATGCATCAAGTCCAGCTTTGGCACTCCTCTTATGTCCATTTACGCACCACACTTAAGTGCTTTTCAGTGCAAATCTCCAAGGTCCATGGTGCTTCAGGTTGAGATCTCAGCGAGACTGTTTCCTCACTATTACGATCTGCGCTAGGCTTTCTCATGATCAGAACAAAACAACCAGCTCTGAAAACAACAGAACAAGAGGACACATTCATGAACAGGATATTAGTAAACGTCTTGCACGCATGTGTGAATGTGGTAATGATCAATTGGTCCTAGTATCAAGCTGCCGTCCTGGCCAATTCTGGCACAGCTTTGAAGTGTGTTAATTACACAGTGGTAACTTCCTGGGCAAAAGGGACTGCAGCTGTGGTATCTTAAAGAAACAGTTCACCATTTATACTTCTTAGTTACTCCATTTACTATGATCTCTTATGTTAAATTAATTTCTTTAGTCATCTTGCCCCTCCAGCTGCCACTCATCACTCACCTCGCCTATGTATGAATGCTGTGTGTGAGTAAAGTGACCTGCCCAAGGACACAATGGCAACATGTTTATGGAGGTTGGTGGATGAGTGCTGAGCTACTTCTGCTTGACCCGAGTGACCTTTAGTGTTATTCAGTTAAAATATAGCTCTCTAGTTTCTACTTACATCAGCCTGTAACCCTGCCTGGTTGCTCCAAACCCAAAATATTTGTTTCTGTAGCTGCTTGAGGGTCCTCTCCCACCTCCACAGTCACCTTCACCCACCTGAAAAACACAGAATTTCAATAGCTAGTCATTGCCTAAAGTATTCTCCACATAGACAGAAATAGATTTTGTTCCCAAAGAGAGCAGTCACCTCCCACTGTCTGCAGCATTGTCACTGGTTTTGTCTGGCCTTGACTGGGACAGGACAGTTACTCCCTGGTCCAGCTTTTCTGGTAACCACTGTACTGTGTCTTGGTCCAACTGCTTTGAGTGCTCTGTCATATTCTCACCGGTATTTTCTTCTGCAATGTATAAAAGAAATTGCTTAAGAAAATGTATGACACATTTTATGTCATACATTATTGTTTTGGAGGGATTTTACCTTTTGCTGTCAAGGTTTCTATAGAAATACATTGTGGTTTCTCGGATTTGCTTTTTGCTTTCAGATGCTCTTGCATCCACTCTAGTGTTTCACCATTTTTTAGAGCAGACCGGTGGTCCTTGAACCAGCGCACAATGTCGGTGCGTCCCAGACTGGTTTGGACCTCCAGCTGACTGTACTCTTCTGGAGAAGGCCACTGTGTCCGACAGAACATCTGTTTGGAATAAAAAAAAAATTACTTATAATACAATAATAAATGAGCACATCCCATGACTTGATCAAATTTTTATTAATTTTGTAATAATCACAAAATCTCCCATAATTTCATGATGAGGCTTGTTGCACATTTTCAAGTTAACATAAAAAAAAAATTAATTGTATCATTACACATACACACATTCTCCAGTATATATGTAGTATATTTGTTATTTAAGTCATGTAAGTTGTGTTCTTTTTTACCTCTCTGAGCAGAGTGAGGGAGCGGCTGGTGAAGGGCGCAGGACTGTTTGATGCAGAGAGTACGGGGGGATGGGGCGAAGATGAGGAGGAGGAAGTGAGGATGGGGGGAGAGGCGGAGGACGACAAAGTCGGCGGATGTGGGGAGGATGCTGCCAGGACCGGAGGAGATGCAGATGAACAGGACAGAAGAGGGGGGTGGGGGGAGGAGAGATGGTGTTTCCCCTCCTGTTCACGATGAGACGCCCCGTTCTGCATTGCCCCTGGACGATCCTCTGCACTCTTCATGCTGAGAAGAGCCTTCTCCAGAGCTCTGCGCTCCGAAAACCAGCAGTCCACCTCAGTTTTAGAAAGACGGGTGTCCTGGGCCAGCTGGTCTGAAAAGTGGTCAACAAAGATGTCAAAGAGGGGTCCAAAAGCTCATCTCTCCAGGGGATGGTACAACAAGCTCATTAAAAACAGTCCTGCTACTTCTGTCAACAAGAGATAGTGCTGTACTTTCACCAGGGTGAGGAAATATTAAGTCACACTGAGTAGACTACTTTAAATAATAATTTTTAAATAAATTGGCATTCAAGCTGCTGTTTGTTGGCACACAGAGGGAACCACTAACCACTAAAAATATGACAAATTGAAAAAGTCAAAGTGATTTGAGCCTGTAATTGATGAACACATACCATAGTGAGATATAAAGTATTAGAAAGTATTATTACCTAGCTCAGCCTCTGTTGGACAGCTGCTCTTTTGGAAATTCTCCTCCAGAGCCTTCAGCTGCTCAGAGCTCTTCCCTTTGACTCTCTCCAGCAGCGGAAACTGACTCGGGACAATCTTTTTCATTGGGCCATCTTTAGGGGGAGAATTCACTTCTGCTTTTACCAGCACAGGTGGGGGAGGAACACCTTTAATAGATAGTTATAGTTTAAGAAAAGAGCATGACTAGGCAGTCTTTCAGCCCACCACAAATTACAATTTTGAAGTAATAAAAAAAATGAAGCCACATTCAAGTAATTCATTAAGGCACCATCTTTACCTTTGAGATTGAGAAGTCTCTGCTCACTGAACCACTTTTTTATTTCTCCTCTGGACAGCCCTGTGTTCTCTATCAGCCTGTAAATCTATAAAATTATTAAAATTTAAATAAAAATTATTATCATAATTTTAATCATAATTTTAATGATCAGAAAATAGATTTCTCTTCTTACTTCATCTTCCTCAGGGAAGGGGCACTGTGTATAGCTGGCCCTCAGCACAGACAGTTGTTCCGCAGTTTTGTTTGGATCAACTGTGAAGCTCAGGACTTTGGGTGAAGACAGTTTAGGTGAAAGCACAGGCGCAGAAATTGTTTGAATTATGGACGGCCGTTTGGTCTCTGTGGAAATCGCAGGGGAAGGCAGAGGTCTTTTAAGCGATTGTGCAACCTGAAAAAATAAAAACACCTCATAATACCTGATAAAAGCATTATACATTGTGGAATTCTGTGGAGGTTTTAACTTTGGCCTGATATGAAATGTGAAAGCTAAAATAAACATGATCATGTGTATATTGCTATTTGTATGGTTGCTATATAATGTCTCTAAGCATACTTTTAGCAGACATATTTAGTGCACCTGGTTAGCCACAGTGAGAGCCAGGGGGGCACAGGTGACTGCAGATCCATTGGCCACAGGCGTGAGCACGAGGCTGGTCTGACCCACAAGCTGACAGGGGAGTGGCTGAAGAAGGGAGGCTGCAGTTGGGGTGGATTTGGAGGCCGAGGTGGAGCTTGAAGAATTGGAGGATGTTTGTGAGTTGAGCTGAGGGGCCACTACAGCAAATGTCTGAGGGATTGTACCGTTAAACATTTTCTTTCTTGCTTCTTCAACCTGTTATAAAAGAAAAGTTATACATTTACTTTATACTGTAAGGAAAGAAATCCTATACAACCAAAGTGATAATAGTGTGATATTTACCTCCTCTGGCGACCAGCTTATACCCTGTTTTAGCCGTTGTGTGGTGAACCAAACTTTGATCTGCTCTTCTGGGTGTTTGGAGGCTGCAGTAAGCCATGACAGCTCAGCCTGGGTTGGGTAAGGAAACTTGTTGAAGGAGGAAATAAGGGTCAAGTTATCGTCAAGTGAAGGGTTATATTTGGTCGTATTCAAGGGCACAGCAATCTTGGGCACCTGTAACATACAACAATAAATATAGATAATTGAATTTACAACATTTAGAAATAAAGCAGAGTGTGTCATTGTACTACTTGGCTATACAAGTATGATCTCTGGGTTATTTAATTAAAATAACTGCAATACTATTTCCATATGTATACATGTAGACAACATGTATACAGGTGTTACTAGGTCTGTCATGATAATTACAATATAGACTTATTAAAAAAATTACAGACATAGAATATTTTGGGGGGGGTAATCCTGCTTTAGGGTTATAAATTAGTTTCATTTTTATCCATTATATTATATTTTTGTTAAGCAATATATTAAACTTCAAAAACCTGCGTGTAGTTGAGAGGCCGCTGTAGTGAAGGCATGATGTGAGCAAGGCTGTCCGCTTTGAGGAGCGTTGACTCTGGGATGATGACTGTCCCATTCACATTCACTGCGGTGATTGGCTTCTTAACCAACTCTGGGGCAAGTTTACCCAAAGCTCCATCTGTCCATTTACTATCCGAAGACATTATTTTTGGTTTGCTGATTTTGACTGCAGTGGGTTTATTCATGTCCTCCACTTTACCAGAAATAGAGCTAGAAGAGTTGTAAATAACAGCATTATTACTGCATCCCTCAATTGTCTGTTCCAAGATTGTCTGATTGTTCATTTTGATGCGTTTGAATTTAAAGTTGCTCTCCCCGGGATGACACCTCTCGTTGTGCTCTGTTAACGTGTCAAACTTCTTGGTGTTAAAATTGCAGACAGCACACAGGTACAAAGGGTTCAAGATGACATTGGGGTGGTTAGCATCCACATGTTCTTTAAAAGTGTTAAGATTTTGGGTGGAGAAGGGGCAGTATTTGCACTCGTAGCCTCCCTGTTGCTTTTGTTGGGACTTGGTGAGATCGGATTCTGCTGTGGTATGGTCTGTTGATGACTGTGAGTCCGATGCCTTATCTAGAAGGTCCAGATCCATGGGTAGTTCTTTCTGTGATGAGACATCAGTTTCCATTGGGCTTGCATCTCTATGGTTATTCACATTTGCCTAAAACAGTAAAATTAGTTAAATATCAAAATTACATTACACAAAAATATGTCCATAATTTGGCAGTGTACCTGCAAATCACATGCATCCTCTATTTCATCGTCATCTGGTTCCACTATGGTGTGGTCTGGTCGGATCATACAAGGAGTAGATGCTTTCCGTCGACTGGCCATGATGTTGGCTTCTCCCTAATGTTGTCTTTGTGCTTAAAGTTAAGGTGCCTGATTTGCTCCACTCCAAAGTCTGAGTGAGGGGCAAATAGTATTGCAGAAGGTGCAGCAGAAAGTCCAGCCAATATAATATCCAGTATGAGAAAAAGGACTAGGTGTAGACCAGGTGTAGGACCAACAAGCTTGTACCCTCAACCAGGGGACATGAAAGTCCAGTGGAGATAGGACAATTCTGCACAATGTTGGGGGCTTGCTGACAGTGTCAGCTCCAGTTCTGGAGGACCTCCTGCATGATAGGTAATTACCTAAAACAGAGAAAACAGTTCATAAATAACCATCCATAGTTTCACATTTAATCTGATAACATGTGTTTGTTTTCAGTTATCAGTTACTTAACCATATATGGACTTTGTTCAGCTCAATTAAACAGCTCCTAAGTCTTATTTCACCTTTATAAGCTACAATAACAACAAACAAGAGACACTTGAAATATTATGGTCTCATCACCTTGAAAGACTATGAATATTCTGATGTGATAGTCAATATGCTATTACTAATAGTGTTTCACTCCAGTAAAAATCCAAAAGATCTGATTATGCGACAACAGTGCTTTTGTCAAAAACAATGTGAGTTGAAGTCAACATGAAAATTAAATGAGGCAACAAGTAATAAATATAAAAGGGAGAAATGATTAAGGTAACACACTGAAGAATGTAATCTAAAAACACTATTAGAATTTTTTTGTTATCTGCAAATAAAGTACTATCCTACCCAAGAAGTTTATTTCACATATATTTTTCAAAGTATACTTTTCTTTACAAACATTTAGCTCCCCGTCATGCCATCACTACCCTGACAAAAGACACAGCCCAAGAGGACGTAACAACATTGTTAAAATGCAGACTCATTAAAGTGAAGTCGCTATAGCAACTGTGGATGTCTAGCTGTAGCTGAAACACCCAACCAGAGACACCAATTGTATAACATCATCAGAACCGGACAGACATAGAAAATCATTTGGGTGTGTCACAATGCCCATAGTTTAGTATATAGCAGGCTTAAAGAAAACACATGAAAACCATATGGATGCTTGAGATATTTTACTATGCTGAATTATGTGATGAATCAATGTTACTTGCTTTAAATGAACAGCAACATATTACCCCTTTCAACATATTTCTATTGTTGTATTGTGACTTTTGACTTTGACACAAAAGTTAAAAAAAATACATTGAAAAGGCCTACACTTCAGACAAAAAGACTCATCATCATACAAGATATACACACAGCGTAAACATTGTTAAGCAAATATGGTGGCAGCATTTGTTACTCCCACTCACTCACTGTCACCGTCTGCCCTAAATTCAACAACAATCAAGACACACATACACCACAGAGCAGTGGAAAATGTGCTGGTTTAGTCTGAAACAGTACTTTAGTTATATGACCTACTGAACTTCCACTGCTCTTACAGTCTGAGCACTTATCAATGCGTTTGTGGGCGATAGTGGTACGATGACGAGAGAAAACAGCAGTTGGTTAAACCCACACAGGTAGCGAAAGCACAGAGAGACGTTTCATTTGTGCTGTGTATTTTCGCAAACTGTAACACTGCATATTTAAAATGCAGCTTTTAGCCATTGACCATTCAAGTGACACTGATTTGTATGAATTTTGATTTAAAGCAGTGAAGGTAATCCGATGTGGGCTGGTTGGCGTGGTAATTAGGAACCATAATGAGTCATTTGGGAAAATTATTCAAAACATTGCCAACGCTAAAAAGAAGCTGACTCACAACAAAAGGAACAACTCCATGTAAACAAACAGCTTGCCACATACACATTAAACTCTTCCATGGAGCGCATCAAACAAAGTCAAACACTGTGTAAATACTGCTGTGAATGCTCTAGATCCTCTGGCACAAGCTCTGCCTCTCTTTAAACATGTTTGTAAGAGGAGGATAGAGATAGCTGCTGGGAACTGTGTACCAACTGCAGTGTGAAGACGATTAAATAAACAAAACAATCAATCAATATTAGCTAGTCATTATATTTGCACCAATCAGGCATACCATTAGTGAGAGATGCCATGCAGTGATGGGCAACAAAAGAAAGGATTGTTTTCATACTGTACTGTGGCAAATTCTGCAATACTGATCTGATACAGATATAAATGAGTTTTGTATTAAATGCATTAAAACTGCTCTACTATATTACCTTATTTTATCATATAATTTGGAATTTTTGTATCTTCTAATCTAGACAAACCTAATTTGTACTGTACATTAATTGGTATATTACGAATATATAACTAGTCTCAAGTCCAACCCCAAGCTCTGATAAACCTTATTAGCCGTAAAACCTTACATTAATAGTACTACAGCAAATCAGTGTATATTAGTTGATAGATGGCTACTGACTGACTGGCACCTCCAAAATACAACAGCTGCAAGAACAGAGGATGATAATGAACAACGGAGCGTACCTTCTTTGTCCTTGGGGTATTATTTGATCGCTTCATTTGTTTTCCTCTAAAAACAAACTCTTTACTTTCAGAATTTACTTTTGTACAAAAGAATATATTTAAATTAATATTTGATTTACACACACGCAAAATCCAAACTTGGCTGCTCCAACCCCACCTTAGTCTCCCACCTGTTTGGTTTGTGTGTGTAGCCCAGTCAGCCTCTCTGTGAGCTCCCACTGTCTGACGCTCATTAAACTTGTATGAATACTCAGCCTGGCATCCTCTTGCCAGCCTGTCTGTCTGTCTGTACTTGCCTAATGTCTGCCAGTGCGATTGGCGCATCATATTACTGGAGCCATCCCTCTGAAGAAGTTACCTTAAATGCCACGAGACACTAATACATTCATCAGCTATAATCAGTTTAGGCTTCATTCTGGCAAACATACAAGAAAGGGAAAATCAATCCAATTTTGTCAGCTACTGAGGCACTAATGTCCAAAGATAGATTAAACAAGATCAAATTGTACAGTATACATTTATTTTTAGAGATTTCATGGTACATCCTGTGTCTGTGATATAGATAATCGATTATGCAAGAATATAAAAACATGTAATGTGTAATACACTTCTTATTTACATTACATCAACAGTCCTTTGTATTAATTATAGACAAATTCTCATATGAATCAAAGCACTACTTCTATTGCTCTACCTATGCTTGGATTTACTGGCTATAACACATTGACTTGTGTGACTGACTAAGTCGCTGGTTGTCACCACAAACTTTGGTCATGCTGTTTTTTATTGTTGTTTTGTTGTTGTCAGACTGCGCTAATCTACACTTTAGCATAAGAGTACCATTCACTAAGAGTAATATATGCAGTAGAGTTGCAGCAGTAATATAAAGCTGGTTTCCACGACTATGGCTGCATAAGTAAATCAATAGCAAAGACTTTGTTGTTGCATCTAAACTGTCCTCAATTGTGTATATCACAACCTGAAAAACTGTACTCCTCAGCAGCAGCTCTGTTAGCATAACTGTACTAGGCGTGCGTCTTTGTTTTGTTTTCCCCATTGACTGCCTCTTCCACAAATCAGCCACTGCAGAGCGGAGGACTGAGTCAGGGCGAGTATAGTGATGCTGAAGAGAAGCAGAGGCATTAATACAACAGGTCCCAGCAGGGGTGTGCGAGGCAGAATTTCGGACCGGAGCAGAATTAATTTAAATCTCATCACAGAGCTCCTCTAGCGTGCAGCAAAATGGTGCACTGTGTGATATGTTCTGCATAGCAACAGAATTGATGGCAGGAGTGGAGACCTATGAATATTAAGATGTCAGTGCTTAAATAGCCTACTCTTAGTGACAGTCCCAAGTCTCAAAAAAGTTCATAGGCAATATTTATTCAGAAGCGAACCCTGAAGCAACCTATCAGGAGCAGTGAGCACCAGAGTGCAGCACACAGGGATCCATCTCCAGATCGTGAGCTAGACTTGGAGATTACCTAGACCTAGATTTTACCTGTTGTACATGTTTTGGGCAATAGCAGTATTATCATTAATGAATATATGTTTGATATGTTTGTTTTCAGCCTTAAGAGTCACCACCACTATATTTCCAACTGGCAGAACTTGGCCAATATAAAGAACTGCAGCACTACTATCCTATGCTGCACTGTCAAAATTTTCCATCAGAATTTCAGATCCTGTTCTGGTTAACACTCTTTAGGTTACAAAAGCACAATGAGACATTTTAACATGCTGCCAGGCTGTGGCAGCAGCTTTGACCTTGTTTGAACCAAAACAATGTTGAGAGACACTGTGGCCTATATACAGTGCATTACCAAATACTGTCAAGCTGGCTGCTCTGCATTCAAACCCACGCCCTCTCCACTTTTAAACAGCTACCATTTCTCTGGATTTAAGAAATCCTAACATGTGAAACCATGTAATATATTGTTGTATTTACACCATTTCAAGACTAAGAACTAAGCCATGACTAGCACTGGACCAAACTGGACCAAACTGGGCTCAGACCAGGACCAAGCCAACCCAAGTGTGAATGCACCCCTAAAGGCTAGTTTATGGGTTTATCATACACTCACCAATCAGAGGCTGCTGAATAAAAAGGGTCTAGGTTTGGTTAAAGAGGTCTATTATAGCTCTATATGTGTTAAGTAGACAATACATGACAGTATGTGACAGTTATGTTCCAATATGAAATGGTAAAATAGTCATTGTGTCTAGTGCTGGAATCCAGTTGTAAAGGTAGGCAGGCCACTATTACTATTGGACCACCAAACAACACACATGAGCATTTTCAGCAACTTTCAGTGCAGGAACTGGCTCAATACACTCACTCAGAAAGGGCAAACTTTAAAAATATCTGCTTGTCACCCACTCCGAAGGTTTCCACGGTAACAGTGTAAGCAACAATGATCATGGCTTGATGCAGGAGGTGCTACTTCGCAGAGGTCAACACAATGTGGTTAAAACTGTCAACCAAAATACTTCTGTCATCATGTTTTTATTATATTATTAAATTATTATAGACACACAACAGACTCTGCTCTCCCAAAACAGACCTTCCTGGGAATCAATGGCATTGTGCTGATGTTAGCAACAAACATTTCAATTCAAACTGGTAGAAACTTTACAACTACAGATTTTTGATTGCTATACAAAAGAAAAACACTGCAATTCCATTATCTATTGAATTTTCTTTCAATAACATAATCCAACAGAGAGAACCACAACCAGAACCCAGCAAGTGTTTCATGACAGTTGAGTACAGCAGCATTATTATAGTTTGAAGTGATTTGCCTATTTTATCTGTTCACCTACATTTATTTTTAATCCAAAAATAACTACAACTTGTACTAGCCAAGTTTTCAACTTTTACAATACAACAAACTGTATCCTTTTTCCAAGTAATGAGCTGCACTGGTAATTAGAAAGGCACATACTCAAACAACTTAAAACAGGTTAGACTTTTTGATTGGGTTTGGTTTATATCCTTGTAGAGGCCCCAAATAATGATAATCCATTGGACTTTGGTGTTCATTATCTTATATTTACCGACGTGTCCCTGAGCTCTCACTGTTTCTATGGACCAGGCTCCCCACCTGTCAGTCCCGTGGCTTCCCTGCAGTGGGCGTGGCTTGCACATTCTTGCTCTCGCCTTTCTCTCATTGGCTGGAGCTGGGACGAGGGTCGTGTTAGTGCAATAGTGTGCGGCTGACGTGGTGCAGTGCAGAAAGACTTTAGTAAGCACTCTCTTTCCTCCCTCTCTATCTCTCTTTTTCTCTCTTTTTATGCTTCTCCTCCCTCCCTTGTTTCTAAACTTGAGAGATTTCGAGGGCACAGTTGGGACGTGGGACTGTGCCCGTCTACTCAGGCAGAAAATGACCTACATGACAAACACAGCGAGGCTAGAAAACTTTCTCAACAGCTGCCTGCAGTGCTGCTGGTGTTTTGAATTTCACCAGCGCAATTCAATTTGTCACTCAAAGTAGTCTAATTTCCTGTGACATTGTGCAGGCTGGCAGGAGGCGTAAACTGAATTCTTAAACTCCATAGTGCGCCCTGTGAAATCCACAGTATTCTGGAAGTAATGAAGCAATCCGACATAGTCTAAAATCAGCAAAACAGATGAAAAATCATTACACGTTTACAAGAGAAAAGGAAAATAAACTAGAGGTTCTTGAAAAAAAGTTAAAATACTGGACATACATCTTGGTACTAATGCAGACTCTAAGATCTTCTAGCTAAATGCCCTTTCCAAATGTCTACAACACTTTGTACTTTTAAAAATAATGTTATAATCTTTATGTGAGGGGAAGTGTTTGATCTTTATTCCAAGAGACAGTGATCCAAAGTCTCATCTTAACAGATTTAGATTACTGATAGAAATTACTGACCTTTTCTGAAATGTTGAGAACAAAAGTGACTTTCCGTATGCATTTATCCAAGTTATAATATTTTTTTCCCCCAAATCCCAAACATTTGGGACAGCAGTAACATTAATAAAAGAATCAGGTGTGTGCATGAGTCTCCCACACAGTAATCACACTGTATGCCACATCTAGGCCAAACCTTGTTTCTCATTACACTGCTTAAAGGTATGGTCTATGCCTTCTGGACACAATTACACTCAATGCTAATGTACCACTAACCTTTTTGATATTTTGGCATTTTCCTTTACCAAATCTCATTTAACTTGACAAAGACCTATTTAATGTGCACTGTGTATCTTTTCTGGTAGATTGTCTGCTTGTCTCTGTATTTCATTGCTATTCTCTTCCACAGTATGACAAACTGGACAAAACTTAACTTCTTCTCCATGGAGGCAAGCAGGTGACACCCACAAGTTACAGGTCATATCACTGGAGAGTATACCAAACTAGATTAGAATAATTAGAATACGTGTTTCAATGTATTTTTGAGCAGTAAAAACATCTACAATAAGCAAATCTTTGACAGATACAATAAATTCCAAATTGTGGAACATTCAAGACAAAGCAACACATCACAGCAACATCTTCATTAAGACAGGAAGCAGAAAATGTACAAAGTGCACCTTTAAATGTACATTTAAGCATACTAATACTACATTTATAATAATAACACATCTTTATTAAAGCAACATGGCATCACGCTGTTCAGCTGTCTCCACTACAAAGGAATCTGATAAATTTTAAGTTTAGAATGAATGAATGCAGTGTATTATGGAAAGCTCAAAAGAGCTGCAGTTCTACGAAACCTTGAGATACAGATATTGCACCAGCTTACACTGCCATGAAAGTATTTGTCGAGTCTGGTTGCAATATTGTGCACTCTTTGTAATAATGGCATTTTCTAATGTTTAGACTTTTTTAACCCCGAGTTCTGCAATGATATCCAATGTTTAAAGATAACTGCAGTGATTACTAATACGCTTGTTGTGCAACAAATCTGCATCACATTTATGGTTATGGAGCTTTGTCTTCCAACTCCCCCATGTCCACACTAGGCCTCTGGGCTCCACCCACAGGTGATGAGCTCATCCGTGGTTGCCTTAGTCACCCCACAACACGTTGGAGAAGCTCTGTTCCAGGCAAGGTACATTACAGTTGTTAATATGTTCATATTCTTGCGTATGACACCACATTTTCAGGGGACAGGAGCTAATAACCTTGTATGAGTTTTGGGGTAAAAATATCAGAAAGAAAATCCACAAATATTATTATCATTATTTATAAATTCAAATAAACTACTCATTGCATACCCTATTACTCACAATAATTATTTTTTTAAACCCGGATCATCAGTAAAGGTCTGTAGTCTGTTGTGATGTCATCTGAAACCCAGAAAGCCCTAGAACAAAGGCCGGTGTAGACGCTGATGACATCACTGCAGAGCCAAGCTAAGCAACATCCCCAACGACAACAACAGCCTCCATGCAACCCACGATGAGTCAGTCGCTTCAGCGGGGGAATGGACACGTTATACAGCCCAGCAACTTGAGCTGTGCTAAAGGACATGAAAAGTACTAAAATGCAGCAAAACCAACTAGACTAGACTAGTCAAAAAGATCCCAAACTTAACTCAAAGCAGCAGCAGGTAGTTGAGGTAGGGCTGGGAATCACAAGGTCCCTCATGATTCGATACGATACTCGATACATGGCTCACGATATCAGGATATGGCGATACATGTGATAATTGATATACTACACATGATATTATGCAATATATCACTATTTTGAGCCAAATACATTTAACAACAGTATTTCTGTGCAAAATCAGTATGAAAAAAAATAATCTAATCATTAAAACAGTGAATATGTCAAGTATACTGTCTAAACAATTTTCCTTTCTCGGGAACATACATTAAAATTGTAGCACTATAATAAAATATAATAATTTAATAAAATATACCAAAAATACAAAAAAATATACCAAGAAATACAATAACAATACTGTATCACCAAATTCAGTATCACAATATATCGACATATCGATATTTTAGCACACCCGTAAGTTGAAGTTTGAAATTGTCTCAAACACAATAACACACCTAATAACAGACAGGTATGGCCAAAAAGTTTTTTCATTGTGTCAGTTGAAACCTTCAACAAATATGGGCCCGCATCTAGCCAAAACAAACAGCAGGAGGATAAATACTTGTCAATCATCACAAATAAATCAATGAATGCTTGAATAACTTCAGCAAATCAATACAAAATTAGTTTCAAACCAAGTAATCTGAGTATTTATACCTTAAGTGTGTTATATGAAATTGTACGCCATTGTCTAATTGGGGTTTAGTATTTTCACATCTACACACCAGCACCTGCTTTTCCTTTTTAATCAATAACAACTTTAACCGAATAGAACTGTCAAGAAGAAAATATCAATTCATCACTCAAACAGAGATATATTAAACCAAATGTTTAGGCACTGAGTAGCTGTCAAAACAAAAAGATCTTCATTTATGACTCAATTGGTGGGTTGCAGTTTGGCACCAGTGCTGTGAATTTTACAATTGAAACTGACAGGGACAGACATAGCCTTGTTCGCTTTTGTTCTTGCCATTTGACGACTGTAAATAGTTGAAATGTAACAGGAACAAACGGCACACATCATTTCACAGCCTGATGTTTTGGCCGTGACACTCTGGAGAGGTCAAACTCTGTAATGTACAAACGCTGGTATGTAGCTGGAGAGGCAGTGGATTTAAAAACCAAACATAACAGCTGGCCAAAAAGCTGTATGTAAAATCTCTCTTTTCCAAATGCTTAGACTCTGTTGTTGTCCTGCACGAGGGATGGGACAATGGTGAAGCAGCGACATCTGTGCATCACTATAATCCCCAAGTTACAACAGTTAAAACAACAATTTACAACACATAACACTACTATTCAAAATGTCTTGAACAAGCTCTTGAAAAATGTAAACAAAGAGAGGTGCATAAAATTATAATACAATGCAAAAATACAGTAAATAGATTTTGTTCAGATTATGGTGGTGAAAATAAATACTACTCTATATTAATAATTTTCTTTGATACTATTTGTAGAGTTTGGATGTCACGTTTTGATTATATTTCATTTAAGCAGTCTTTTTGAATTGAGCAGTTTTTTTTTTAACGTTGATGAAAAATAGATTCTCAGCTGGACTATCCTGGTTAAATAAAGGTAAAATAAAAAAGAACAACAAAGTGAGAGTCGTACGGAGGGACCACCATAGTCTCTTCAGCTAATGGGAAACACTGCAAATATTAAGATTGTAAAAAGGCCACAACAAAAATAAAAGGTATGCCTAATTTCATCCATAACTGACAAAACAAATCAGATCCGGTCCATAATTATTAACATTTTTACAACTAAGCACAAAATGAAAAGCTTCTTCAATTTCAGTCACTAATTATTCATTGCTGATGCTGCTCACTGCATCTAAAGAAATACAATGTGATTTAACCATTTGCTTTTATCAATACAAATGCTTTACTTTACTGCAGGATCAAAATTCAAAATGTTTCTTTTGTTGCTTCAGATTACATAGCTGATGTTTCTAGTTTTGACAGATCGCACCAAGAAACCATATGAGGTTGTTTTATCCTAACATGTGAAGTGCTGGAGCGCATGTCTCTATACTCGGAGGAATTACAGTAACAGAAATGACAGCAAGGTTAAAGAAGCTGTGATCAAAATCCGCCTGGTGTCTTTTATGGAGGTGTGATGGGAACTGCATCAGAAGAAATGAACAGAGGTCAGAGCGTGCACAAAGTTTATCATCAAACATCAGGATCTGACATTATTCAAGTCATGACACACTTTTTATCGACTAGATGAGTTGCTTGCTTTTGGTCCCAATTACTGAACCCACCTGTTGTGTCAATGTAAGCTGGATGTTTGAGGCCACAACATAAATGAACAGGCATATTGATTTAAAATGTGCTAAATAAAAGTAAAAACTTGAACGTTTTTACATGGCAGAGCAGGTTGCTAAAGGGCCCATATTGTGTTATTTTCTGATCTAAATTATAATGTTGTTTCCTCATCAAAAACATACCTGGAGTTTTGTTTCATTTACGCATGTTTAACACACAAATCCTGCATATTTAGGCTGAGTTCTTCTCTCAAACAGAAAACACTGTTCCACCTTGTGATGCCGTGTGATAATACATTTTAAACTCCACACCTTCACTTGAATCATTTTGATAATTTCACACTGGAATTATCTATACTGAAATAAAGGTGAAAAGTAGCTGTTAATTTGAAAACTACCTCTTCATTACATCACAAGGTGGAACAGGGCATTTTGTGGTAGACAGACTCAGTGCTTTTGGGATTACTCAAACATGGGTGAATGAAACAAAACTCCAGGTATGTTTTTGAGGACATAACAAATAAATTAGCAGGGAGAACCAAGGTTTGTTTGTGTGCATTTATGTAATTACACATTTGTCATGATCACGTTGCTGTTAAAACGTAGTGGTTTATGCTGTTCATATGTCAGATGTTGTGTTTATCCCCCTTTCATCACTGATTCAAATATACCTTACGTGTTCAAGCATCAAGCTCAATCAGTGTTTTGTATATGCTGTAATGGCTTATGTTGTGTAATAGTTATTATTATCTTCGGCAACAAATTATAGTTATCAGTAAAAGACATGTTTTTTTTCCAAATCTACAACTCAAAAGCCTACTAAAGGTTTATGCCCTCAACTATAGAAACACATCGTAATATGAATGCTTGGATGATGAAACCCTGGTAAGATGGACTATGATTGTTTGTGTACTTACAGTGCAGCCTATCATTTCTTTGTTTTTGTTTGATTTTCACAAAAACATTACTCTCCCTAAAACTGATTGCAAGTCATTCATTGCACCTAAGTTCTCCCAAAACAGAACACTGCACCCACAGCTGGTTGCACAGCCTGAGTGGGGCAGAGCAAGTGACTTAAGTTTGTGCCAAATAAGAAAGCTAAGACATGGGTTCAGCTGAGCACATATCGTGTCTTGCATGGCGCTATGGCACAGCGTTTGCAGTAAGAGCCGCGCACTAGAGGGAGGGAGCATCCCTCGGGGTAACGTTACGCCTACATCAGAGTCGCACAAATCAAAGTCTATAAACAACACCACACTCCAAAAGTTGCAATGAGACCGCAGCACCGCTCGTTTTGAGTTGGTCCACAGACGTACGGGAGAGTTTAGCGCGGCGAGACGTGAGGGGCTCCGAGAAGCACTCTCCCCAAATGTTCCCCCTCTCTCTCGCCATCGACGTAACAACATGTCGGCAATGGACGGCCATGTTTTGCTGGTTATGTCGACACGGGGAGGAGGAAAAAGTAGACACGATGTTCTTCGTCTCTGTCTGCTACTCTCACGACCCCCGCGTTTAAGAGCAAAACTTGGCCGAATTAACAACTTGGTGGGCTCATTGTCTGCAGGTGGAGACGACGGGGCAGGCAAAGTTCATGCGCCGAGACAAGTTAAAATATTTATATTGAGGCTCGTGGCGTGGGGAGACGCACGGGGCGATGCTAGCGACGTGAGAGGTCCTACCAAACAAGTACCATTAGCTATAACTTGAGACTTTTTAAGAAGGGGGCGTTTCGGAGCAAAGAGACAGAGGAAGAGTTTATCCATTTCTTACCTGCCCGCGGTTTTGGCGCGATGCTCAGGTGAAGCCGCGAGTATGGGTACTAATACTCTGTTATTAACCCACAAAAACTGTCAAAGCTGGGCTAAGCAATCTCGCCGTGGTCCGGTAACCGAGGAGACAACAGGCGACAGGAAAGGAAAAATTGGCGATCACAAGAAGGCTCTACGCCAAAAGCCACATGACCGCCGACGTCAGAGTACGTATTTGCATGCCGTACCGAGGCGCTCGTGTCCGTCCACAGAAGATCCATAGTGCTGTAGTCGAGAAAAGTTGGGATCCAGGCTGAGAAAAGTGGTGCAATAGAGTGTGCAGGCTGCGACAGTAACACCGGAAGCTCCACAAAGCATGCTCGATGCTCTAAAAACACATGACCTGGGTTCTGGCGCCGTCAACTTTCCCTGTCCTGATGATGCCTGCCTTTCTGTTATGACCTAATTGAATATTACATGATCAGTGGGGCGTCCGTGTCACCCCCAAAGCTCCACCCCTTGTTTTTGAGCACCCACCTCCCCTTCTCTGGTCTCTGCTTCAGCCTGGCTATTTGCGCGTGCGTTTGGAGCGGGTGGAGAGAGACGCGTGGGACTGCTGCAATGGACTGTTGTCTTTACGAGGGTTCACTCAATGGCCCATGCCTACCTGCACATAAAACCGGTGTAACCATTTGGCTGTGCTGAAAGGTGAATTTGGGGTCAGTGAGAGTATTTATTTTGTATGTGAGAGACACTGTCCTGAAATGACAGCCAACTTTGTGCCATGTTTAGGCACAGCAGCGCCATCTGCTGGGTGCATTTGATATCGTTTTATAGAGCTTGACCTTGGCCCACCCCGGCATTACGTGCAATGAACTGATTTTTGTTAATTACGCAGATATGTTAATCTGTCAGTATTGCCTCGATATGGTCTATTTAGCCTGCTGTGTAGAAAAACAAACGCGTGTAATCACATCTCAGAGTATGATTTGTTATGACTTGGCCCATTTAAAACAAATTGGGTCAGCTTTATAAGAGACTTCTGTAACACATTCGGGCTGATGGACACTGACAGCCTTTATGAGCAAAATCTAGGGTTTAATTTACTTAATTAAAATAACAACACGCACAGAAGACAAAAATATGATTCTTTTGTGCGTTTTATTTTACAGTAGTATTTTTTTTTTAAGGAATTGGTTCAAAATATTTAAAAGTTGACATAGGCCAAGATCAATAATTTCACACTGATTCAGTTTCACCTGTAGCTCCAAAACCAATATTTTCATATATCTTAAGCAAATGAAATCAGGTTCATAATCGCAGTGTAAAGCACAGGCCTACCTCAATATAAGCGAAAAAAGGATCCTTCTGTAAGACCTACGATTTCTTAAGTTTTCTGATCTTGAGTCCAAGTGTGATTGAAATAAAGGGTCACTAGATGGTGCCAAACGGTTTCTCTTGTGCAGCTGTTCATGTCAGACACAAGGGAGGTACTAGGACTCACTGTGCATTTCTCTGAAGGTTTGTGTGCAACAAGGCCGTATAGAGTAGATCTATCTCGGGCTCCAATTGGTGCCGTTGTGTCTTTGGGCAAGACACTTCATCGAATGCGTGTTTGTAATTGGAAGCGATCAGAGGTATGTTGGTGACTACCAGTCTGCTTGACTTGTTTCCTTTGCCACCTGTGTGACAGAGGAGTAAATGAATAATAATGAATGAAAATATTAGCTTGTAGAAAACATACCCTAAAGCATTATCATCTTATTTAATAATTATTTAGTTAGCCATTGCTTTCCTTTTTTTAAAGGGTTGTCTACACACATTAAATGAAATGACTGAGTAAATGCCCTTAGTGAATGGGAGAAAGAGCTCCAATGCCCCCCAAAACTGGATTATAATAATATTAGAATATAACCTAAATGAAATAGTTCTAAAAACAGCAGTAACAGCAGTAATAAAAAAAGAGTTGGGCTTTTCTCTAAGCAATGGTACTGTCCCCTCAAAGCCACTGAGTCCAGAGAGGTGAAAGGGAAATGGGTTCAGGGTGCTGGAGATTTAGTAAATACACAGAATCACTGTTTTATAGAAAAGAACAAGACTTGTTTTAGATTAAGCCATTTTACAGTGGAGTTCTACTTTTTAAACAATAGGCCTCCTGGTGACTTGGCAGAAGAGCATGAACCCTCAGGCCTCAAAATGGATTTACAGTTTAATGTTCAAAGAAGTAGTGATTAACAGAATGGTCTCCAGTCTTGCAAAACACTGGTAAATTGTTAAGTCTTGATTTGTTTAGTCAATACAATTAGAAATGGGTAAACTCTACATTTACTAATCACTGGAATGAATTGCATTTGAGTTCAGTCATTACTCATGCTCTGCATCCAGATAGAGTTGTTAGAACCTCTGGTTCCCATAAAGAAGTTGTGAGTTCAATTCTCTAGCTTACCATCTCTCTGCATGAGTGGACCACCTTTTAGATTTCATAGGCTTTAGGTATGCATCTGGACAGAATGGTTTAATTAATGAATCTAAGTTGATCCAAAACTTTTGTTTTTGTTTTTTGTAGTACCAGGCCAATAGTTGCTATGGGCATGAAATATGTCAGTGTAGTACTTTTAACTGTGAAGTAAATAATAATTTCCTCAAGAACAACTCATAATTTTTTTGTTCAGGTAAAACTCAGGACAGGTTCATTTATTTAAATTCATCTAAAATATATATTCCTTTAAAAAAGTTAAATCTGACTTTTTAAGAAAACTAGAGAAGCTGTATGACAGACGGGACCAAGGCTAAGCCTTATAAGTAGCCTACACGCCAACATCACCGCCTTATGCTTCTGATGAGGGCTACTCGATGTAGCTGAAACATGTTACACAGGTAAACAACCCACCTGATCTGATGAAAAAGGTTCTGGATGTATAAAATGTGCATTCTTAGTACTGCAATTGAGTAAATCAGCTCAAATACAATGCACAATGCTAGGCACCATGTTTCCCCAAGGCTCAAGAAAAGGGTTTAAAAACAATTTAGAAGAACAAGTCACCCATTTCCATTTCTGTCTAAGGCTTATGGTTTGGACTTTAGAACAACATACGTTTAAGATATTTACTGTATTATGAATTGGGATTGAAACGTCTTTATTGCTTTGGTCCAGAGCATAGGTCCAGAGGTGTTGCCATGATGCAAGCGGTAAATGTTTATATATAAGTGTGTGTGTATGTGTGTGTGCCACCTCTGTGCAGGGAGAGAGGTTCCCAGAGAGTGACTGAGCTACCACTGTAATCATCAAACACACACATGTTTCCAATTACACCATATGGTCTGGAGTCTCAAAGTGAAAGGAGAATGAGGAGGAAGAGAAAGATGGGCCAAATGCATTTGCCGAAACTAGAGCGAAGGATGCAGAGATGGGAAGGCACTGAAGATGTGTCTAGGGGATTGAATGGCTTAAATATGTGTTAGTAGATTTGGCTAAAAAGTGCTCTATATTAAGAAACATGCTATAGTGTAAGATTTTTTATTTGCTATATTCAATTAAAATGATATCTAATCATATTTAGGCCTTTATGTCCTGTTTTATGACTTGTGCAATATACCTTCACTTTATTCAGTATAAAGTGGAGTTTGATTTTAGAAAAGTGCAAGTTTTTGAAATGTTGCTTCAGGAGCTGGAAAAGCTATTGTAAACAGAGCAGTTATGAGCAGAGCCATTGTCTTGAGCCAGTGTCTTATAGACAAAAGCGTTTATTCTATAAAAGCATCAGTGACAAATACAGTTTTCTCCATTTCCAGTACCTACTTATTGTGAGGTGACAGTAAAATCGTTGTACCCATCCCTATGAATGTACTCTGACTGTCTATAGATAAAATAACAAAGTCACATGCCATCATCCTTTATGCTTCTGACACTTCTGTTAAAAAGAACAAAACAAAAAAGTCTTAGCTGTCATTTTGTAACGTTGGGATGTTTATCTACTGTCTGGGAGATGGACACAAAACAAAACATTTTCTAGGAACCGTTTTCTCTTGATCACACTAAAGTCATTTCTGGCCTCTAAAAAGAGCACGTTTATTGGAGGTGCTGTGTTGATGTCCAGGGGAGCTCATGGCAGGCGTAGTGGAGGGATAACATATCTCATTTGGCATCTCACTCTGCTCAAGACTCTCCAGAAGGATCCGCTCTGCTAGTTTATTGGCTCAATAGTTCTTGTTGTCTTTGGTTGATTTAGTGCAGCCATGAGGACATGCCTGACAAAGTTACAGGATAAAGGATTACACTAGGTCAAATCAATATACCGTTCATCTAATATTTTTACCCCACTTAAGATCTTGGCTTGTTTTATGAATGAACTGAAGTGAATTCTTTTTGATTTTTGCTTTGAGTGGATTGTAGATTTATTTTTCCAACGTAAAGAAGACTAACTTTCTTCCTTTTTGACTCAGCCTGGTTTACTCATGCATGATGGACTTGAGCTGTCGGCCTGTAATCAGTATATACAAGACCAATGGCATGTAATCTGCTGCAATGTGTTGCCCATTATAGGGTGTATTTCCTCTTTCATTTCTGTGTATATTGCATTTCAAAACTTCGCTCCAGCTTGTCTTGTTGAGAGCTAACATACATTGCAGTGTAGACTTAAGACAAGGCTGTATACACTGTGGTTGCTGCGTTTGGTAAATAAGGCTTATATTGAGTTTTTATTGCAGGGCCTGGGAAAAAGGGCTGTAATTGGACAGAAGACAGCATCATCATAGCATTAGTCTGTTTCCACCTTTATTTGATCTATTTTACACAGTGAGTATTGTATTTCGCAATTGGTCATTAAAATTACATTGGTTTCCTTTCTGACTCTTCCTCCCTTCTTTGTGATTTAAAACCCGCAGCATGTTTGAACCATTACAACGTTGCCACTGTTAACGTTGCAGACCCTGATTACAGATGCCTTTTAAGAGTATTTATTGTTCACTTCCTCTTTCTGTGACGTCAGCAAACGGGTGGGAAGACATTGGTGTCATCTTGGGAAGATCAACTGAAGTTAGTCATGATGAAAGCTAGATTGAGTTAGATAGTGATTATACTCTAGCTCCTTTGATTCTACTCCAATGTTTTTTTATTATGTATTTTGCTGACCTAAAAAGACCTGTATTATCAACAGACAGTGGTGCATGAAGGTTGTGTCATACAAGACAGCAATGAACTGATTGTGAGTGACTGGCAGAAGAAAACCACATGTATTTGTTTATCTAGATCTGTGATGTGAAGATACAACTGACTTAAGACTATCAATACACATGCTAGTTTTCCCTAGGCATATTTAATACTGTCATAATGAATAAACTGCACTGCTCTGTCTTCCAGGTATTGATTAAACAGCACTCATCTGTATGCTTCCTTCCCAAATATATGCCAACAGATCAAAACTTAAGGTAAGACGTTGGGTAAGACAAGTTTATTGCAGATCGCTGTGGGATTCCATGAAAAAGTTCCTGTTCAAAATGTCTCCTCCTCCAGACTTTATTCAGTGTCACCTTGCCTGAACCTTCTCCTTCTATGCTTAATAATCCCTCTGTCTGTTCATATACATATCTCTACACTTAAACAATGGCAAAATGAGAGAGCTGTAAAACATAAGAAACAGTATACCTCATGTGTCATATCCTCTTTTCTTACAAAGACCAAAGCTACCCGCTGGGTGTGTTGCGTGTAAAGCAAAGTTAATTGGCCTAAAATGGGTTAATGGCTTACCGACTAATGGTATGTGTTTACACAGGCAACTGGGCCGAACCGCGCAACACTGCTGCCCAGTCCAGTCAATATGATTTGGACATAGGCCTAATGCACTGTGATGTCCCACTTAAATTGAAAGTTTGACCCATGGGATACATGTTACTGGCAGCCCCCCTGAATATGATTGATAATATCTATATGTACTTTTTATTTACTTAGTCACATAACCTTTCATTCTCACAATCAGTCAGGCATAATCTCTGCACCTTTTTAGGTATGATCTACAATGAATTGCATCACTGTTTACATAGCAACTTTAGTACAGCTAAGTGAGTGGACAATCCAAGTCTTTACATATGGACTTCTTCCTGTAAGGGGTCTGTCTTTCATCTGTATGGGAACTAGAACTTTGCACTGCTGTAGTACACTAGTTTGCTTGTAAATGTGACCGCAGCCTGTCTCTTCAATGACTTTATACTTACATCTGTGTGTGCTGTCAGTATGGGGCAGAGAGAGGAAGTTGAATGGCACTCTGGTTTCCTTTCTTTGTCTCTATAAAGCCATGGGGACCATTTGTTAACTGTCAATTGGCCTGCCTCTGTCCCCACTCTAACCTAAAATAAAAATCCTTGAACATCTGTAGCCTGCGTTTGGAAAGGTGAAGCACACTCTGTTACATCCAGGCTCTACAGGCCGAACCGATTAGCGCCATTTGGTAGTGTCTTTGATCCAAAAGGGTTTTTGAAACATGGTCCAGAGGCGCTCAAGCTGCTGTATCTTCAGATGAGATGGAAGAGTACAATGGGCACTGTGATTCACTTCCACATTTGGTTAGAACGGATGTTTTAACTTCTGCATGTCCTCTAGGCCTGGACTTCATTTCCAAACACATGCTGCAAACCTGAGTCCATTCATAAAAAGGCAATTATATACACGTTAGAAATACACTAAAATAATAACCAAAATGTAACGTAGTCCAGTTTTTGATGAGGTTGCGTAAGGACAGCAGCCTATTGCAAATTAACACACACATATTTAGCCTAAAACCTAACAATCTCTCATCTCTGCACTTGAGCTGAACTTGATAAGTGTATGTGTTTCCTGTTCAGCATACCAATATGATTTATTCTTATTTATAAAACAGGTTTAAGAATTGGCTTTGATGAGGTTTTCTTTCATTGAAAAAAGTCACCCAGTCATAGTTTCATTCATGTCAGATATCTCTCTTCAGCCTTTTGTTATTGAATGGAATAGCTGGGAGAGCAGAGGGCATGTTGAGGTCATTTGACGTATTATTATTGGGTGGTCTGACACAACGGGAACCTTCAGTGACTCAATCAAAGCCCATCCTTTGGGATCCTCAGACAGTGCAAACACCAGCGAGCGCTCAAATTAATAACCCTGCTGTAAAAGACTGTTTATATGCTCCGTGAAGTCATCCTGATAAAGAGGGTAAAACAGCCAATTACTGCATCACGTGTGCAGAGTCACTCTATAAAGCAAACAAATATAGACCTGTGTTAGCTCATGAAGTCTATCTCTAAAATATACACATCGGCAATTTCTGTTTTCACTGACATAAGTTGCCCATCATGCTTTGTCTTTCATAGGGATAGGGTCAAAACAGAACTATCTATGTTCAAATCAAACATAATGCAATCCCTCTAAGCCATCTTAGAGCTCTGGGAATATGTAACCATTTAGAATCTCCAAACAATCTGCAGCGCAATGGACTGGCTGACAAACTATGGGGGCTTTGTTCAGGCTCTCTGCTTATATCTTAAACACGTACAGGGGGTAGGCCACAGTGGGGGGGCTGTTATGAAAACTGTGGTGGGAGACTAGCCACACACAAATGAATCTCTCCTCCATGCACTTACCGGCAGAGCAGAGAGGCTACTGGAGGTAATTGTGTCAAAGATGTATGGCGGGGGTTATGGGCAGAGAACAGAAGACAGAGAGGAAGCAGGAGCTAGAGGGGGCAGTGTGCTAATGGGAGCCAAATGGGCAGCAAATGAAATGAAGTGGTTCACTGTGTAGTCACTTATACTCTGTTTTGGCATCATTGTCAGTGCCCCATGCAAATGAATTAACAGATCATGTAGCTGGCCTTCTTGTGGTCAAAGCGCCAGTGTCAAGCTGGTATAAATCATGGTTTTAAATTTGGTATATAATGACATTAAAACACACTACGTGATCATAATGATGCGGTCAGTCCTGGCCAATGAGAGTAGAAAGATAGATCGATAGATAATACTTTATTTATCCCGAAAGAAATTCATTTTTCAGGCAGCACAATGATAGATAATCATAATAACATCAGTAATTCAATTTATAGAGATGCGTCGTATAGCTGTATGGCATGTGGATCAAACGAGTTCCAGAGTCTGTCTGTGGAGCAGGACAGGTACAACAGTCTCTCCCCAAAGGTGCTCTACTGTCCAGAGATGATGCTGTGCAAGGGGTGCTGGAAGTTATTGAGGATGGAGCAGGCGCTTATTTAGGGCCCTCTTCTCAGCCACAGATGTGAGTGAGTTAAGATTTGCACCCACTACAGATCCTGCCTTCCTCATCAGCCTATCCATCCGCACATTGTTCTTCTTCTTGAGGCTTCCTTCCCAACAGACCACAGTGTGGAGACACTGGAGATGTGGAGATGTCTGGTACAACATCAGCAGGAGCTTCTGAGAAAGTACAGCCTGTTCTGTCCCTTTCTGAAGGGCAGCCAGTCCAGTCCAGTCGGTGCTTGAGATCTAGGCCCAAATACTTATAACTCTCTATTACCTCCACAGTCAAGAGTCACAGGTTGCACCAGGGTCCGGTCAAGCGGTAACGGCGGGAAACAGGGGCAGATTTTTTTTACATTCACATAGCTCTTATTCAGAAACTAGAGGGACTATTGAAATAAGTAAGGTATCAGAATGTAGGAAAGAGTTAGCACTCCAATATGGTAAAGTTAACCCTGCGATATTCTTTCAAATTGTTGACAAAAAATGTAAAAACTCATGTCGGTAACGGAGGGAATGAAATATGCATCACTTTTTGGGCAATAAATACAAACAGCGATAACTAGCGGTTCTCACTTACATATCCTTAACAAACTGGTTTGAATATTTGCTTAATATAATTTTCTACCATATGGTACAAGATTAGGTTGAAAAACCTCTTACTTTTTGAGTAATGAGATTTTTTATTAAGAAAGGTCATGGTAACGGAGGGAAAAGTAACGGAGGGAAAATTGTGCAAGCAAGTAGAAGGTGCAGGATTTTACATCATTTGTCGCTTTTTTCTTCCAAATACTTTAATATTACTTCAAAATGAAAGGTAACTATTTCTATAAAATATGCCAGTCTTCCAAGCAAATTTTTAGCATTTTAAATACATAAAAAAAATAAAAAATCATGTACCTTCGTCAACAGTTCAAAGATCGAATAACACAAGATATGATGAAATACATCAATTTATGTACATGATTTGCAGGTCTTTGAAATGTGGGAAATAATTTTTGCTCCATGTTGCATACATGGTATGTTTAAAACGTATGTAACTTTAGAACCAGAAATGGTACAGAAAAAAGGTAAACAGTTTCATAAACTAGAGTACATATACTATCTGTTGAATACGTTTTTATATCAGATGCATTAACTTGAATTTTTGGCCTTGGTGTTTACTTCTGCTTGACCGGGCCCACCAGTGTCCTCCATCATCTCTTTAGTCTTTGAAGTGTTAAGTTGAAGGTGGTTAGCCATGCAAAAAACACAAAGTCATCAATGCCTATACTCCTGAGTTCCTGATACACCCAACAATGGCTATGTCATCAGAGTTGTATCTAAAGTCCAACATGTACAGGGTAAACAGAACTGGTTTTGAGCAACAGAGGTTAGATGGTGTTAAATGTGTTGGAGAAGTCAAAAAAGGTAATCCTCACAGCACAACTGCCTTTGTCAAGATGAGAGAGGGACCTATGGAGCAGGTAGAGTGAGGCGTCGTCCACTCCCACTTTCTCTTGATATGCACACTGCACAGGGTTGAGAACATGGCTGATCTGGGGTCTGAGCTGGTGGAGGAGCACCATTCGCTCCATTGTCTTCATCACATGTGATACCAGGGCGACTGACCTGTTGTCATTCAGCTCCTTGGAATGAGACTTTTTGGTGACAGGGACACAAACATGCAACATGCAAGTAGGCCTGGAAATGATCTATTTTGGGGCTCAGTATTTATCGTGTGCACAATTTCTAGCAATAGTGGGGAAATCTGTTTTTGTAATAAGAGTTGAACTCTATAGGAAATAACTTCAATATCTGATTATTGCTTCATTCTGTCATGTATTTGTTGCAGTTCATACCTTTTAATGATTCTGTACATTAAAAATATTTTAGAGGAATTCTGCTAGTAAATGGACATAGCTAACTCGCTAGCCACCGTGTTTTAAAAAGAAGGTGTTCATGGGAGCACTTCCTGCTCCATCAACTCCAGTGAACGTTACATTGAAACTCAGCCCCAAATTTGCTCCTGTAACCATTAGCATCGTGAGCTTCATTTGACTGGAGCTGAACACTATGGGTGACATCACACTCCCTTAGTCCACACCTTTATACAGTCTATGCTCAGTGGCATAAATTAGTTTCAATATTATCATTAATCACAAAATTTATCTGTGTGTTCTTATCTTAACAGGCCTACATATATGTCATAGGAACATTTAAAAACCATCAACATTTCTATTAAAAGTCTTGATGTCAGGACACCTATGGACTGTATAATCTTGCAGAGTATTATGTGATATTAAAATGTCAGAAGTGTTTAGTCTGGCTGCTTTAGGTGTGAGGGATCAGAAAGTATATCCAGGTGAAGACAGAGACCAAGAGGAAACTGTAGTGGAATAAAAACAAAAACATGAAAGTGCATAGGCGCAGTAGTGAGCAGTAGTGATGTGGTAGAAGCGCTGATGGCTGCCCACTGAGCGCAAGACACAAGGAAGGGGTTGTCAAAACACTTACTGAGTTGGAATATTTGAATTTTTACGTTTTTGTCTAAAGAGGGTTTTCTTCAAGTTGAGAAGCTATCGCCACATATAGATAAGAGTTTATATGGAAAAAGAAAAAGAAATGAGATGAACAAACATTTGTGATTTGAAAATAAATCAATAAACCAAATAAAATCCTCAGTATTTTTCTTTGGGTGCTTTTTCCCCTTAAACATGTACATAGGCCAGGACTCCCTCGAAAAAATGAGTGGGGCTATCCTGATTAAATGAATAGATAAATAAAAAGAACAGGAATCAGTCAGTCCAACTCATCATGGTGAAGATACTAAGGTCAGGGAGACCATACCTTGTTCAAAAGCAGTAGCTCTGTGTCTGTGTAAATCCCGAGGAATGTGAATAATTCCTTGATCCAATTAAGTGGTGGTCCACAGGTCACAGTCAATCAACAGATCAGTAAAAACTCCATGTGGTCATTAGGTGAGGTCTAAAAGCCAAACACTAACTAGCACTTTGATTTCTTGCAGGATTTGTGAGATGAAGATGATAAAAAGTCACATGACAGGCTTTCCTGGCCCAGAAAATATCAACAACACACACTCCCAAGTCTGGGAAACCAGTTGACTCACTTATTCAACTGAAATATACAGAACACTACACTGAAATTCTCACTTTGACACAATGCACTCTCACTCTCTCTAAACCACCTCCATGTTATTGGGATCAGGGACCTTTAGCAGTGCCTTTCACTTCCTTCAGTTATCACTTTGAGGTGCACAAATATATTGGGGCCATTGTGGGAAGGGTGAATAAAACCAATTCCGATTCAAGTGTGCTTTGCATTGACCGGACAGACCAGCAGATTGAACAACAGTATAGCCATATTTAGGGCAGTAAGTCGATGTTTCGTTATTTCTCATGAAATAAAGACATTCAAGACATAATGCCGTTTTTTAACCAATTCTTTAAACTTGCTCAAACTGGACAGAGAGACACAATAAGTGCATGGGTGTACTTTGAACTTGTTTATGTGTGGTTAGTGGGCAAACACTCAGCCCGCTGTGGCACTGCAAATCAACTAGTTAAAAACAAAACAAAAAATAAATATTCCACATTGTTGGTAGTTTATGTTCCTGGGTAACGCTACATATGTTTCTTTCTCACATGCGGAAGACATTAAATCTGGACATCACCACAACACTTAGGAGAAATAATTAGAATGTTAGCAAATCCCTCTTGTCTGGGTGGCTAATGACAGCGGTCACACCGATTAGCTCAGTTCATATGAGGTTAAGTTAATGTAAGCGTCAATGAAAATGCTAAGCAGACAGAAAAGACGCAACAGCCTGCATGTAATCATTATCACAAATACTGGCAACTCATAATACTTGGAGACCTTAGCCCTGTTTGCTCCAATGTAATCAAAGAGACGTCAAATAATGCTAATAACTACAATTGTTTTTCCTTTGTTTAACCATATTTAGTTTTCTGCACAATTTGTTCCTGTGGCTTTTCCAAAATCGTGCAATAGTGATCTTTTTTTCTTAACAATTCCCCCAAAAGTTAGTTGCATACAATTATCGCATATAACTTTGATTAATGTCCAGTAACGGATATGTTAATACGCATGATTTCCACTACTGTTGAACAAAAAGGCACCATTGTTTTCTTTAATTTAACTAGAAGCACAGTGGAAGAAATTGTTATTACTTAAAATTAGCTCTGGTAAACCTTTTGAAAACTGAGATTATTGTATCATATTGTAATCACCACGCCTAATTTGCCAATACAAATGTAAACTAGAAGCTTTGTTATAGTTTTTTGTCAATGAATTTCTTAGGGCCAAAGAAGCATTCATTCATCACATATGGTCAACTGTCCCAGAGGAAAACTAGTTCTTTTTGTTCTGTTTGTTTATTTGTTTATGTGTGTGTGTGTGTGTGCGTGTGTGCATGCGTGCGTCTGTGTGGGCGTGTGTGTGTGTGTGTGTGGTCCTTTGCTGCAAGCTTCAGGTCCTCAGCAGTGCCCAATAACTGTCTATAGGCCATTGATAATTCAGTTTTTCATTTTGCATATTCTGCCAACTACACGCGCAACATTTTTTTAATTGGAAACAATAGTTATAGGTGTACTATGTAGCTCTTCCTGGAATGTACCATGGTATGGCATTAAACTTATTTTATTAATTTATCACTAATCTGAAATGTAGAAAAACAGGCGACACCCCCAGGCCAAGTTATAGGTCAGGTGGTGGAGGTGATTTCACTCTCAGTAGGATGCCTGGTTTCCCAAGATGTTTTAGAGTATCAGAAACATATGTGGCTAAATGAATACAAGATAAGTTTAATGCCATACTGTGGGACATTCCAGGCACAGTTATATCTCCATGCAAGACCACCCACCAAAAAGTGACATCTTAAAACTCTGAATTTCACAGGTGTTGTTATTATCTATACCTACTGCGGAATGCCTATTACTTTGTAATTAATGTGGCAATTTTAATTATACTTTGTTCAGCATTTGCTTCTTGTTCAAATATCCTAGTATAGGCATGTTTGGCTGTGACAGAATTTCCTCAGTTCAGTGTTGATTTAAGCTGTCTGTATTTGTCCAAGAATATACAATGGGGACCTTGGTGAGCAGCTTTCACAATCATCTATATACACTTACCAAGACTTTGGGGATGACATGTGCAAAGTGTATTCAACGCTTTCAGAGAAGGTTGCATAAGGTAAATGAGGCAGAAAACGTGCAGCAGATCAAAGTACTTTTACATTTGAATTAAGTAATATTACAGTGATAAACTAATACCCCTTTAGATTTTAATTAATTAAACCGTATCACATTTAGTACTGTAAAACACATGCAGTGGAAATAGATAGATATGGTTCAGAATTTTGATAAATTACGGTGTTCTTCAATGTCAAAAAACAATGACTCTCAGTGGTCTAGGGCACTGTTTGCTGGAACATCTGAAAGCACAACAGACGTAACATGGGGCACTTTTTAGGGTGAACAAGCTAAACCTATTACTCTCTTTCATACTATAGCTACTATCCCCAGCATGCAGGAGGTTAAAGGCTCCTTTTTTGTCCTGTTGCTTGCGTCAGAGCTCTCTCATAGTAATTCAATCAGTGTTTTATATGTTGCAACATCAGCCCCAGTTTTGGACACTATTGCCATGGAGATGAGTGTATTATAAACAGAGAGTTAAAGTTGGCGTTTTCTAACAATGTCACACCAAAACATCACTATATAGGCTCAAAAAAAGAAAAACACAAAATATATGAAAATATTTACATTTTTTACTTAAGATGTATTGACCTTATTCCACCCCGCCCACTTTTGCCTCTAAATTCTACTAAACCTCGCTATCTTTGTTGTGGCATGTCTGGTTAAAGAGGATTCCCATTAATTTGTCCCATTCAGAGTAGAATTTGAGAAAAGTTTGGCTGCCAAAATGTGACATAAAGTACACTCATTTGTGTGAAATGTTAATGTGTTTCAACACGTCAACAATGCACCTATTCTCTGGGAGGCTTTAAAATGGTTTTGTAGTCTGTACTAATTAGCTGTAAAGATTGGCAGCCCCATGCAAAATAATACAACCCGTACTATGATGATGGCCCCCACAGTAACTTCCAGAATTAGGTGAATAGTGATAAAATGCATGTCTTTTATCAAACTAGAAAAATGTTTAGTCTTAAGTTTCAAAGTCATAAATAAATATCAATATGCTGCCTTGATGTCAGATTTGAGTGGTTTATTGAATAAGAGCCTAAGGAAAAATGCATTTGTGTAATCACTGTTGGCAGAGTTTGTAAAGAAACCTTTGCTCTTAAATCTCAATTTCTCTTTGGAAATGCTTTGTGTGTTTCCAATCCAAACAATGTGTGAATGTTTCGTTAGAGCAACAAGGGTAATTTTGACTCATTTACTTTGATGTTGTTGTTGTCCATTTTCAAGTGATCATAGCACAAACCACTAGAAAGGGCAAACTTCATTCATCAATTTAAATTTTTATTGCTGACATATTATTGTTGACTTGTATATTGGCAACAAATGCTCCAGTTCTGGTTCATTCATCTGCAAATAGATCACACTGACAAAAGGAAAAAGCGTGCTTGGTGTTACAGTTTTGCCTAACAACTTTTAAAGGTCCTACACACAAAATTGACTCTTGTGAGCTTTAAGAATGTTGTCAGAAACATACTTGAAGTTGTTTTTTGTTTTATTCACACATTTGAGTAATCCTTTATTATTAGTCTGTCTATATCTCCAAAGCTCAAATTACACTATTCCACCTTGTGATGTCATGAAACAGTAGTTTTCAAGTTAACAGCTGCCCTTTACCTTTTGTTCAGTAGATTGATTATATTGAAGGTGTATTATCACATGACATAAAAAGGTGACATTTGAGAGAAGAACTTGGCCTAAATATGCAGGGTTTGTGTGTTAAACATGTGAATGAAACAAACCCCAACTCAAGCTATGTTTCTGATGAGGAAACAACATTATAACAGAGATCAAAAAACATAGGCAGGCATTTGAGTTTTATGGTCTAATAGTTATGGCTAATTAGATTTGGTTGGGTGGTCAACAGGATTAAGGTGGAAGTCAGTAGAAGTCGTTGATGTTTTCTTTTCTTTAAAAAAAAATCTTTAAACAATGGTGGTAGTGAGGAAACACAGGGTATAACAATATAAACTAATTTAATAGAAAGATATAGATAGGCCTTGGGAATAGTTAATAGCCTGAAAACATGACCAGCAGCCCTAAGACTGTACCTATGGATAAATGCATAATGATAGTATGAAATATGATGACTTTAACAAGGACAAAGTAGTAAGGCTTCATTGCATAACTAACCTTAACATGTAGTGGTTCACATAATCAAGGCTGAAGTGTTGTATAGTCCAGTGCACTGAGGCCAGCTGCTTAACCAATGACTTTATGTGAACTGACAGCCCACTGCAGCATGCACCTTATGGAGACCAGAGCTTTGAAATCCCAGTAATACAATGTGGAGTTTTACACTAACTTCATTTGTCACACAGATTTTAGATTATGTTATGATCAGTTAACAATGACTCTAATTCCCACATACAATATGCATAATGTGAAAGAAAGGTATTGCGCAATAAGAAAATGGATACGCTAGCTGTCATCATAGGCCTCGTTCTGATACAGTTTTACTAGAAGCCCCCAGTGTATTAATAGAGTTAATCATGTTTTTACATTCTACATACAAATTACATATAATACAGTAACGATATTGCTCAGTTTCAGATGACATCAGCATTCTATAGGCCAATAATATTTGATACAGATGGGGCGCAGCTAAAATGAATTAATGCAGATTTGTGTTGTAATCATTGACAATATAAAGAAGACTACAGTTATAGGAGCAACTTTGGAGCCAAATTCCATATTAAGAAAAGGAATTTATTTTAATTGTGAATAAATAAATAAATAAATAGTGAAATAAAAACCCCAGTATTATGTAGAGCAGGTTAATATGAACATTTTGAGGGCCTGTTTACACGAGAATGCTTGCGGGTAAAATGACAAAATATTTTATTGGAAGTGCCTTTTCATTTAGATGGCGTTTTTGGGGCTTAAAATGGAAAAATTTGAAAGCTCCGTCCAGAGAAAAGTTGAATACACTCCACTGTAGCGTGTCCATCTACACTGCCCAAGATGCAAAACTCTGGTCAGATCTGCTCAGGTCACGTACGTGTTTACGCCACATACATACATACAGTACACAGAAACAAACATGTCAAATAATTTCCATGCATCACACCTTCAAGCTGCTCTGGCAGCTCTAATAAACTTACAGGAGGCATCCCAACAAATGTACAGAATATGCAAAGATACTTGTAGTGAACAGAGAAGGATCTACAATTACCTCTGTCAACTTCTGGATGCACCAGTTAGTCACAGGCGAGCCAGACAGCTATGGACGAGACCTGGGAGAATCAGTTGAACTTTGTGGAAGGAGTAGCTGATGAAAATGCGTACAAGCATACCCAATCACATTCCACACACTTTTCCATCATCGTATGCACACAAATTTCCTCCCGAAAAGGCTCGTCTAGACGCGGAATAAAAAGTGAAGATGCAATGCCACTTTTGTGTCTTTGGTTCAGACTGTCATCAAATAAACGTAGCCTAAGACCAAAATGAAGAGGTTTGCTGCAGCAGTGACAGAGAGGGGGTGAATCAGTTGGAGTCAGAGTCAATGGAGCCAGAAGCGCCCCCATGCTCACTTCCTATTTGGAAGGTGGCAGCTAGTGGGTCAGCTATGTCCATTTATATATACAGTCTATGATTGTAATACAGCAAGGTCTAGGGTCTAGTAACCAACAGAAGTAATCAGGTTCAACATTTGTCAATTTACCTTTTGGATATTTCATTGGAAAATACAGTGTAATCAGGCTTTTGCATTTAAGAACTACACTTGTTTTAAAACTTTGCTCCTCTTTGAACATTGATCTTGAAGAATAGTTTTAATATAGCACACCTGTTAAATTTAACAATAGCACAAAGAGTTACAACAGCCCATCAGAGACCAATGCAGCAAACATCAGTCACATACACAACCCATAGAGCTTTATAGTTTGGGAGGAAAAAACCTGACCAAGATGAAAACCAGCTTGATTGATTGTAATGATGCAACATGTGTGTGATTTGGAGGAGAGTGGTGTGGAAAGCCCCTGAATAAAACAGTCCATTGTGTTGGTGTTGTGATAGAGAAGACTTTGTTTCTGCTTCAGCTGGACTCTCTTTTACCCCTTTGGCTCTTGTTCATGGGGCAGAAACTGGGGGACAATCACAACAGTTTTTAAGGTCTAAACTTTTACTTTGTTCTTGAATGTTTGAACAAAACATAGGTTATTTTCTATACTGAAAGATTTGTTCTCTATCCACCTTATGCTGCAAGTTGCCGTGGGCAACCATCGTCATTCGGGTTGTATTACTTTGCATGAGGCTGCCAAAATACAGACTACAAAGCCATTTTAAAGCTCACCAGAGAATCAGTGCATTGTTGACGGCTGACTGGTGCACATTCAAGGTGCATTGTGTAACTTGTCTGGTGGAGGGTTTGTCAGATGTTTTTCTCAATGGTTTGTCTGGAAAGTTTCACAGTATGGCATTAAACCTTTCTATCTTGAGGGAGACCAAACCAGACTAAGTTACAGGTCAGATCTATTGAGAGGCAAACAAGCTCACAATCAGAATGCCTGTTTTGTATTTTTGAGCAGTAAAACTACATGTAGTTGAATAAATGTAAGTCAGAGCTGTTTAATGTCATATTGTGGAACATTCCAGAGCAATGACATGTCCATAGAAACAAACTAAAAAGTTACATAGTGCATCTTTAACATTGAACATTTTATGTACAAATCAGCCCACTTTATGTCATATATTAGCAGCAAAACTGTTCCCAAATGCTCAACTAAAATGAATGGGATTTCCTCTAAACCGGAAGTGCCTCTACAAAGAAAGTGCGGTTTAGTGGTATTCGAAGGCAAAAGTGGGAGGGGCAGAATAAGGTAAATAATGTCGGATACTCTTTCAAAACAAACAAAAAAAAATTACGCTTGCACAAAAGACTGTTTGGCACCACTCTATGATATGTGTCAAAATACAACCCAGTTACCTTGATTGAACTTACAGTACTGAAATTAGGCCAACATAAGGGATGCTTTTAGGCATGTGTTTCTTGATGAGACTTCACAGTAGTTCGAGCATTAAGTTTGAGCAGTGACAAGAAAACAAATGTTCTGTGTATCAATCATGTAAATGGACACCACTCATCCAGCTGGAAGTAAAATTATTCTTAGAAAAAGTGGATCCCAGATGGGCCTCTCTGCTGTATCCTGTCTGCAATTGGCTTTGACTCCTTCTGAATAGCTTCTAGGCTTCTACGAACATATTGAGCAACCCATAGGTTTTAATAATCCATTTTACGGTACACTATTGTGACATTAGTCCTGGAGTTTGGCACATTGCAGTTGGTGCTGTGGTCAATGCTGCCACAAGAATAAGAATAGTCTATTTGTTACGAAAATATCTGACATGGGCTTGGAGAGCACCATTCATTTTTCAGTTACAGTATATTAAAGTGTTCATACTATGCTATTTTCTGCTATTTTCTGTTCTAATATTATTTCCTCATCAAAAACATATGTGGAATTGTGTTTTATTTCATTCACACATGTTTAATACACAAATCCAGCATATATTGGCTGAAGTCTCTGTTCCACCTTGTGATGTATTGTGGTAATACAGGAAGTTCTCCATTGTGTTTTTCAAACTCCACACACCTCCACTAGAGTTTTCATGTTCCAAAAGAACATGAAAACTACCACTTCATGACATTACAAGGTGGAACAGAACATTTCGAGCATTGTAGGTACTACCTACATTGTGTGTACCTACTAGGTACACACAGACAAATAAATCAGGATTACTCAATCATGTGTGAATGAAACATAACATAATTCCTTGTATGTTTTTAGGAGGTAACAACAACATGGCTGAAGGCTCACAACAGTTGTTTTTATGTCATATCAGACCTAGTGCAGAAATGGCACTTTGATAGTCTTGTATTCGTCCATTTTTTTGCAGTACAATCTACATTAGTTGAGCTTTGAACATTTCTCCTCTCATTAATTGGGTAGGGATACTGCAGGCCATTGTAAAGATCACATAAAATTAATTACAGGTTCAAACATTCTGGACTGGACAGTGAAATATAGTGGACCACAGGTGTTTCCCATCAGCCCCAGGGAAAAACACCTGCTGTGACATCACTGCAACTTTTCCAATCAACTCATATTATTTCCATAGTGTCAACGTTTTCAGTCAACATGTACATAAGCTTCCATTTAGTTGATTCCTCAGCATCTTTCTTTCTTCTATCTCGCCAAGTAATGTCATCTCTTCATCCCTATAAGTTCTGTATGCAGTTTTTTACTGTTTTTAAGCAGTGAAAAATAGATCTGGTAGATTTAGAACATAGCAATATTTGCACAAAATCATTCCTCAGTTTTTGAATGGATTACTAACGTTCAAATCATAGATTGTATATATGAGTGGACATGGCTAACACGCTAGCCGCTGCATGCCAAATAAGAAGTTTGCTGGCTCCTTCTGACCTTGGCTCCAGTTCACTTACACTGGGATATTGTCGCCCCTCTCTTTGTAACTGCTGCAGTGAGCCTCGTCATTTTGGTCTTAAAAAGTTCGTATTAACCTGCTCTACATGATCCTGAATTTTTTTTCCCCGCTATTTTGTCCATAAAAAAAATTCATAACAGCTGGACTATTCATAACATAGAGCCTGGCTCCAGATTCGCCGCTGTAACCGTTAGCATTGTGAGCTTAATTTGAGTAGCGCTGAACACTATGAGTGACGTCACACTGGTTCAAATTCTTCATAAAAATTTTTATAAAAGTTGCACGTCTTTCAGTGTATCACATCTATCACAACAATAGGCACATTCCTTTTGTGTGAAAATCTATATCATAACACCTTAGTACCTACCTTGATTGAACCCACCATTGCTAGAGATTTGAACAGAATATACAGTCATCTTAATATGGGCACATTTTGAGTGTGTAAATATTTTATAGACTTAGACATCACTGACCTCTAAACTCACACACGTCACAATGTCATGTAATAATAACAGTTTAATCAGAGAGATAGTCCAGACTGTCTCACTAACTGCAGCTACCAGAAAGTTCCTGAGGGGTTTTACAGGAAACTCCCAGCTAACAAGCCAGATAGCTGTATGCATCATCAGAACCTAATAGAAAGTGGCCAAAATAGGAGAGTAATAGCCATCCTAAAGATCAGGACAAACTCAAACCCAAATCTAGACCTGGACAGACTCATCCAAACCCCTACACCAAACCCTTACACCTAACAATACCTTATAATGATAAACTAAAATACAGGTAAAGTTCAACAATGTTTCACTTGTTTTTAGTGAAGTTGTTATTTTGCAAAAAAGAAACCAAATCTTAAATACATATGGAATGGATATAGGTTCTTTATTTTTGTTTCTGAGTACCAGAGACTTTTGAAAGTAAAAGCATGCTGCCAAAATATTGTTCTATCATTAGCATATGAAAGAAGTCCAAAGAAAATCCCAATCATCTTAATTTGTAGTCCCTTTTGCACCTCTTTGTGGTTTTCCCGCTTGAATTGGGACAAATCAACTTTAATGCAAATAAACAAGAAATATTGTAAGTTCAGTAACCATAACCATCCTCCCTTAAGGCCCATATGTTAATAGTGGTATCCAAAAGTTTAGTCTTGTTCCTCATCCCAACCTCCCAAAGTCATGTTAGAAAAAAGAAAAAGGGGGGCTTTCATTCGTAGAAGTTTTATGACCCTATATGGTCTTTATCAGGGTCTGGATCAAAAGCAAATCAGAAATCAAAGTGTAACACAAATTACCAACAGGTGACTAAATACATTCTTATCACATTACATTTATACCACAAACTCATGCATAAGCTCCACTACAGTAGTTAGATGAATCAGAAGCATCAAACAGCATTCCCATTTCCACATTCATAAAGTGACTATGAGTGATGCCGCTCAGGAAGACTTCTGGAGGTTAAGGAATGAATATTTGTGGTGAAATTCTAAGGCCCCTAAATCCACAGGGTCCAACTTAAGCCAAGACTAAACCTCTCCAAGCCAAATGACTGACTCACTGTGTGTGGACATGTTCAGGAGAGTACTGTGCAGAGAAACAGTCCAGATTTTGAAATATTATCTTACATTAAAGCTGTTGAGAAATTACTAAACAAAGGCTGCATTCAAAACCAAATGACTGTCAAACAAATGTATTTTGACGTATTTGTATACTAAAATTAAAAGGGGAAAAAAGTTGTTTTGATGGTTCTCCAATGCGTGATGCACTCAATTCTTTTATTAAAAAACTAAAATCACTATCAGTACCTATCTGCAACAGCTGCTATTTTCTTCAATGCCACAATTATCAAAAAGACACTTTACATGTCAGGTCACTTTACTCAATGGAAACCTATTTTTTAACTGACTTATATCTGTTTTACTTTCAGCTATATGACTTCCCCTTATCTAGTGTCACAGGTGGAGCTGTGTTTTTTGAGCGGTACTGTTTACAGTACCTATTCTTGAAGTATTCTTTATCATCTATAAATAAATAGTTTTTATTGTTAATTTGTGGTGACAGTTTTCAGGGTTCATTTTTTTCTGTGCCAGAGGTACTTAAACCTTTACCTCTGATACTTTACTTTTACTTTTAGATGGGACACTGCCCTAGTTGCAGAGGAGTCACTCCAGCTCGTCCTAGTTGTATTCTAGGGCCATATCCACGTGGGACATGCCCGAAAAGGGAGACATCATGAACCACCTAAAGGACCTCTTTTCCCAGCTCCTCCCAGGCGACTCAGCATCTGCCTATCTCTGAGGGAGGCCAGCTACGCCGCAGAGGGAACAGATTTTGATTGTTTGTATATCTGAGATCTTGTCCATTCGGTCATGGAGTGGATATTTGGACTTTTTTTGTACAGATCATCATGTACGTATTCTGCAATTGCAAAGGTTAAAAGGATAAAGCTTTTCTGTCCCCATGAGAATACCAATATGTCAACACTGATGTGAGGCATATGTTTCAATCTTTTAGATAAGTCCAGAGACATAGATAAGGTCATTTAATCATTGTTTTTTGATAGTGTAATTTCTCCTTATTGCATTTAGGACTTAACTTATAAGCTATTTTATTTCATATGTCAACTCCCAGGTGAGATTACTTTTCATAGTATCTATACAATCATCTCTTTTAAGTTTGTCTGCAGTGTATGTTGTCCATATGGCTTATCCCATTCACTACCCACTCTAGACTTCACAAATGAATGCGTAAGTGAAGAAAAAGAAGAAAAACTTAGGTAAAGAGTCTGTTATTGCGGGCTACATGATTCTGCAAGTTGAATGTATCAGGATTAAAGTGTAAGGATTAGAATTCTCATCCACTAATAAAATCACAGATACATTTCAAGGATTTAGTAAAAACATATCTTGACTATTAATAATAAAATATTTTTAAACTTCAATAAGAATGCACATATAGGATTTTGTCTTATACATCCTGTAGTGAACAAATACACATTTTGAATGAGTTCCATGGCAAATCCACTTTACCTACAAACATCATGTAGGTCTAAAATGTTTAGAGCTCTGGATGACTGCACTCTAAATCAGCACACAGCCCATCCATCCTCCCTCTGCTCTGATCAACTGCAGTGGGGCTCACAGTGCTTTTGTTGGACAAGTCAAAGGAGGTTGTTAAACATATTTCCTAACATGTAAACCCATGTGTGTACCACTAATGGGAGTTATAATAAAATGCAAGTTATTTCAAGTGTTGGCAGCACATAAATACTTCCTGACACAATCTCACGTTTCTTACATTACAAAACAGGACTCTTGTTAAATAAATGTATAGTTAAGGAATTCCACGAGGTGTAATTATATTTACCTCAGAGCATTTTCAACTGGAATTCAGTGTTTGCTATAGAGATATTTAAATTATTAATTTAACGATAATGACCCTCTTGTGAAAGTTGTTTGTCTGTTTGGCCAGCTTATAATAACTTATACCTTAATTTGCTGTAATAGAGCATACACAAAGACTTATTTCATTATGAAGGAAGAGCATTAAAAGTATTATAAAGTGTTACCTTGGCCTGTGGTGTGATACTGTAAGATTTGGATGGAACTGGGGATAATCATTGTTTGAGGTGGTTCACAGCAAAGTTGGAACATCAAAAGGCTTTCTCTCACTTGTGTTGTTGTGGCCAAAGCTCAGTTCACACCACTGAGAAACTAAAAGTGTTAAAGTCACAAAATTCTATATTGTTTCTGTCTGTGAGCTGGGTATCTGTCATGTTCTGGACCATATGAATATTATAAGGGCTCATATGACCGACGTTTTGAAGATTTACATGTCAATTTTTTCATGGTTGTCAACTCAAAAGTTAAAACATATAGGATTTCTCTTTGTAGTGCCTGTACTGCCTTTACCACTGAGAATACAGGAAGTTTGGATGTAAACCATAGCAGGAAACGTGGGCCACATCTTAGAGTGAGGTCAGAGTGGTTTGACTCCTGTGACAGTGATAAGTGACGCACCGAGGACTAGAGGTGAACTCAGGGCTTCAGGAGCAAAGCTGAGAGAATGACAGCACTGTGGGGTTTAACATGTAAGAGCCCTGGAAACTGTCTGAAACAATGTGAATTCATAATTGTGTATAATACAATTTAAATGTTTGTCAAAGCTTCCTTTTTTAAGCCTGTCATTGAGAGTGGAGGTTTGGCAACATTAGCTACAGTGTAGAGTTCCACTGCATTACATATGGTCCTAAAAAGTTTTTTTTTAAATGCTGGAAACAATTAATTAACTTACTACATGGTTAAGTGTGTTAAGTAAGGTTAGGGTTTGGGGGTTGAACTCCACCAAGCAGAGCTAAGCGAGGTCCTCGCTTTTATTGGCTGTCAAAAAAATGGTAGTATATCTTTCTTCTACACCATATACATACATACATACATACATACATACATACATACATACATACATACATACATACATACATACATACATACATACATACATACATACATACATACATACTATAGCACTGGCACTGACCATACAGTTTTTGTTATACATTTCTATGCCACTGAGGATTTCCTGTGAAGTTTTACCCTAAAGCACTTGAGTGTAATTTGTCTGGACTATTGGAGATGGTCATGCTTCCTCACACTTCAGACTAAACATTTTAATGAGTCTCCCATGACTTCTCCTTTGGGCCCTGTCTGAAAGGAGCATCACCCCACCCTTAGACCTACTGCTGTTCTGGTCATACTCTCCACCCTATTTTCTTCTCGTGTCTATGCACCAGTTGCATGTGAATGAGTGAAAAATACCTTGATGTAAAATACTTTGAGGGTCAAAAAATGTTGAAAAGGGCCATACTCCCATTTATAATTTATACAATACAGAATGCAAAAAAAAAAAAAAAAAAAAAAAAAAAAAGATCAATAATCAGGGTTAAGTTCAGGCACTGAAAATACACTTGTGTTTAATTAATCAATGTTATCAGCAGACAGAGGACCAACCTTGTCCTCTCTGATTAGATTTGGTGAATATAGTAGTCAGGGCTGTAGTCAGTGAGCGTGGCCCTGACTGTGTTACAGGCATCAGTGTTAATGCAATGTTACTAATTAAGGTTTTTATGAATGTATTTTCTTTGATTTTGATTGAATACATGAAGTATAATGACCTTTACCTACACTGGTTTGCAGTGGTGGAAGGTAACAAAGTACAAAAGTAAAAGTACAATACTTAATAATAATAATACACAAATATACAAAAATGTCTAGAAAATGTTGTTTTTTTAATCGATTGAATCACTTAATATCAGCTAAATTCTTTATCAAAAACACTACATTTCATCCTTTAATTGTTCTAAAAATCTCTGCAAAATACTTTTACTTCCTACTCTTTAATGCATTTTAAATAGGTAGCTTATTACTTTTACTTGAGTAGATTTTTTCATGTGATACTTTTACTTGAGTAACTTTTTGCCCCTGTATCTGTACTTTTACTTAAGTAACAAAATTGAGTACACTGTTGGCTTGCACATGTAAGGTTTGAAACAATAGGCGATATGTCTGGATAGAATTATACACTTTTTGTTATAGTAACTTTAGAATATTTCACAGTTGAACTCTGACTACCTCAAGGCCTCTTAAAACTCAGTTATTTCTTTGCAGTGAACAAATATTAAGTGTTTTTGTGACCTCAGCATAGCCTTACTTCCATTGCAGCTGGTTGTGAATTTGAATGAGTTTAGCCCACATGAAATTTTGAGAAGGCCTCTATTTATTGTGACAGCGACAGGACCCACATTGAGACAGCTTTCAACGGGACATGTGCTGACTGCATAATTGAACGTACATATCCTTTGAGGTTAATAGAAATGGAAGTTTTGGCTTGTGACTGAAATGTTGACAGTGTGTCTGCTCAAAGGAAACACCTGCTCTGTGTCTGAGGACCCGGAGGCTGCAAAAGCTCTTTGAACTATAGTGGACATATACAGACCCTAACTCAACACTATAACCACAATAAGAGAGTTGGTTTAGAACCAGTGAAAGAAGTAATCAAAGTACAGTGACAGGCTGCCACAGACATACACTATAGGACCACACAAAGACATCAACCATTGAAGGAGCAGTATGTAGCTTTTCTGGTACTTATCTGGTCGAGGGGCTGCCACCTGCATTTCTCTGTGGAGATTGGATTGCTTAGCCTTAAATACTCCACAGTTTGATGTTATGAAGATAAACAGGAGATGCCACAAGGCCATGCTGTGGATAACAGAGTTACATTTCATCTTCAAGGTATTTTTTTTTAAACAATATAAAGGCCTACACCAACTAGACTTGTTTAATGTCATATTGTGGAACATTTCAGGCAAAAAAAAAAAAAAAAAGAAAACAAGAAAAATTTCAGGATAGATGGCAGACCCTCCATGAAAAAGTCAATAGCTCATTTATAAGATAGATGATTCTTATATATTTCACTTTGTCTTTCTAATCCTTGGTTTAGCACTGGATTACTCAGATAGCCCATGTCTTTTGACTGTCACAAAGTGTTCAGTAGTGAACCCCCACAGTTTCAGATCTGCTCTCTGGTCTTCATGAGCTCCTCTCAGCTCTGGGTCAGTGGGTCAGGCCTCATGCTGTACTCAGCCAGGCAACCATAAACACATCCTCCCCATTTGTCTGTAAGAAAAAAAAATCACTAAACCTGCCTCAGTATCTGAGAAAATAAATGAAAAAGAAACACCAAGCACTTCCATTCAAGTTTTAAAATGCCCCACAGTTGTTTAAAAGCATATAAATACTAACAATATACTGGCAATATAGCCTCTTTCTTAGCATAATATTTACAGTGTTCTTTAGTGTAGTGTAGTGTGTGGCAGTATTCATTAATCCTATCATATACTACAATACTTTGTAGCTTTTGTGGTCTTCCAGTTTAGTCACATTTAAAAATTATAAAATCAATTGATAAATAATAATAAAATATATGGAGAAAGTAAATTTGGGTTGAATGTTTTATAATTATCCAATAATAAATGAATAGTGGCAAAAGCTTTGAATTCTGTCTCCAAATGTTTTATAATTATAATCCTTTTAGCTAAGTGATGCAGTAGAAACAAAGCCACACACACAGTCCCCTTCTCAATACATTCTGGGAATAGTACATAAAGTGTTTTCTGCTAATCATTTGGCTACTGCTGCCCTTAAAAGCTTCTCAGTAGTGAGCTGCCATGCACTGATTCACCCTTTAAAGGTATAAGCCAGACCAGACGAGGAGCTGGGACCCTCTGTCCAAGATCAAGGTTTCCATGATCTCACCAGGTTTTCCAGGATATGTCTGGAGCACAGCCATTACAGAGCCTAATGTCAACCTCACACTTAACACAAGTTCACTTTCCACTGTCTTCCTTAAGTCCTCCATTATCCTGTCACTTCACAGTTTGGACAACACTGTGTCTCGAGACCCATTCACAGTTGTTGTCCCCAGTTTTTAGCATTTTACTTTGAATATAAAATGGCAAAAATGGCAATAATGAGAAATGGACTGAAGGAATGTGTACACCCATACATTTACATGTATTATGTATGAAAAAACAAACAAAACATAATTATTAGGGATGTAACAATAACCATAATATCATAATATAGTATCACCAAAAGTCTCAGTAATATTGTGGGATATCACAATATATGACATTACATGTTCCTTCTGCTTAAATGAATTGTTTTATAGTAGCAACAGCTTATGAACATTGGGAACAACATATCCCATGATTCATTTCAGTGCAAACAACATGAAGAAATATGTTTTTTACTTGAATTCTTGACATTATGACAGAAATAATTTACATCACAATCTTGTCAAGGTAGTTGAAAAGCAAAAAAGTGTCATATCTACAATTCTGTTGGCCTCTACAATATATTGCAATAAATATTGTATCGTGAGATGCATATTGTGATAATATCATATTGATAGATTTGTATATTGTTACATCGCTAATAATTATGCATATTTTAATATTGGCTTGGTCTTCCCAGCTCAAGATTTAGAGATTACTCCACGGCCAATGCACTGTGGTTGTCCATTGCTCCTGACAGTTTGCCACCGAGGCATTGAGAGCTAGATCAAATGCAAAGTACAAATTAGTAAAATAAACCTTAAGCTTAACAGCATGACTTGTGCACGGATGTGAAGATCATGCACAAGATCAGAGCAGAAACCAATAATTCTCTGATAACCATCCATCCATTTTCTTATCTTACCCAGGACCGGGTCATGGGGGCAGCAGTCTAAGCAGGGACTCCCAGACTTCCTTCAACCCAGACACGTCCTCCAGCTTCTCCTGGGGGACGCCGAGGCGCTCCCAGGATATACAAGAGACCTCCAGTGTGTCCTGGGTCTTACTCGGGGCCTCCTTCTGGAGGGACATGCCTGGAACACCTCCCAAGGGAGGCCCCCAGGAGACAACCGGAACAGATGCCTGAGCCACCTCAGCTGGCTCCTTACGACATGGAGGAGCAGCGGCTCTACTCCAAGCACCTCCCGTGTGACTGAGCTCTGCACCCTATCTCTAAGGGATCACGCAGCCACCTAGCGGAGGAAACTCATTCCGGGCATTTGTATCCGCGATCTTGTCCTTTCTCTCATTACCCAACGCTCAAGATCATATGTGAGGGTAGGAATGTAGATTGACTGGTAAATCGAGAGTTTTGCCTTTCAACTCAGCTCCCGCTGCACCACAACGGTCCGATACAGCGACCGCATTACTGCAGACGCTGCACCGATCTGTCTGTCAATCTTTATAGAATAAAAAAGCTCCAATGACAATTCAAAGCTCCTGAAGCTTTGGCACCTTTAGATGAATCCCTGTGGAAACAGTTTTGACTATCTCCTTCCAGCTTTCTGTGGTCATATCACATTTTATGGACCTGGCCAGAGGATCCATGGCGCTTGCCTCTCTTTGTGTTATGTCACTTCCGTTGGATTGAGAAATGCCTTTCAGTATCCTTACTATTCTTTAGAGACCATATTAAGTGCAAAAGGAGTGTCAAGCATCTATCATTATTACATTTTTTTCTAAAGAAAAAGTAAAAATAATTCTGCAAATGTTGACACTATACTTTTAATTAACTAAAATAAGCAATAGGTTTAAGCACACAGATGTTTAATTACTTTCATAAAACCCCATCTTGACTTATTCTAAGTATTGTAAAAACCATGTACTTGGACACGTGCACACTTAAAGCACCCACTGTACAAATACTGTGAAGTAATAATGTTGAAAACAGAGGGAAGAAGTTAACTCAAGGTTATGTAAACCACTCAGCAACCGTGTAGACCTTAATAACAGTAAAACAGACCAAGAGTGAGGTGGAGGGCTTTTCACTAATGACCAAATTAGGATTGTTGGACCAATTCAAATATTTGCAATAAACGTTTTTCTTACTTAATATCATAATAAACAACCCAGTCAGAGGGGGGCAAACGCAAGAGTTCCCCTCATGATTTTACATAAATAGCCTAGACTGACAGAACTATGTTGGTGTTTGAGGAGTTGTTATCAGAATGGAAAAAAGACAATATGGAGAAATAGTTAACCTCTCTTAAAATGACAACATTTCCCAGCCTGGATCCATAATGGAAACACACCTATGTTAGTCTGCTGCACTTTTCTTATGGGCCAGAGAGCCAAGTGGATGGCCGACCTTTGACCTTTTGACCCAGACACACCTCTGTCTGCCAGCTGAGCACACCCACCCAACTGGTGAACAGGCTGCAACAATCACTCAACATTATTACACTCACTTTACCTTTCATAATATTGAAACCTCAAATTGCTGAAATCCCTCTTTAACGCCACACAAAAGCAGTCTCAGACATGTCTTACGTTAACCAGACGTCAGTGATTCAGTGGTGTCAGGAGGTGAGATCATCTGGGAGACTTCCTCAACAACTAAAGCTTACCAGACATAAACATTAGTAACAGAGAGCGCTTGTGAGAGGAAGCAGTTTACTCCATAACGTGATCTACCACCAAAAAAGTAAAGTCCAAGTTAACATCGAATGATATCGTGCACCCAATCAGTCTATAGAAAATGCAGCACTACAATTTAGTGAGTCTATGCCCGCCCCGCTCTCGTATTAATGTTATATGTCGAAATATTCCCATTACTAAATCAAAAATATACAACATTTATCCATCCAAACAACCTTTATGGTCTGTTGTAAATGGTTTTCTGGGACAGACAAAATGTTTCACACAGAGTCCTTGCAATTTCAATTTGGTGTTGTATTCCATGTTATGAAATACTATTATATGGGGTATCTTTTAGCTTTATGGAAATCTTATGCTTTATTAAGCAACTATTGCAGCCTTGGGACGAGACCACAGCATCAGTTTCTTGGAAATGGTGTACACCGGCTCCTTTTTTCCCTCCTCAAGAACCATGACAACAGTATATTTGTAAATGCACTGCAGTTCCAATGGCTTGGCTGCATATTAGTATGTACACATGCCGGTGTCTTAAGTATATTGTATAAGTATTGTTTCAAACTTTACTGTTATGGAAGTGCATTTGTACATAACATATTGCTGCGACAATATAAACTGTGGTAAAAAAAAAAAAAAAGTGGTAGCTTATAACAGCTTATAGAACTTCATGGACAATTGGTAACTTGGGATTTGTCTTTATGCAGACTCTTATGTGTTTCCGTGCTTATAATTATGATCACGCGATTGTAACATCTTGCATAAATACAAAACATGTTCTGCCCTTAGTTAACACCGTATGACAACTAACTGAAATGTTTCTTTTTAGTTTAATAGGCTGGATCAAGGTATAATGACGCAACTAACCTTGTGAGGTTACTCAAGCAAGAAGGGTGGGAATGTTATTGATTATCGTCATGGTAATAGCCAGAGATGTGTACTTTTATTGAAAAAATTGTGGGTCAAAATCAAAATTTATGTATAGTTTTTATTGCAGTGCACAAGACTACGCACCATTGGCTGCACAGATCCAGATGTTTGGGACATGTTTGTTGGCGACACCCTTCATAAATCAAGTTCAAGTTCAAGGTTTTATAATGAACACATCAAAAAAAACAAAACAAAACAAAAAAAACAAAAAAAACAAATGCAAGAAAGAAATCAAACAAAAAGGAGGAAATGTGAATTGATCAAAACATTAAATCTTATTTGTATTTATGCAGGACAATCAATGGTAAAATAGAGCTTCACAAACATCAGTACTGCTGGGATATTTATCTCAACTCAACTCAACTCAAAATTTATTTATATAGCACATTTAAAGCAACTTCAGTTGACCAAAGTGCTTCACATACAAGTCAACAGCAACAGCATAGAAGAAACAGTTACATATACAAATATACAGAAAACATGTTAAAAACTACCAAGATAACCTGACTAGCTCGTACTAAACACCAGGGAGAAGAGGTGAGTTTTCAGTCTTGTCTTAAACTGCGTTACAGACTGAGAGGATCTGACAGCAAGAGGAAGGCAATTCCATAGTCTGGGCGCTGCCACAGAAAAAGCTCTGTCACCTCTTGCCTATATTTATGTTGCTTATCTTCACAACAGGGAGGCTCCAAATACTGTATTGTAGGTGCTGGGATAATATAGAGATATTAAGATAATAGGGAATGGGTGTGGCAAAGATGATGTGAAAGTATTTGAGGAGATATTTGTATTCAGGATGAATTACTCATCAAAGGATGATCAGACACTTTTTCTAATAGCACAGTTATATGCATGAAAATTACGGGTTCAATTACCACGCTTTTGTACAGTTTGCATTTTCCCCATGCATGTTATAGTATATTTTATGTGGGTAGCACATACTGTTACAGGTTTTCAACAGCACTGAAGAATCATATCCAGATGAGAGGTGATAAAGACGATGTAAAACCATTATAGGGGAATTGTGACATTTGGATAACTTTAGCGCATATCCACCTATCTTAGCTGTACCTGAAAGGAGGGCATTTTTTGTGGATCATAACCTACATTTCAGTGAAGTATTACCAAACACCACTATGTTCAGTCATGGTTATTAGACAAACAGGATGTTAAGGCTTTTACCAAATAATGAAATCTGATTAGGCCTCATTGGATCACCTCTTTTCACTGTTGCCCTCAATCTGTCCATATGTTTCTCATGTGTCGATTTTCACGGCCTCCATCTCAGTCTGAGTTTGCTTTAGAAGCTGAAGTGAACATGGTCCAAGAAAGTGGTGTGATATACAATGATCCTGAGGGGATTTGCAGTTTGATGGGGTGTAGCGATCACTCAATTTTCAGAAAGACACTATGTAGTACAAATAGAAAACAGAACTTGCTTTATATGGCTGTGATAATTATATTTTTTCTTCAGCGTTACTGTAGAGACACTGAAGAAACTCAATGTTTGGACATGAAAAATCTGTACATCTGTTTTGCTTTCGAGATTCAAGGGTTTATTGTCATTGTTATAGCTAAAGTAACAATGAAACTGCATTTGGAGCATTAAACAATAGTGTGGCTATAGTGCAAGACAATATCAAAGCAATTCATTCAATTCAAGTGCAAATACTCAGAATATAAACATATTTACTGTTGGAGTACTTTTGACTTCCTGATATCTGCTTAAACCCTGCAAGTGTAATACAAACAGGAGTAAAGTGTACTTCCTACTCCCTCATGCCTTCCACATGAACTTAAAATTTGTCAATGTTTGAATGTTTGGGCAAGCCCTTAATCCCCCACAGCGTAATAACTCACAGGTCTGTCACCACGATACAGACTCCCCTGGGACCTTGGTATCTCGTGTGGGTGTTCCTGGTCACTCTGAGTCACCCAAAGTTCTGTGACAATGACTGATGTGGGCTTTACTATTGCGGATGAGTGGGAGTTTACTCCAAAACCTCTCTCTGAGGTATTTAATGAACTTAAAAAAATTATCCCGGTGGTAGGCTATGTAGTATTAGTTAGACATTTAATTTGGTCAGGCACTAGAGCACATGTGACTTGAGTTTTGCTCCTCACACTGATACCACTGTCTTGGAAGCTTCTAGCCTGTTTTCCACCTTGCCCCTGTGCTAGTGTCTGTACCTTTGTCAGCTATATACAACTGTCCTCTTGTATAGTTGTCATCCATTATGCACAAGTTGTTCTAGCCAAATATAAGAGTCTTACTCAGTCATTGGCATTGGTGCTTAAGCCCATTATGAGGATTCAGTGCCACTGTAAAAACACAGGGTTTTTACGATTTCTTTATAAGTGAAAATGTAATGAGTATTGAAGCAACCCAACTGCATTGCAACATAATTCTGTAACACTCACCTGGGAGACAAAACTGAGCAAAACAGCATTAAATAGGACCATTCCTGATTTTAGCTGCAGTTTGGAGAAGAAAAAAGTATTGACCATAGAGCACCAGAGGCATGCCCACACCTTTCTTACTGGAATGACCCAAGGATAGCACCAGGACCTACCCAAATCTTTAAGGTGACAATTTTGAGAGAAATGGCTGGCAGCAACCCTGGCTTAGTGTGATTTTCATTGTTACCCTCAGATTGTACATGGAGCAACTGTGCAGGAGGCCTTCTGTTGGAAGTCTATTTTCACTGTATTCTGCAGACCTTCTGGATCAAAGCCTGTGACCGCAAGAGCAGTGCTCCACTCCTTTTGTGAGTGGCACTCCATAAGAAATCAGCTGAACACAAACACTGTGAAAGACATTTAGACATTTCAGGTACTTAGAAAGCATCCATTCTAATGACGATCATATGGCACCTCTATTAAAAAATTTAACTTTTTCTGAATGAACACTTATCTCAGATTGATTGATGTTGACATCTAAACAATAATACAGAGGATCCTAAATGAATCATCTTGTTCTGGACCCATAACTGACCTTTACTAAAATTACTGTAGCAAACTGGATTTGAATAGAAGATACTAGGTCTATGTCTTACATGGTTTACTGTCCCTCCCTGTTCTGGCCTGATGAAGTCCTTAAAGCACAAACAAAACACAAATACACGTGGCTTCCCAGAGTCCTTCCACTTGAGCATCTGGGCTCAATTTCACACTTCAAAAACATGGAGAACAGCACAGGCAGTGTTGGCCGGTGCTGTGTGAATGTGATGGTTGTCCTGTTGGAGGTTGGAGATTTAATTATTTCTTGCTTATATTGTTGTATTAGCCTTTGGCAATGCCAGGGACAATAGCTGGCACAGACAATCTCTCTGTGTAGGGGGCACCCAGGGACTGGCAGTATATGGCTGTTATTATGTACAGAGTGGAATTGGTCCTCTGTCTTTGTGCCACCCGTATGGGCAGGAAAACTTACTATTAACATACTATTTTTGCATTTTTTTTGAAGTTGACAAAAATAAAGAAAAATCAACTGCCACTGATAAATGCATTGCGATGTGGTGGTGAACAAATGAAGAATCAATTATGTCATCAGTTATGGTCTAAAAAGCCTGTAGCGTCTCATATGTCCATAGCTAGTTCCTTAGTTGGCTTCTTGCGCAGTCTTCAAGAATATAGGAAAAATAAACAGACTAATTTCACACAATCCAGCAGTCCCTTACTTGTGCCTGCACATGCTGCACTTCTTAAAACATTTCAAAAACTGCTCAGTGTCTGAGCCAGGTACCCACAACAGCAGCCAACCATTCTGTGAATCATTTTCTATATTTACACATACCAAAAAACATGTAATTGTTACATTATTTTCTACATTGTATTTTGATATTTCTGTCATGCATGTTCATTTACTGCACATACTCATTTATGCAGAAAGCATGATGGTACCCTAGCAACAACCTCTGAGGATATGTATGGTAGCCGATGGGGCCAAAGGCACTGCAACAGCCCGATGCGTCTCATTTAGAGAAAACAACTTCATGTACAGAAATTATGCAAATTTACAGGGTAAAACACACGTTTAAATGAGGTACAAACAATTAACGTGGTGCAAATAAAAAAAAACAAAAAAACAAACAAAAAAACACACAGCACAAAACAATGAAAACCATGAAAACACCTGCGAAAGAAAAGTAATTAGTTACTATCAACAGAGACACCAAATAAACTGCACATTTCACCATGAATCAAATGTCAGAACAGACTGAAAAACATTCAAATAAGCTTATGAGCAAATTATATGTTTTCAGTTTTATCTCACACACTTGTTAAGGTCACATGAGACTCTGGATCTCCTCCTCCTCAGTGACTCTGGACATGAACAGTGGAGACATGATCCAGTGTACTTGGACCACTCAGTCTGATGTATCTCTTGTCTTCGGGAGGAGGAAGAGTAGAATGGGTGTTACGTCTGACTAGTTCAAAGTCCCGTCCTACAGAGTGAAAACCTGTATTGACACACACATTATTAAGAAAACTACAAAACTATTAGAGGAAAATGAGGTTCACAGAGCATGCATCCCCAAAGAACACCTGGACTCCCCCCCTTAGTGCCTTTTGCACTATTTACATTTATATTTATTTATTTATACATATGGGAGTGAGAAACACAATTTCGATGCTTTATATATTTTTCATATAAAGAAGGGAGAATAAACTTTTTTGAACTTTGAGCTTAAACTTTTACATATTTTTCCAAATTTAAATAATGATTTCAACATGAGCATGATTAATTTTCTCTGTTAGCAGTTTACTACTGTACTTGCTTGGATGTATTGTCCGTCCATCCATTTTCTTCCGCTTATCCGGAGCTGGGTCGCGGGGGCAGCAGTCTAAGCAGGGACTCCCAGACTTCCTTCACCCCAGACACATCCTCCAGCTTCTCTGGGGGGACCCCAAGGCATTCCCAGGCCAGCCGAGAGACGTAGTCCCTCCAGCGTGTCCTGGGTCTTCCCCGGGGCCTCCTTCCGGTGGGACATGCCCGGAACACCTCCCAAGGGAGGCGCCCAGGAGGCATGGAACAGATGCCCGAGCCACCTCAACTGGCTCTTCTCGACGTGGAGGAGCAGGGGTTCTACTCAGAGCTCCTCCCGTGTGACTGAGCTCCTCACCCTATCTCTAAGGGAGTGCCCAGCCACCCTGCGGAGGAAACTCATTTCAGCCTCTTGTATCTGCAATCTCTTTCTTTCGGTCATTACCCAGAGCTCATGACCTGACTGACTGGTAAATCGAGAGAGCTTCGCCTTTTGGCTCAGCTCCCTCTTCACCACGACAGTCTGATACAGCGACCATACCACTGCCGACGCTGCACCGATCTGCCTGTTAATCTCACACTCCATCCTCCCCTCACTCTTGAACAAGACCCTGAGATGCTTGAACTCCTCCACTTGAGGCAGGGACTCTCCACCCACTCGGAGAGGACAAGCCACCTTTTTCGGGTCGAGAACCATAGCCTCGGGCTTGGAAGAGCTGATCCTCATCCCAGTCACTTCACACTCTGTTGCAAACCGCCCTAGTGCATATTGCAGGTCTTGGTTTGATGAAGCCATCAGGACAACATCATCTGCAAACAGCAGAGATGAGATCCTGTGGTCCACAAACCAGGCCCCCCTCCGGTCCCTGACTGCACCTAGAAATTCTGTCCATAAATACAATGAACAGAACCGGTGACAAAGGGCAGCCCTGGCGGAGTCCAACATGCACTGGGAACAGGTCTGACTTACTGCCGGCAATGCGAACACAGCTCCTGCTCCAGTCATACAGGGACCGCACAGCCCTTAGCAAAGGGACCCGGACCCCATGAGCAGGCCCACACAGGCCGGCCGCCACTCCTTGTGGCCATTGCCAGAGAAATAGAGAGTCCAGCCCCTCTCAATGAGTTGGGTTCCAGAGCCCAAACTGTGTGTGGAGGTGAGACTGACTATATCTAGTCGGTAACACTCAACTTCAATGCTCAACAAGCTCAGGCTCCATAGAGGTGACATTCCATGTCCCCAGAGCAGAGTCTCCATGTCTAGAGATCCGGTCATCGAGGCCCCCGCCTTCGCCTGCCACCTAGATCTGTCTGCATCCTGCCCCTATGGATCCTCCTGCAGGTGGTGGGCCCACTGGAAGACGGCCCCACATTGCTCGTTCGGGCTGTGCCAAGCTCAGGCTCCATAGAGGTGACATTCCATGTCCCCAGAGCAGAGTCTCCATGTCTGGAGATCCGGTCATCGAGGCCCCTGCCTTCGACTGCCACCCAGATCTGTTTGCATCCTGCCCCTAATGGATCCTCCTACAGGTGGTGGGCCCACTGGAAGAGTGCCGGGCAGGGCCCATGGGGAAAGACCCAACCACCAGATGCTCGCCATTGAGCACCCACCCCAGGCCTGGCTCCAGAGTAGGGCCCTGGTGACTCCAATCCAGGTGGACTGGCCTTGTTCTTTTACTTGTCATGGGGGCTTCTGAACTGCTCTTAATCTGACCCATCCCCCAGGACCTGTTTGCCTTGGGTGACCCTACCAGGGGAATGAAGCCCCCGACAACATAGCTCCCAGGATCATTCAGGCACTCAAACCCCTCCACCACGATAAGGTAGCAGTTCAGGGAGGGGTGGATGTATTGTGTATAAGTAATAGTCAAAAAATCATTACAAGTTTCTCTGAATTTTTTTCTTACAGTCGCCAATCAAGGATCCCTTCAGAATGCGTCAACCACCCCTGCTATTATTACTGGCCAAAAATATTTCATCAAATTATTGACTGTGAAGGCCTGGACTAAACCAGGACTAGACCAGGACTAGACCAGGTCTAAACCAGGACTAAACCAGGACTAAACAAGGATTAATTTTGGACTTCAGATTTAGAGAGAGAACCGCAAGCCCATTGAGGTATTCGCAAACCACGATCAGGTGACACACCTCTGGGCTTGTCCCAACACTCAGTCCTGATTCAGTTCTGGTTTAGTCCGTGTGTGTCGCGCCTTCCCAGTGGCTCTTTGGTGCTTCCCAGGGGAGGCGAGCCTCACCTATTGAAAACCGCTGCACTAAAGTCTCTCTCAGCCTGGTAAGTCATTCTGGGCAAAGCCTGGGAAATGGCACTTGTTTTTAGGGCAACAACACTTTTTTACGTGGTCTGAACGGACCTTGAGGCTGTGATTGAAATACAGGACTGGAGCTGTGCCGTCCCTGACAAATCAAATTCATCGAAAATTTGGGATGTCCTGGACAATTCGGGACAGTTGGCAACCATTGTTTGACAGAAATCTGTCCAAATATGAAAGTTTGAGCTTACTTTTCATCATGTTAGCTGCAAATTGTAGTCAAACGTTTAGCTCAAAGCTCTTAGGTTCACGCAGTTAAAAATAAAGTTATTTAACAGTTTTGTGGATTATGACAGTAACATAGTAAATGAATTTAATCAAATAAGCCACATTAGCATAACAATAATTTGTTTCCGCTGTAGTTTATTGTCAGTCAGCCGTTTTCTGTCTCTCTCAAAGGTAGAACTTTTCTCTCTCTCCAGCCAGTGTGTCTCTCCATTGAGCTGTTACACTGAGAGCTTCCCTTGCAGGTTTGGAGCACTTCCGTTGTGATGTTTTTCTTTTGCAGGTGTTTTCTTGGTTTTCATCATTTTGTGCTTTGTGTCGTTTCTCTATTTGCAGCGCATTTGATGATGATACATTTTTCTTGACCCTGTGAATTTGCATCGTTTCTGTACTTGAAGTTGTTTTCTCTAAATGAAACGCATTGGGCTGTTGCATTGCGTTCGGCCTCTGTCGGCCACCGTAGTAGATATGTACCTAAGATTCCATGTAACTGGCGCCATTATAATCTTCCGACTCCAACATAGTAGCACAGATTGTTAAGCTGCATTTTGTTGAACTGCCTAAAGCAAATACCACAGATAAGTCTTAGCATATGAGGGTAATGCTAGGTCATGGGACTATTTACTTTGAGATCAACCTTTTCTATAATTTCACTTTGATCAGAGACTGGGTGATCCCCTTGATTATTTTTAATATTATACCTATCCATATCATTATTAGAAGCCTGTCTGCATTCCTTTTGGTGAGTTATCCAAATATGAGCCACTCTCTGCATTACTGAATTGCTTTTGTAGTTTAGCTCTGCGCTTCTCTCCTTCTCTGTAATGGCCCTTTAAAGTTTAAATCCATCGTGTAATCAGCTGTGTGGCTCAAGGGGGAAATCCTCCTCAAATTGCCAAAAGGAACCAATCCAAAAAACAAATCTTTTACTTAGAAGGATAGTTCTGAGGACAGCAGGACCACACCGACCTGAGAAGTGATGATTAAGACCAGATTGTACAGAGACCAAGACAAAGACTTCTGGCACTACAGCAGGACGAGCAAAGAAGAGTCCTGACGTTCAAATAATGCTGAAAACACAGGCTCGCCACAATGGCACTTAGGCACTGGATGTAAAAGTATGATAAAATGTAAGAGTCCAGAATGATATCTCTGTATTTTTTTTATACTGATTGGTATCAGTCTGGCCCTCATGCCCTCCACTGCGTCTAAAGTCTGACCAAAGGTGAGCATGGAATCAGATTCAGTGATGCATGTAAAATCAAACTGATCTCACTTCAGATTAACAGAGTTCAAAGCTTCTCTCCTAGATTCTGCAGAAATCTGTTGAATCTAGGAGAGAAGATTCTGCAGAAATCTGTTGAAATATTTTTCCTTGCTTTTTCCTTTATTGTTTCCAATATTGAAGGACCATGCATGTCCCTGATTGGCTGAGTCACCTGTCAATCACACCTACACAGAAAGTGGGGACCAGTGACCAGACTTTGGTCAGATTTGTGGGGACTTAAAAAAGGTAGGTATATTAGTGATTAGAATTAGGACCTCAAATATAATCTGTAAACCAAAGGCCTGTTCTAGCCATCTCAATGCAGTGTTCCATTGTCTTTCTATATTTCTCCTTACACTAACCATGTCATCATGTGTGAGCCAATTCATTCAGCATTAATTGTTCACCTTAAAAGTCCCAATTGAGCTGCATTACAGTCAAACAATTTTGCAGAACCAGCTGTCAGGCACATTTGTACAGCACTTTCCAAGCTGGGAGCCCCAGCGAAAACCATTTTCATCTTTAGAGCAGAGGAAGAAAGATCCTATTTAGAGTGAGGAGGATGCAACATTTTAACATTTTACTTGTCAAATTAGTCACTTAATGAGATCATCTATGTGTGGGTGGTCAGTGAAGAGGTCCTATGTGGAAACATTTAAAGAAATTCAAAGAAAAAGTCATAACATTGTGGCCATGGGGTAATTGGGCATAATTATAGTATTAGTAATCATTTTGGAACCCCTTTTATGTTTAAGACCTACTGATTTCTGTGACCCACCTGGTATTTTTTACAACTCAGTAATACTTTATAATCTAGTCACTTCACCGATTGTGGATTAAAAATCCTCAAGCATCGTTAAAGGGGCATTATGTAAGATTATGGAATAAGCAATCACTATTCTTGTTACCACACTCATGTGCATTCCCATCCACATGCCCGTACAAGATAACCTGGCTCATGCCAGACTGATATGTGTGTGACTCTGAACAGAGTTCAACAACATGCTGTTGTGAAGGTGGTTGTGAAGGCCATGAAGGTGGTTACTGTAAAGAGGTTTTCACTCTTAGTATCAGATTATGGCAGGTACAGCTATGGGTGTGAAGAGTTATTATTATTATTATTATTATTATTATTATTATTATTATTATTATTATTATTATTATTATTATTTAATTTATTCATTAATTTATTTATTTTATTGATTTTTTTTTTTTTTTTTTTTTTTACAGAGAATACTGCATAGTGCACCTTTAAGGGATATAAAAACTTGCTACCTGTTACCTTTTTAGTTAATGAAAAAGAGCTGTTGTTGGACAGTAGGGGTTGTGAATAAATGGACAAGGTTGTGCCAGCTATTCTCTGTACAACCGGTCCATGTATCAATCTTCAAAATGTCACTTAATTTAGGAGCCTCTGAAAAGCAAAATCTGACAGGAAAAAAGGGGAGTTTGAGAATCTGTGATATATCAGTATAATATGACATCCTCTTTTTTATGCAACAATAAGAGCTATTTGGTTTAGGATGATATTGGGAAGCACACTTGTCTCACAGCACCCTTCGATTCCTAGACCCGGTGGAGGGGCAATTGTCTGGGTAGGTTTCCTGCAGGTGCTCCTTACAAACCGCATAGAACGGTTAGGTTAGTTTATTTGACATTTACAGTTAAAAACACATTGGAAAAACATGTGAAAATGCTCCAAGTGCACCATGAGACATTAAAAATAACCACATAAAGAAACAATAAACAACATCATTACAGACAACACATGACACTGCGAAATAAACAAGATGCAGATGCAGAGGACGATTTACCATATCGACAAGAAAATAAAATAGCGCGCACAACAGGAGATTTGTTATGTTCAAATTAAAATTTGTCAGTATATAATTCATGTCTTAGTTTCTACTTGAAAAACAGAAGAACTGGTTCGTGGGTGGTTGATAAAAAGCAGTTGTAATAATTATGAGTAAAACCCACATGTGAAATACCCTTGAGGTGACAGTAGGATTCATAGATGGCTGTGGGTTTCCTTTGTGATAAATACAAGACTAAAGGCGTCCATAAAACATGAGATAAACAGTGGAATATGCGTTGGTCTGCTCCTGGATGGTGTCAGGTTGTATTGGGACATATTAAGTATAGGCCAATATAGCACTATGGCCGATGCATCTAAATCTAGTTTTCAGTAATGTGCGTGACTGACCACGTTAAATCAGTGCTTTGACTATGTTTGACTTGTATGTTTAGGCTTTATGGAGGATGACAAATTGTTGGTGAAGAAAATGCATTAATTTAATTTGGGTAAAAGATCAAGTGATATTGAGATGATAATCAATGTACTAAAAAGCACCAAGTCAGTATTGAAAATCAACATTGTGAATAAATAGAAATTATTTTTTAGCCACAAGAGACTGTTGTAATCAGTACATTTATATGCAAGCTCATGCAATGCACTAGGGAAAACCAGGCTGGTTAACTGTGGGGAAAACTAAATATTGAGGGAGAATTGATTTATTGAGCCACATTTTTCTTCATTTATAGATGCTGAGTCCTGAAACAACATAATACCAAGACAATAAATGAAAAAAACTGAAAATGAGACATTCAAAATAAAAAAAAAATAAAAAAGATTTTTTTTTTTTTTATTCAAAAGGTGTACATGGATTACACGTACACATGTACCTTACCTTATTTGGCTTCCACACAATGGTGTTTTAGGACAAAACTAGGGATCACACAAATGAGAATGGATCGGAGAATCCCTTTTAGAATGAAACTCTGAATGATTGTCCATTAATATTGAGTAATATGCAACATTTCCCAGGAATCATCAATACACTGTCAGGACTAGCAGCAGGCCCATTATACATCTCATTTAAGAATAAATAACTCATCATATAAAATAGTACATTTATTATTGAGAATACGACAGTAGGCCTATAGATTTTGGTCATCTTTTCTAGTTGCCTGCATTTTGTTATTTATTTGTTGAAGACATGGATCTGAACCTAGTCTGACCCTATTCTAAATCACATAGGTCTTTGAGGGGATGCCAGGAAGGGTGATCAATTACATCGAGCACCTCTCAGCAGTGGATAGACTTTGATGATCTTTTTACAGCTTTAAATTTATGTCTATATTCCCTTTTACTGATTAATTCCTTTTCTAGATGTTTGAGCTCCTAGCAGGATCCAGCTGAGCTTATAGAACTGTACAAACCCATGTTATCATAAGGTTACACATGGGGAGTCCACATTTTTCACTGGGGGCCATGTATTGAACACAAGTATTTGAAGCCAAGAGCCACAGACCCATAGTGAATACAGTGAACCATTTAGATTAATGAATTTTCCATAGCTTTCACAGGGCTATTTTTTAATAAGGTTTGAGATATTATTATTATTATTATATATTATTGAGGCTATAGTGGTAGATTAAGTTTGCAAAAATAAAACAAAAAGTACTGCCTATGATTATTTGGATCAATTCAGGCTTGAAGGCCAACAAAAATTGGTCTGAGTGCTACATTTGGCCCCTGGGTCATAGTTTGGACACCCCTGGGTTATGGGCTGTGTAAAGGTCCAACTGACATCTGATACTAAATCTAAACTAAATATGTCATTGTGTAATCAATACAGGAGGAATCAGTCTTATGAAAGAACTGTAAAAGTTAGCAAGTGAGAATGAAAACACAGCATTAAGAATGTTTCAGGGTTAACGTAAGTTTCTTCAGGAGGTCAAACAAGGGCCAAGGGGTTAGCACAGGTCTCACCATGCTTAATGCTCCATTGCAAAGGTAACAAGGATGTTTAAAGAGTTAACATAAAGTGTGAAGAGGTACTCAGGAGCCCAGCTGTGCATAAAGTAGAGCATGAAATTACATAATAGAACAAAGCAAGTCACAGCAATGGATGGCATTGGAATTATCACTGAATGATAATTACAGGAATATATATTCACAAATGTTTAACATATTTTTTCCTTATTTGGGCCTTTACCACATAGAATACAGCTGCATTGTGAGAAGTTGCATGAGCGCTCTGGTAGAGGTATGCGGTTGGGTGAAAAATGGCAAGATGATTTTTGCACTTGTGGTCTATATTAAAAATGCTTTTTATTTTTTTCAAATCCAGACCCTGTGTTTGCTTAGTTTTATCTGGAGGCATGAGGAAAAAACAAGTCTAACCACAACACTGGCTCTCTGATACAGAATCTGCTTGCTGTGGTATCTCACTCTGTCTCACAGTATGACACACATTTTAGGTATAGTGCACATGGTTTCTATTTCCTAAACTCCTCCGCTGTGTACCCCTCACTGCTGGCAGCATTTCTGACTTTCACCAATTTCCCATGCTTATCCAAAATCAGTCCCCAAGTGCACCCTCTACCACAAGTTCAATGCATCAGCCAGTCAAGTTGTATATTTATGCCATAAGGTCAAAGAACCAACACTACTTTACCAGTCTATCTATACAAACAGTTTAAACTATTTAATACGATACACTTCTTTTGTATCACAACTATCCATGGCTAGATGAGACTACTGTGAAACTTTGCCCCTTGCCCCTTGCTTGACCTGCTATAAGAAAATTCAATTAACCATGAAACTTTCTTCATGGCCTGTTTTCATTCTCACTTTAAAGACACTGCTAACCTTTACTTTTACAGTTCTTTCATAAGACCAATTCCTTTTGTACTGATAATAACCTAACATCTCTTTGGGATTTAGGTGGTGTCCAGATGACGTTTTTTGCGTTGTCGAGTGGACAAGCAAACTGCAGCTTTTGGAAAACAATGACATCGCAACCCCGTCATCGCCATGTGACCAGAAGAGAACCCTGTGCAGGAAGGACTTTATGCGCATGTGCTCTTTGAAGTATTGTGTGTCGATGAATATGATTAGTCAGCTAATCAATAACTGATCGTTAAGAATTTCATCAATCACGTTAATTTTTAATTGACAAACTGAATGTAGGTTGCTGAACGTAGTGTAAGGAGACGAGCCTGCGTCTGACAGCACAAACACTGGAGTTGCGGGCTCACAGTCCCACGTTTTGGCTATGACACCTCCTTGGAGATCACTGTACCACTCAATGAGTGCGTATACATACACATCAGTGTCCCGGGTATGATTGTTTTTTTTGAGTATCCCGGTTTCAGCGTGGTGCATGTATAGCTACGCAGTATCCCAGTACAAAATTGAGTGCGCCTGCGTCCAAAAGACAAATGCTTTTCAGTCTTTTCTTTACAACAGTAGCCAAAATAAATAAACTGACCAACACAAATAAAGTGAGTGAAATGCGCTAAGAGTTAAGAGCAGTACTCATAGTTTATGCAAATTAGCCATGTGGTTTAAAGTTTCATTTCTGTAAGATGTAAACAAATGTGGCAAAGCTGCATTAAACACATTATAATCTCAAACAGGCTGATGTGGCTCTATAGTGGTTATGATTTATATGTTGTAAAATTTAGTTTATCCATGCATATTAGTAATAGTAATAATAATTATGATAATTTCAATATAAAAATTATAACGATTAATCAAAAATTTATCTTTAATTCTCCAGACGGTTGATTAAGAAAAATGTATCTAATGCCCATCCCTAGTGTGAAAAACATTTTTTTCAACCTGCAAAAAAAATATATATATATATATATCGTTATTGTGTGGACGTAGCCTTAGTTTCAGATGTCAGTTGGACTGTTGTGGTGAAAAAAGAGCATTGTTGAAAGGCAATGTTCTCGATTTACCGGTCAATTTATGTTCCTAAACTCACCTATGGTCATGAGCTTTGGGTAATGACTGAAAGAAAGGACAAGATCGCAGATATAAGTGGCCAAATTGAGTTTTCTCTGCAGCATAGTTGAGCGCTCTATAGAGATAGAGTGAAGAGCTCAAGTTACACAGAGGAGCTCAAAGTAGAGCCACTGCTCCACCACGTTGACAGGAGCCAGCTGAGATGCTTGCTTGGGGAGGGATTTCGGGCAAGTCCCACTAGGAGAAGGCCCTGGGGCAGTCCCAGACCATGCTGGAGGTACTGTTTTTTGGCCTTGGAATGCCTTGAGTTGGAGGAACTGTCTGGGGTGAGGGAAGTCTGGGAGTCCTTGCTTAGACTGCTGCTCTTGCGACTCGGCACTGGATAAGTGGAAGAAAATGGATGGATGTCAGTTGGACCTTTACACACCCCAGAGTCTAACCCAGGGGTATCAAAACTATGGCCTGGGAGCTAAATCCGGGCCTCAATTCAATTTTTGTTGGCCCTCTGCTGAATTGGCCCAAATAATCATAGGCAGTACTTTTTGTTGCAAACTTAATAAATCTACCACTATTGACATATCTTTCCTTATGTTTGTTCACCTTGTTACAATGCTAGCTGATGCCTCTATTTGCCATCAGTGGCACAAGAGCAGGTCAGTCTGTGTTAGAGTAACCTCAGATCTTGAGACTGGTAGAATAAAACTAGGTCAGATTTGGGGTTGAGTTATTATAGAACCAATATAGACTAATGTTGTTATTATTATTGTAAAGCAGGGAGAAGTGGCACAGAAAGCTCAGAAGAATGAGAAAATCTTTAAAGCTAGGCCCCTGAAGGGAAATGGATATTTTTGATCCTTGTGCTGCAAAGTTGTGGTTGTTAAGTTTCTTACATAATCTTACATTACCTGAACCACTGATCCACTGGCCCTCTGTTTTACTTTATTTGACAGGGTTTACTTATGCTTTGCCTTGGGGTCTATCCTTAGTGACTGAAAAATGCTGCTATGTATGCTACAAAAATAATCTTGCTATAGCTTCTTTTTTTATCTAGATGTTCAGAAATGCTTGCAAGGTGATTCGTTTAAGGAAGTCTTTGAGTATATGGTTTAGCAGAACTACCACAAAAGAGTAGCAGTGCAAGCTTGATTGATAATTTTACTGGTATTATTGGTTTTGTTCAGCTTGAATTTCATATGGTGCATGTTATATGTTGTTGTTTCCCTTTAGAAGCTTGTTTTTAAAGTAGGTCAGAACTGTCTGCTCATAAATATGGTCTGTGTTTTGGAGATGCTGAGGATAATCGATTAGAGCATGACAAGGTAATGGAAGGTAATATTCCACAAATGTCACTTAAGGCTGAAGAGATGGGGTCATGTCATCTGGTCCACTTTATTCTTTACATAAACTATTGGCTTGAGTTTCTTATGGCTCACACAGTTTTAAACATCTTTATCATATTGCTCACAATCTCAAATTACAAATGTGTTAATTCTATCTTTTAATGGGTCCCATGCCTCCTTCACAGTGGGTTTTCATCAACGTGTGCAATCTGTGCATGAAACTGTCTGGAGCACTTGAAACTACTTAACACTGACTATTACAAGTCCTTAAAACACAGACAGTAAAAGAAGAGAGACATCAGGCTAAGAGGTCAAAGTGAAGGAGAATGAAGATAACATCGGCAAATGATGTAAAAACACATCACTACTTCAGATTTTGGAAGGTTTTTGTTTTTAGAGGTGGTATTAGAGTTTTTGTTCTTGAACAATTACAACACGGTTCATGAAAAAACATTTTATTAGTATGTTTTACTGTTTTCCCACTTAAGGTGACTCTGCATCCTTTGTGTGTCAAACGTTCACCACCCCATTCATTACAAAACCTCTGAGGACAATTTCATCAGTTTTATTTATTAACCTCATTGTCAAAAGGAAGTGCACTGTTAACGCATATACCCCAAAGAGTCTTATTCTTATTCCAAGTTATTTTGTTTGGCTCGTTGCCAGAAAGATAGAAATATTAATATGCTTTAAAGTCTAACTACCACTGAGTGAAATATGTAGTATGTAGTAATAGTAGAATGGATATGCAGTTTAAAAAAGAATACAGAATACAGGTGATGACCAGGACACCAAACAAATGAAAACATTTATTCACATTTGAAAGCCAAAAATATGTATAAAGCATCTGGATATTGAAGAGGTGCTGCTTCTGCAAACTATTATTCAAAATGATTATGGTCCTACTAGTTGCCCTAAAAAAAACATTTTGCATATTGTCCTCTAATCCATCTACACAGAATTGACAATTTACAAAATGTGCTACTACAACAGCAACTACTATTATGACCACGATTCAACCACTCATCACGTACATAAGTCATTTCTACATCTACTAACCAATGACCCCGTCCTACTATGGCACTTGCATGTGGCTGTCCACTCTGGAGCTCCTCAGCTTTAGTCTGATTCTCACAAACATTTATCTTCCGGCTCTTCTGTGCTGACCTTATTTTAGCAGCAGCCGCGCTCCCAACAGCCCTCGGGCCAAACCAAACACATTGTAAGCTTTATCTGATGCTCCTCTTATCAGCACCCTGAACTCCTACTGCCTCGCACTGGACACACTGGAGCTGGGTCCAGGAATAGGCCCCGAGTGCAGTGCACCTTTAAATTTTCATAACACTGGCTCCATACTCACATTTCCCAAACATGTGGGGGTTAGAGGTAATTTGGTGCATGGTCAGACCCTGCTGTTTTTGAAGCTCAAGGTCAAACAAATGCAAAGTGGTCCAGCAAATTATTATTTTTCTCTTGGATAGTAATCTTAAAGTCCCTGTACTACTACAGCAAGTATTGTACAGTTCACATTCACTAACATAAAGCATTCACTTAGGGTCACTCTGGCTATACACAGACTGGGGAGTAAAATAATATTAACAACTGAGAACAAATGTTGCTAGTTTGTAAAATGGGGGACTGTTTTAAGTTCAAGTTTGTTTTTGTGCAACTGTCCTGTTCAAATGGCACACTTGTATTTCTAAGATGAAAGGTGGGTGAGCTGATGGAAGCTATTGCTGTATTGTTAAGGAAAGGCTCCAGATGTAACCTTCGGTATTTTCCTGCCAGTGAAAACAGACCCACCCCACCGCCTCTGCCCTCGCTCTGACCTCCCTAAAAACCTTTATGTTGTGAAGTGCTGTCATCTTAACCTACATCTGCCAGTCTACATGAGGCTACCTCTGATACAGAGGAGGAACCGAAGAACCCCTGTCCTATAGTACTGTGCATGCTTAATAACTTTACAGAGAACAGACAAATGCAACTGGTAAGCACAAAAATCCCACACTTCTTTGTTTCTGGGCTATTTGTTTTTATTGTCCAAAAGCCTAAAAGTGGATTCAGATTTATTCACCAAAGCCCTCTCATGAATGAGCCGGGTTCATCGACACTTGTGTTGCAGGGTGTGGTGCACTGCTTCCACTGCCTGTGCTGTCTGGCCAACACATGTCAAGGTCTGGCATTGAGACTGACCACAGATAACTCTGGGAAAAACTCACCACCGGACACAGGCAGATTTTCTCACAATTACAGTCAAAATGAGTATTTATTTCTATTTGATTTTGGCATCTTCAGAGTTGTTCAAAAGGCATCAAATTACTGATTCACACCTGAAGCTGCTGATGATCTAAAATGTATTCTTTGCTTACTTTATGTAGGATACAGATACAGAGCCTGCTAAGTGATCCACTCAACATCCCTCCAACAGTGTGTTGTTGATGATTTATTGTGTAGACATTCATTGTAGTAAGGTCATGTATGGTCATGGCACATTTTCATTTATCATTTATGAATCCCTATTACTCATGTGTTTGCGTAAGTGATTGGTAAAGATGATATGCCCAGAGAGTTGTGATTTTTTTTTTTCTGATTTATGATGCTGATGAGGAGAAGCAAAAGTAGGTCAGAAGCTGAGGAGGGTACTAGTGCTGTAGTTGGACTATAGTAGTATCAGCATACAATGTATTACATAAGAATACATGTGCAATCCATAAGAAGAACAAGGAAGTATAAGAAATAGCTACTCCAATGTTAGGATTTTCTCTTAAAACTCACATTTATTGTGTTGTGACATGACTGTGTTTGCTGTCACAGTTTTCTGTTTTGAAAAATACAGCCACATTGTGTGGGTTTAGCTTCAATTCAGTCATCTCATGTTTTTATACAAATACTACAGACCTCTAGAGTTGTATAGCACTGGAAATAGTCTTAACTGTAGATGCAGTAAATTTAAACCTTGTGTTTTGTGTAAAACTATGGATCTGTGACGATGGAGCTTATTTTATCACCACCACTTAATCTACTAAACAGCAAGAATGCCAGAATAGTAAGTCCACCTAGACAGTATACCTTGTCTAAAAGTGTTTATTCAAAGTGGGACAGAATGTTATGCTTTTTTATTGTGAAAGGACTTTTTTATTCAACACTACAGGGGATAATTTATACTACACAAAGATAGAAAATAGAATCACGAGTTTCCATTTTACCCAAACAAAACAGGAACACTTGCAACAACCAAATGATGTGAAATCAAAAACATATGCTTTGGGCCTGTGGTCTCACCATACGCCCTCTGTGGTTGCCTTGGTAAATTTACTGGTTTGAAATGAAAACAGCCGTTCTTGTATGTGTATAATGTTTACCAGGTCTAAGCCAAAGTGTGTACATTTGCCCATAAACACCGGACGCAGGCCCTTTCCTCTCTCTCCCACCCATTTCAGAATGAAAACAAAGGTAAATCAAATGAAAAATGGGCAAATGAGCAAATGTCTTTAAGCGAGTAAGTGGATGTTTAATCTTATTATTCAATATGAAATTAAAAGAGTTGCTCTTACACAATAGAATGGTTTATCTTTATTTGTGCCATTTGAAAACATACTGTGTCTGTTTGGCTTTTAATCAAGAGTTAGTTGTTTGATGTATTTATGTTGATCCTGTATTTTTATTACTTGTTAAATTTACCCATGTTGTAACTGGCCAACTGTCACTGTTGGGGTTGGCTTTAATTTAAAGCAGTAGACAAATCAAGTCAGGCTAAATTGCACAACACTGATACCTGAAAATATACGTTTTTGTTTTGTTACTTAAATATGCCTTCTTTGTCACACAACACTCAACCAAACACACACAAACAGACAGAAACTTTTTCACATTGGGGTTCTTGGAATTGTCCCTAGGTGACCTCTTTGCTTCGTTCAGCCAATCAACAGCCTGATGTGCTCAGACTGTAATCTTGACTGCCTGGTTTGATGGAGGAGGTCTGTCGCAGAAATCATCCCACCCACAGTGACTAACACCGGCCCAGCCCATGTGTGTGAGGGGAGTTGTGATGGTGCAAGAGTGTATGGCTCTTTATAGTGTTACTCACAGACTGCCAATGCCTTTGTATTGTTTTGTATTGCGATGATAGTCAAATGAGCACATGTGGAGACAGCTTGTTTATCATGCTCTTGTTTATAAGGCTGTTGCACTTGTAATTGTAATTGCAAATAAATCGTGAGTTGTCTGTTTGTGTGTCAGGCTACAGCAGAAGCGTCGAGTGATAGACACACATTTAGCAAAATGTAAAATGCAGATCTCATTTTCATATTTATTATTGTAGTGCGAAAGTGTGTATGCAATACTTTTTTTGGCTTTTGTTCCATAACATACACTATTATATGAAGAGACATGGTGGCTTAATAGTCTTCAAGGGTGCAATGACTGTTAAAATATAGGGATCAAACCACTGGCTTTTGGGTAAGAAATATTAATTAGTTATGATATAAGTTACATTTAAAGGCTTGGGGCTGGCTAAACATGCTTTTGCTTCACCTCCCTTTGGATGAATTGCACATATGCTGCTTTGAAACCCCTGTAAATCAGAGAAGCAAGTCAACAAAACCGTCCATTCAAGTTTATTACAGATTCTGTGAAAAAATGTACTGTTCTTTTTATGTAAATGTTTCAGCTCTGTTTCAAACCCTAACCACTCTAACTTGGACAGAACTGTGGGTGCATGTGTGTGTAAAATCTTCACATGGTGTAACTGCTACAAATGACCACAGATGTTCTTCTGAGCTCTGTGCTCTCAAACCAATACGTCAATTTAGTGTTAACTAGGCCCTAATTTAGACCATCTGATACGGACCCCCATAATGAAATATTTTGTTACTTTACGAATGATATAATACAAACTGTATGACAGACATTCAGATCTCATTCACAGGGTAGAAAATAAATACATTTATTGTTGCCTGAAAATTTCTAACAGGAAAAAGGTCATGTGTGTAATTTGACACTTCTATATTGTAGTTATAATATTGTTTTTATTACTGGAGAGAATGACAGATTTCAGACTGTACATTTTTATCCAAGGCGTAATTTACTGGTCTTAACGGTTTCTTCATAAAGCCCTACATTTCAGAGATTTCCATGCATCACAGTGGCATAAACATTTATGCAGATGTACCATAGCCTGGAATACCCTTCAATCTGAACTGAAGCTTTGTGAGATAGTTTCTTTAAGGGGTTTTCGCTTGTGAATTCTCTCTGTTCTTAAATACAGTCCTTTTAAAATAATTTATATGGTTTTATTTTAGTACCTCTAATGTGCAAATGTTTTTTCATGATGTTTCACTTTGGCTCAGGTCACCCTTGAAAAAGATATTTCGATCTCTATGACTTTCACCTGGTTAAATAAAGGTTAATGTAATAAAAAAAAAAAAGATAATACAAGTCTTTATATTATATGTACTGTCCAGTGAGCCACACACTGAAATGATTTGTACATACAGGGGCACATTGGGTCTTGAATCTTTAAGAGTAATGCTATAGCCATTGTCCATTATGCAAGCTTTCTGTAAGTATTATGCTGACTATTATTAATGTGACTTGTAAAGTAACAATTTTTATTTCAACCACATGCCTCTTCAGGGTATATTTCATGTAAAGAGTACAGTATATTTCTTCAAAAATGAATCACTTTCTTCAACAAATACAACTGCTTGATATATGTAAAGATTAGATAAGACATTATTATCTTTTGTGTGGTAATTGCATTTATATACTTTTTTTTGCTTAACCTGGACTAAATGAGGGCTTAACCTAAACAAAACACATCCTTACTAATGCAGCACTGAACTAGGACATATGCAGTTTGTTGATTCAGTAGATTTAGAGCAATCTCTCACATTACCCAGGTTATTACCTGTGTAATAACAGGTATTACACAATACAACACTGGGAATTGAACCACCAACCTTGGTAATTGTCTTTTCCAGACCAATATTTCACTTATACCCGGAGCTTTAGTGACATATATCATAGGCAAAGCTGCATATGCACATGTTTTTAAAAGTGTCAATTTATACTAGAGGTCAGAGCTGCTCCTGCAACGTAACTGCTATATATTCTCTCATTTAAATACCAAACTGTTTCATATTGCTTACATATTAATTATTGATTGGGTGAATTATGTTAAAAAAAAAAAAAAACAAGAGGGACAATGCTTTGCAAGTTGTGACTGTGATGCTTGCATTAATGACACTATTTACCAAGTTTTCCTTTTTCTGTTTTAGTTTCTGTGTGCCATGCACCTTTTCCTTCATAAGTTGCTGTTTGACTTGATAAAGTGTTTTATATTTATCCTCCATGGCTATACATTTTTCATAGTCCATGACGAGTTGTTCCCCAAGCTCTTGGATTCAACGTATGGTTATTACGCAATAGTGATTTTAGGAAATGTATTTTGAAAGGGCATTGGAAATTTATTTTGACACCACATGCTTATTTCCTGTCTTCCCCTTGCTAAAAAGGCTGGACACACTCCACTGAAGCTGAAAAATTAGAACTCCAGCCTAATTTGGACATGTGTATGGCATTGCTGGTGTAGATTGTCTGAATGGTTAAAATGAAAAGCGATTCCTGAGAGTATGCTGGCTTACACACTGTTACTTACTTGGTGTTAGGGGGTTACTTGTATAAAATAAAGGTGTTACCATTCCTGGATGCTGATCACATATCCCCACCCACCATATTAGAAACCACATGAAAACTCTTAGCTACTAAACCCAGGTTAACTGCACAACGTAATGGAAAAACTGAAAGTAGTTTCTATTAAATTCAATAATTAGCTGCTTGATTAAGTCATATTGGAAAACTTGTGCTGCACGTGCAGAAGTGGTTAAACAGACAGCTGTGAGTGTTTGCTTTTCAAAAACAATCATGGTTTGTGACTTATGAGAGTGACATGCCGGTAGTGATGATGTAATATTGGACACATTAACATGGTCTGTCTCCCTGAGTGCGCTCCTGACACATTCCCAGCTGTAGCAGTGTGTACTGCTATTACAGCTGCTTGTGTGAAGAATATCTAGACATATGAGGCTCTTTTACAAGATGCGGGTGTCTGCGATGGGGCAAGTTCATTGCTGTGGTTGACAATGACTAACTAATAATCAGTTATGTACTTAATGACTAAAAGACAATATTTTGTCAGTACGTGGATGGGGCTGCTGGGAATACCAGGTGCCACAGTGGGGCAACAGTGGCTCTGCAGCAGAAACGGCTGTTGTATTGTTAGACAAGACACTCATCCATTGGTGAAACATCCATTTTGAGTCAGCTGATTAATCTGTGAGAACCTGAATTAAATATATATCTACAGTCTAATAATAACAACAACCAATTAATGTTATTTACCTGACTTACTTTGACATAGTGAAACATGTTTTTGATGAGGTCCTGAACATGAACCTCAGACACAGTATGTTGACTTTGCTCACAAGCTCTTTGAATTATCATGCCCACCACAAAAAACTCAAATTTAACACTGTATTTGCCTGAAGTCATTATATTACAGGTGTGGTATTGCTTTTAAACTAACCCCTGCTTTCACACCACATCATTTACATTCTACTATAATTTGTATAGGCCTCCCTGTTGGAGCCATGCCCTCTGGCCCATTTTCCCAATTACTCCTGTCAAAACAGTCTGAAAGCTGCGTCTTTTTCACCTTTACTTAGCACTGGTAGAAAACTGTTGGTGCAATGAAAAACAAACATAAAACTATACATAACGCCTAAAGTCATTTGTAGTTAGCATGAATCTGTTGATCAAACAAAAAACCCAAAATGTTATTACCATACAGCCCCATATACCAGACTGATCCAGCTAGATGATCTCAAAGAGCCTTTTGTCTTATACTCTCTTTCCTCCCAGAAGTGATTATCTGCATATGTTTGGGTTCAACTTTTGTTCAGGGCCAAAAATGCAAATAAAGAATAAGGCTAGCCCCCGGAGAAATGGGAGTTACATGCTTCAGTGGTTTTTGCATTTAATTTTCAACCTGTGAAAGGAACTAAAACAATATGTGTCATGATAAGTGGTCTATCACTGTTCCTGTTGATGACAGTGATAAACTAAAGGGGAAACCTGCTACTATTAAGCCAAGTCTCGAACAGCTTTGCATTTTTAAAACACTATGACAAGGCCTAATTTGTTCTACAGATTTAGATTTTGAGTGCCGATTTAGTGGATCATCTTGCAGTGAGCCAAGTCACTTCACTCTATAGGCACCCACTGCCTGTGGACGAATGTAGAATAAACATCTTTAAATACGAAACAAAGCAAACCACAAAGCCATTTGGCCTGGTAGCAGACTACAGACTATCTATGCAGTGTCCAGGTGTGAAAGAGGAGGAGAGGACGACTACAGGAAATCCTCACTGACAGCATCTACCAAAAGGCGTTTACTGAGGGTCTGTCTGTCTGGGTGGGTGGCACTCCAATTTGATGCAGTCCTTTAAAAAGAAGGGCCCTGAGCTGATTGGTAGACTAGAGGGGTCAGTGTTGATGTTTGTGGAGTGTCAATCAAACTGTGGGAGGAAGTGAGAAAGGGGATGAGATTGGCTTTGGTCCTGCTGCTGTGTTAACAAGGCTGAAATAACACGATCACCTAAACACTTTCCGCTGCCCAGTCTATTTACAGCACTGTTCTGTGGACTTTATCTAGGTTTACTTCAAAATGAGAGCAACTGATGAACTTTTTAGAGACCATACATTTTAAAGGTTATCAGAGATTGATGTTAAAGATCACGTATTATGCAAATTTTACTTTGTTGAGATCAAAAAACATACCCTAAGTTCATTAATTCATTAATCCACAGTTCTCTGAGTTCCACTTCTCCACTCAAAATGCGCCATTCCGTATTTTGCCGGTTTTGTTGTGTCGTAGGTAAAAAATCTCTTACACAGTTTTTAAATCCATAGACCATCATTAGATTCAGTCTGTGATCAAAATGCATTCACAACAAATGCATGTCTTTATAAGCATAGGTTTCACAAAGCCCTCATTTGTTTTCTTTCTGATTGTTCATTCCTGTTGTTAACAGTAGAGGAAGTTCTAAAGCCTAAATGCCTTATTGGAAGCATAAGTGACGTTTAAGAAAGTCTATTTTCCAAATGCAGCAAATGCAGACATTGTTTTAAGTAAGAAAATATTAAATACTTATCTCAAGGTGACCAAAAGTGTTTAAAAGGGAATTATATAACCTGGCTCACTCCAGTTGGAAATGTGCGGCTGAATTGAGTTCTATACATCAATCTGGAACGTCTCTCACTGGAAGCGACTGACATGACTCTGAATTTGATTGGTCGAAGCATCACAACATCCAATAAAAAAACAATAAAAATCAAACTTTTGAAACATCCAGTTCAGAGAAAAGCACAGACCGCCAGCTGCTGGGCGAATTTGAACTCTACAGTGGGAGTATCTCAAGATGAATTCTCATGAGTTTGTGAATATCGTGAGAATCCATCTTGCTGTGCAAGGTTAGGACTCAAAGCCACAAGAATGCATAATGTGTTCTTTAAACAATGCTTTTATTGTTACATATTTTTATGTGGAGTAAAATATAGTGCTATGCTGCCAAAACTTAAGATGTATGCAGTACTATGCTTCAGTTTTTAACACTAACAGCGGTAGCACAAGTGGACAGCAAGAGTGTAATCATCATCAACTGCAAATAGGGAACATTTACCATTCCATTTAATAGATAAGCCCCTAGTCAATTACTGTGTTTTAAAATACAATCCAACCATCCAATTCATTTATAAGCAAATATCCAGCAAAGAGCACCAAATGTTCAGAATTGACCAGCATTAATGTTCACCAAACCACAGAAATCATACATCATACAACACTCACAAACCCTGTTCCTCAATAACGATTGTAATCCCTTTATTCTGATTAGTAAAACCATTTTTCCATTGCTTCTGTCTGTCTTCAGGGAGAGCAGTGTGACGTTTCTTTGATTTTAACAATAACAGATCTTGTTTCTTATCCTGGACTCGTGCTTAGCTGACAAAATGAAAATGACCTCTCTTTTCACTGCAGCTGCCAGTCACAATACACAAGTCGATAAAAAAATGGTAAAATCTGCCAAATCCAGCAAATCAACAAGTAAAGATGCACTTTGTAACTTTTTTGGTGCAGGGATCAGCTATCTGACATTAACTTTATCTGTCTTGCTTTTATTTAATTACAGGTTTTATTTGTCAAAAAAAAAAAAAAAAAAGGTCTCCATTACTTTTTTCTTTTTACACATGCAACTTTTAAATCGTTTTGTGTGCTGTATGTGCTTTGTGGATAGGAGTCTGTTCATGCATGTCCCTTTATGAGGGAGTTCTTGTGTTATCAGGTTTGCAGCCCAGTCTAGTTAAACTACAGTCTCCTTCCTGTAGCTGCTGATTGAGCTGTGTTTACTCATAGGGTAGCTGCCTTCTTTACTTGTTGTTTTCACTTAACAATCTCATTCGTCACTGGAAAATGGGCCAAGTACAACTGTTTACATTCAAAACAATGATGCAATGCTCCTTTGGGTTTATACTTAAGCCACTAGTCACAAGGATGTATAATATTCTAGCTTTCACCACTAGGAGGACATTATTGGACCCACATGATAAGGCAGGTGAGATGCTAGCTTGAGCAGTAATTGAGATAAACTGCTAAAGTGATAAGATAAAATGATCCCCGTGGCCTTTTCATTTGAACTCCTTTATTCGTGTGGGTTATTGGAAGTTATCAGATGACAACAATTTGAGCGACACTGGCCTCCTCTGAACAGCTGAGTGCACTTACAGAGGGAGAAGAGGAAGTTCAAATGTGCCACAGGACAGGTTACTCTGAATCAAAGGGAGCATTATCTGACACAAAAGTCATCCGTCTGTGCAACCTTTGAACATTTGGTTTTGGTTCATGTCTGCTGCTATAAGATTGTTAACTGAAGTGACATTTTTACTTGTAAATGTTTATTTATTTTTTTTTATATCATCATTATGAACACTAGCCATTTGTGCAGTTGGTGGTAAATGGTTACATTTTTATATAGCGCTTTTCCACCTTCACGGCACTTTACAACAAGGAACCACTCACCCATTCACACCCACATTCATACACCACTGTAGAAGCAGCGCAGACACTGGAGACGAGGTGAGTTAAGTGTCACCCAAGCACATAACAACAGCATTCATCTGTAGGAGCTAGAATCAGACTGCCAACCTGTGGGTCAGTGGATCTGACCAAGCTCAACCATAATGTTTTATGTCAAGAGCGGGCTTCGAACCACCAACCTTCAGATCAGTGGACAAATGCTCTTAATAACCCAGCTACCGTCGCCGGTGTATTGTCTTTTTTAAAATAATATAATAAAAGACTGTACAGCAGACATTTAAGTGAAAAAGTTGATATATTGCCTGCCATTCCATCAACCTCAAACAAATGATTTTTATGAAGAATACCTCAACTTTACTGATTTTTGTTTTGTTATGTAATCAAGCATTTCTTCACTCACATCAAGTGGTTTTCTGCTCAGTAGAGTCCATTTGAGAAGTCTCATGTTTTTGTAAATTACTTCAAGGACACACCTGTTCCTGAGGTTCCATGATCTTATAGACCTTCTCCAACACACTGGACCACTGTATCACTACACAAAAGCAAAGATAAGTTCAAAATACATTCTGTTCCATTACATGAAGGTCATCCAGCCACTGCAGGGTTCACATGCACAGGAGGCTTGAGCTGGATGATTAAAGTTTAACCTTTGACAATGAACAGTGGCAGCCAGCAGGACACTGGTTCACAAACCAGCTTTTCTCATGAACTCCAAAGAGAAATGATAAAGCACCTTTGTACTTGTCAACTTCACAGGTTTCCTAATGAAATACCAGCTCACAGCACCTTTGAACAGTCATATAAGTCAGACAGTCGATCTTTCTATGTTGGTTTTGCATTCCAACAAATTGTGAGGTCTTGGAAATTCTTGTGTTACCTAAGATGATTACCAAATTGAATTGCTCACTTATGCAAACAAATCTAAAAATGAATAATTGAAACAAACTATTCAGACATGTTAGTTCTGCATAATATAGTCTGGAGGAATTCCCTCTCTCCTGACCATCCAAGCTAAGGTTGGCAGCCCTCGAAAGATGAGCAAAAAGGGTAGAATTACAACAATAATTAGCTAAAACCCTGATTTATCTTCTTCAAGACTTTATAGTTCATTAGCTAAACCATGTAAAATCTTTGGACCGGACACATTTCTCCAGCAGATGTTTGGAGTATCATTATCAGCAGTGTCCAGCTGTCTGAGTCTTTTATGAGTTATACCATGAATGCAAACAGTTCTTGTAGCCTTGTGTCCAAGATGACTATAAAAGAAAGACTAAAATAATGATGTGTAATTTTGGGATTAGGGTTGGCCATTAGGTTACACTGACATGAATATTGATACCCTTACTTAACAGATATGTCTTGCTTATAATACAGTGGGAACCTGCAATCCATTTAATTGTCTGGAAGACATTTTAATTGTTAGAAATATTTTCTTTGCAATTGTAATACCACAAAATGTCTTCCTTCATGTAGGCTAATTTATTTCCATCTTCTGATTTAAAATGTATAAAATGTTGGAATACCCTGAAGTTTGAAACCACAGTATATTGCACACATTTCAGACACTTTTAGGTGCCAAAAATGGTGAATTACAACATTTCTGCTACTATAAAACACCAGTGCCTTTCGTAAGATGTGTTTTCTTTTTAATGCATTTGTTTCATAAAGAAGAACACTGTACTAGCCGGGGTATTTTCCAAGTCACTGTAGAAAAGAATGGATTTAGACCAAGAACATATAGGTACATTATATAAGAACGCATGTAGAGAGAAGGAAATATTTCAAGCCATAAACAATACTTTGAATTGAGTGCATTAAAGTCCTCTGCACTAACATTGGGACACTTTTAGATGCCTATGAATAATTGTTAGCATTTCCTCTCGTCTTTGTAAACCATGTCTTCAAACCTGTGCCGCAGTACATGGGGGAATACCACTGCATTACATCACCAGCAGATTCCTCTTCTCTCCCAGCAGAAAACTTGACAAGTGTCTGAATCTAAAGAAACACACAATGCTGTATTTCTTGGCAAATGGGGAACTCTCAGTGTAATTCCCTGACTCAACTTTGGCCGAGGTCCCAGAAACATATGCAGCATATGGCAGACATGACGAAGGAGCCGGGGTTCATGGAGGAGGGAGCAGAGCCTGTATGGAAGTGGGTTAAAGGCAAATACAGTGTTATAAATGGATTTGAAAGCAGATGTCTTATAGTAGCAGTGGTAAAAGTGGATTGTGACAAGTAGCTCATGTCTATATTTTTAAAACAGCAAGAGTTAATGCCACTTTGAGTCACAAATGTCGGTGATGCAAGCAGTGTACAGTAACTTTGCATAATAAAATGGACATTTATGGCCTCTTTGGAAATATTTCAAATGAGCAACAGCTTGTATAATAGCATTGTAAGCGATGATAGCGTTTGCACGGATACGCTTGAGAAAAGAATAACGTATGGATGCCAAGAAAGATGGCTAATGATTCAGTGGAGATCTGTATTATGTCAGTAGCAGCAAAATTATAGTAGATGAATGCATTGTTTTGATTTAATCCTTCTCATTAATCAAATCTAGTAATTAGCCCCAAAGCAGCTATACTGTACATTTAACAAAATATAGAGTAGAATGTAGACATTAAAATATACAAAGAGGGGTGTAACATAACTCAATACATACATACATGAAAAAGGGGGCTTGTGAATGTCAAGAAAAGTTATGAGATGAATACAAAATCATTATTTTCTGTGTATATTTTACACCATACAGTTTATGTTGTATCTGTTTTATGTATAACTATAGCAACAATTTGTAGTGGCAAACAATATTCTCCACTTCACTTTTTTTTTTAGTTTGTCTTAATTTCCTTTTGAACAAAATGTATGTTTCCAGTAACCATTTGAGATCACAATTTCGTTGGCAAATAATAACATGTTTCAGATTGATGCTTGCTTTTGAATGCTTTTGAAGTGTACAAGACTTATGAGATAATGTGCTGACAAATGTTTCCTCATTTGATCAAAACAGTACAATCTATCAGTAAAAACAGCAGTCGCTGTGATACTGCACATCAGGGCTGAACAGAACCAGATGTTGCTATAATATGGCATAAAGAAATACCAATACTGTAGAAGGATAGCATTGATCCTTATGAATGTCTTTGGCCATTTTTAAACAGACACTCAAGTACAGCATGGCTCTTAGGTTCATAGAATTTGTAGTTTTCTTTTCCGATACACAGACCATCTGATTTATGCCCACGGTCTGGGATCTGGACTTGGATTTAAACCGGGATCATGATGGATCGGAGTTATGTCTGGCACACACAGATTTCTCTTCTCACTGTCACACTTTCCGTACGTTTTCCCAAGAGATGAATGTATTTAAACTATAATTCACAATATATAAGTGATGAAGTGAATGTTGAATATATGGCAAGACAAATCCAGCTAATCTATAGTATTTAGAGTGAGTTATTGCTAAGACCATCTGTGAATTTAAGAAGCAGATATTATAGCCACTTATACACACAAGCTCAATGTTCAATTCATTTGTACTTCAACACTGTATTTGTGTCAACTAAAATATAAGCGATTATTGGGTCAGATGCTTTCTAAAATGTTGTAATTAACATAGAGCTTAAAGGTATTTTGGTTCAGAAAAAGACATTTTCACACATGTCTTTTGTGGCAGTCTTAACAAGAGGGCATATGTTTTCTATATGACCAGATTATGCGGTCTGTAAAAATGTGCATAAGAATGTAACAGCTGTCATGTCAGCTGGCAACATAAATTGACCTAGACATTTTGATTTAATACAGAACAAAAGGCCTAATATGGATCTAATCTTAATAACCTACCCCAAACATTGCTAACCTAATAAACCATTGTATATCTTTTGTATTTTGCTGAGATATTTTTATTACTTATTTCAATTTTATTTAATTTTTACTTGCACATTCTTATACAGCCTGTTAATATTTTTACTATTTAGAATTTATTATCGTTTATATTTTTACTCTTTGTTATTATAATATATTGTGACATGTGAGCTACTGTGTCCAAATAATTTCCCTTGTAAATCAATAAAGTTTGTCTAAGTCTAGGTCATTACTTGCCTGCATAAAAGGGCAATCAGACTATATACAACTCCCTTAAAAACATGTAGTACTATGAAAAACCTGTTCAGTAGCAGCACAGACTAGATCACTGTTAGCGATTTCATTTTTCACAGCTCTCACTAACACGATGTCGAGGTGTGAACAGCATTATCAAAAATTACACCCTGATGACAGCGTTTAGTGTGTTCCTAGGGATAGAAAAGTACATTATTATAATCATTTTTCAGTATAAGAATGTTGTAATGTCAGTGATCCTTATGATTTGCAGCAGCAGTGGGGGGTCTCTGTGGTAAAGGGAAAAGTGTGTGTGTTTTTGTGGTAGCAAACAGATGTGAGTGCAGGGGGTAAGACCAGGTCCAAATTGAACACCCCCCAGGAACATTAGTTACTAACAGACTTGGGACAGCGCTGGGGGTTGAAGAACGAGGGATGAGAAACCATGAAAGTAGAAGAAAAAATGACAAGTTAGAATGTGTTAAAGGAAAGAGAGCGAAGGGGATGGAAGAGATCACAGGAGAGCAAGCAGATCTGGGGCAAAAGTCAATGTTAATCCAAAGGAAGCAGCTGAAGGTTTGAGTTCCAGACACAAAATCCTATTTATTTGCCAAATCAATTTCACAAAAAGCTTATTTGGTTAATTTAAAATGCTTTTAGTAAATTAGTTATTTTCAACCACTGTATGTATTTTGTGGGACATGTCAGATATTCCCCATGGTGAGAATCCAAATCAGATGTTTATTTTCTCCAGCAATTCTGTGTATTTATGCACATTTATGCACTTTTTGTTTACCGTTTTAAAGCAAATACCGTTCTTAATGTACCCGAAAAATTACTACTTCCCAGAAAAATGTGGTGCCATTTCCCATTGGTGTCATTCACTCACTCAGGGGGTACTGACCATTGCTGGAACTGGTTAGTCACATTAGGTTCTGGCTGTCAGCTCATTTGAGAATGACTTGAAGCCAAAGCTGATGTGCAAAAAATCCTACACCCAATCCTACATTTCCATGGTGTCTATGAGAGTCTTCTGATAGACAAGCATAGAATCCAATAGAATCCACAGATAAATTCATACAGTCTTGAAATATATGTTCCTCATAAGAACATAGATGCCAAAAATGTGGAATGCATTATAAACAGTATTTCAGAGTTTTATTTCCAACATAATCAAAGAGACATATCTCATACTAAAACAATATGTCCTGTCTTAAAGACCCCACCGTGTACTTTTTCAGCCAAATGTAGACTAAAACAAAAGCATGTTGTTTGTTGTTGTTGTTGTTGTTGTTGTTTTCCTCCCATTTTGGTTGTTTTTATTGCAAAAATGTAGAAAACCATTTGTTCTCCTCCTTCTTGTTTTCATGGAAATGATGTTCCTTTAATTATAGTATCCCACAGTATGACATAAAATGTATATATCTTCATGCTGAATTTTTCAAAGCCTGGATCCCATCTCCTTGTAATAATGCAGGTGATATACCACCTCCAAAAAATTACATGGAGTCACTTTAATTAGAGCAATAGAGGCTAACCACTCCACCCGAATGAAGATAAGGTGCAATTGAACTGTAATCACTGTATATGAAAAGTGATAGTTCTACTTTCTGTCCAGCTAAATAGTGATGTTGATTTGATTGACGAGGTGTTTTCATTCATACTTAACAAGCTTTTGAGATACTGAATGTGACAAGTTAGATCTATTACGATTAATGAGACGTGATGTTCGACACACCCATGACTTATTATTACTGAGACAGAATTTTTTTGGCAGACAATTTACAGATATTTTGAAAGATATCAGATACATAATTAGATGGATAATGTATATATGCTATTCATATTTCATTATTTATATATATTTTTTGCACAATCATAACAGGGTCAAGTGGCTCAAGAACATCAATGGTGCCATGAACAACAAATGAACTGACTTTCAATTTATTGGTAATTTGTATTTTCATGACTGTACAGGTTGCCATTATAGGTCAATCATAACTGTTTTAATACAAAAGACTTTTAAATAACAGTTGTGACAGACCAATCTTATACAGCTAAGTTCTTCTAATCCTTTCACATGCCTCATGTAGGCAGGGAGTGCAGAGAGCCTGTTGGACTTCAACAATATGGTCTGCTTTTTTGTAATTAGAATGAAATTACAGAGATTTATGATGTGATAGAGATTGATTTCATTTCCCAAAATGTGTGTGTCTGATGGAAATCTGGCTTTAACACAATTATGTTCGTGCCTCTTTCAGAAATGTTGAGTACATGTTGTGGTAAAATAAATTGAAGTAACCCAAGAGTTGTATGAGGAGGAAAGAGCCACGAGACTGAAGTTCTAAAGTAGGAGAAGTTTATTTACCATCAAGACCCAGAGCCATAGACACAATCTTCAAAATATTGCCATAGTATTCCCTATTCTAGTCTAATCGAGTCTAGTCTAGACTGGTTATGCTTTGATTGTAGGGAGTATTATACCTCACACGTGGATACCAACTAAAATGAATTTTAAAAATTGCAGGATCATCATAGTATTCATATTTACTTTCATAACATTCATCTTATCTACAGTTATGATAGTTAATCTCCTGATATCTTTTAGTCAAAGTTGTATTTATCTTGACATGTTTCGTCTGCAAGTTTCGAGACATCTTCAGAACTGTCACTGGTCCTGCTGTTACTTCCTGAGACTTCCAGTTACTTCCTTGACAGACCTGGCAGTTCGCTCAGACTGACCATGCCTCCTGCTGCTGGTGGCCCTTAGAGAAGGATCCCATGTGTGAAAGAACTGAACTCTCCTTCATTACTGTTGATGACATCTGTGCCTTGTTTTCTGTTTTCAGTGGCTTCCTTGATCCAGAGTTTGAAGCTCCTATGACCCATGGTCTGTCACTGTCCACGTTATGGTTATTACTTTTGCAGTGATCTGATCTTCATCCACCTCCCAGGACCACCAGGCGGCAGAAAGCAACAACAACTGATATGTGACATGTCAAGCCTGGTGACCCCTCTGAAGAGGGTTCGTAGCTAACAGCCAAAACTTGTCAAGGTAAATACATCTAGCTAACTAAATACTCTGCACTTTCCCCATCTATTTATTTCATTGAGGGTGTTTCTATTGTTAAAACAAACAAACAAACAAATAAACAAACAAACAAACAAACTGAAAAATGCTCTTCTACAGATCTGACCTGTAACTTGGCCTGGTGTCTTCATGGAGATGAGTTTAATAGCATACTGTGGAATATTCTAGGCAAAACTCTACTGGTCCAATTACATTCTCCGAAACTGTGGATAGAATTATGTCTAAAATCTGTTCTACTGTAGAATTCTATCCTAACTATAGACCTTAAACAGAGGCACAATCTGGATCTTGCAACAGCCCAATTCTATGGTTTGGAAAATCAATGAACCCAAATTGGTTGCTAAACCCAATTCAAACAAGGCCCGTGCCAGTGTAGAACGTGGTGCATGAGAGGGTGATGTCAGCTGGCAGTGTGGACAGACTGAACTCTGTGTCGAAAGAGTGTCTCAATGTGAATGTGCCGTATGTGTGTTAGCCTTACTCAGTCCTCACCATCATGCAGATTTGAGCTGGCCCATGCAGACTTTGAAGTGATCTCAGTGGAGCAATTAGCCTAAAGCTAGAGGGTCCTGCCAAAAGAAGGATGGCATCATGGAACAGAGAGTGGTGACACCATCCAGTGGTTTTACATATGAGAAAAATTGTTACCAAAATATGAATACACAGGTCCAAGAAAATGCTTTAACATGACTGACTTGCAAAGAAAACTAAAAGTAAGGAATCCATTCTTCAGTCAGTAATGGTACCAGTATTGTATAGTATGATAATGACTCACCAGTTTCAAGTAGTAATAAAATGTAGGTAACTGATCCAAAATATCACTTAATACCACAAATCGGTCTAATGTTCTTTGACTATTTTGTTTTTACATCTTCTGCCTTCTCACTGTCCATCAGACACTTAAACTGACCGCTAACAGAGTCACGCCTATGCAGAGGTTACACCCCTGTTTTTACTGGCACACTTTCCAATTGGACTCTATGGGCAAAAACATATCCTCCCACTGGACATTATCGATGAGGGTGATCTGGCATTTGAACAGCACCACACACTTATTTTGGTTTTACTGGCACAAGATTTGGCTAAAATGTCAAGTTGCTCTTCAGTTCATGGCCATTTCTGTGAGAAATACCACCTTTTCTGGAATGAATTTTGCAACCATAGCAATAATGGGAATTTGCACCACATTTATTAATACGTCTCTTGTAAAATAAATCTTTCATTTCTTAACTGTCAGATGTTGAAATGTTTGAGTGTATAATCATTTTGAGCTTGCAAAATTATATGATTCAGACCGACTTGAAGCCATTTGCAATGGTGAAAGAAATGGTCCTAATCTACTCTTAGAATAAAATTTTTATCAGAACAAAGATATACGTTTTATTGTCCAGTGTAAGTGTGGAAGTGTAATGTGTATCATTGTTGTGTCCAAGGTGCATGTATGTGAGTTTCCACCCAAACAGAGGGTTTCCTAGAGGGCTAGCTGACACTGAGCGCGGTGTTCTGGTGTTTGGGCTCAGGAGGCAGGGGATTTTCCCTCAGCAGCCTAATTAGCTCCAGCGATGATGTCACGAGCCAACCATGGGTCAGTGTTGTCAGGACGAAAGGTACTGTGTAATACCTGATTATTTTACAAAGGTGTTCACTGCAAAGATAATATTAAAATGTTATGATTGACTAATGTAACATAACCTGCAGCAGGTATAATTCAAACCTAGGTGGTATTTACTGTGATCATCCTCCTCATGCCTGATAAATCTTTATTAATTGCAGATGGATGTAACTGAGTCACCATTCTTTCATTCAACTTTCAAACAACAATAACCAGCATGTGGATGCCTACAAGATACAGGGTATAAAGCCAAAACAAGTCTTTTCTTCTTGCCCAGATCTATTTGAAAAAGAAATGCAGCTTCTCTCAACAGAATAAAATTATTATTTTTTTTTTTCATTCTAAACATTGTTTTTTTTTGTCACTTGAAAAACGTCTGTCCTTGCTGGAACTGCTTGTGGCTCCACAAACCAGACTTTTATTTGACCTGCAGGGGGGCCTGTTCCTGCTTTCTGGAAATATTGCTCTTATGGCTATAATCTTCCACAAACTTTGGTATTTCTATGGACAGTCTTCTGAAGTATGGCATCAAGCTTCTATTTCCATGAAATCAAACAAGTGATATTTGACCTCCAGAAAGATACATACTGCATCTTTAATAATGAAGTAACTTAGGATTCATAATAAATCATTATATAGTAAAACAATTCATTCATATTTATGTGGATAAATAAATTAACATTGTATTCTAACCTTGCAGTGATTTTTTGCATACTCACACATGAAAGCTGCAAGATGTTTGTGTGTTGTTCCATAACAATGCTCTCTTTCTCTGCGCTGAGGGAGATTTCAGGGATGCACATCCAGATGTAGCTGGTGTGGCAGTTTGAGTTCTCCCATGCGCTCACTAAACAGGCCTTCCTAAATGTGTTCCTCATTGGGTCAGACTGAGTGACGTACTACAGACCCTCTATCTCCATTTAAAAGACGATCAAGACACACACATGAATAAACCCTCTGTGCAAGCTTCTTGGATGTGTGTTAACCAACAGTTTTGCACTCGTGATCTTTGTATTTAACATTGTGTCAGCAAGTCTAAGACAGTCCAAGCATCCTTTTCCCAATTGAGGCCAGTGTCCTCAGAAGAATATGAGCTTTCTTTCACACACTGAATTGATAAGAAATATATGTGAAGTCTTTTCCTACTGCTCATTCTGGAGATGCAACATACATTGTCACTGGCTGTAACTGTTAAAGGGGTGGGGCATGCATTTATCCAGGCATGGTACTGGCATCAACTACCCTGGTCAATAGCCTTCAGGATATATTATTGAGGAGAGGGAAAAGTTGATTCTGAAAATCTTGAAATTCACTATTACTTTTAAGCAGGATAGCAGGATAAATTCTTTTCTATGTAAATATAAAACTATGAAATATAATGTGGTCAGCAATATATAAACAGTACAATGAAACACTAAAGTAGTTAAATCTACTATCTATATGTGTCATGTATGTCATGTCATTATTGAACCATCTACAACTCAGATGTGAATATATAAGCCTTAAACTACATACAATTAGGGGGGGAAATCCCACTAATGTGAGGAAAAGGTGTACATTAAATGTATACCTTATATATATTATTGATCATTTTATATATATATATATATATATATATATATATATATATATATATATATATATATATATACATATATATATATATATAATATATATATATATATATATATAAAATGATCAATCAATATAGTAATTATCGTAGCAGGCCTATTTGTAAACCTAATTTTTCTCTCTCTCTCTTATTTATACTGTTTTACTTTGTACTTCAAAAAATGACATATACTTCAAAACAATTGTAATGAAACATCTTTGTTGCAGACTCATAAACAGTACAAATTGGCCAAGTTCTTGCCAGTACTCAGACAATGGCATCAGACACAAGTGGGTTTGTAGAAAATGATTAATCGTTAATTTGCCGAGTCCCACAAACTCAAAGGTCTGCTATTCCCAGAAAACCGAGGAAGTGGAGCCTGCTCTCTTTATCACCCAAATACTGCTGCAGCCAACAAACTGGAAACAAGCTGGGAGTGATTTTACAAGACAAAAGGTAGCCTGTGTCTGTTCTCCACACAATTCACCGTGTTTTTTCATGGTATAGACATGATGATGATATAATGGGGGCACTGAAATACCGGCAACTGGTGAGACAGAAAAGCATAGAGAAACAGAAATGTGGACGCCAGGAAGCAGGAAGAAAACAATGTATGAAACCTATAGAGGGACTATAGATCTCGACATATGGCACACAATGAAAACATCATAAATCATATCATGCAGTAAAAGTGTGAAAAGAATTGCTGGCATGTATTTGGGAGCTAGTCCTTATCCAAAAGTGTATATCTATCAAACAGCAATCAACTAAAGTAAATAAAATGTCTGCAAGGTTGTGGACAGAGGCTAGAGTAATCGTCCTCAAGTGGGAGAATTATACAAAAACCATTAACAGCATTAGTGCTAACAGCTAAAGGCCCCATGTGCCAACCAGATACACATCATCCTATTGTAGACCCAGATTAATCTTAAACAAATTTGAATGTTGTTGAAAGTGGCTTCAACAACTCTTTGGAACAATACACATACTTTGATATGACAGGCTTACATGGTGGGCTTTCACTGTGTTTGTGTCTTTTTGCAGGTTCTTGCAACTTGGAAGGTTGTTAATAATGTTAGTGGAACATCTTAAGATTTTGTTCTCTTGATTATTATTTTGAAGGCTGGTTGTAATGTTACTGGAAAGTTCATGCTATGCTAAGTATTTAATGCTAGTGGAGAACTCCCTAAGTATTTGGCATTTTGTTCGGGTGTAACCTACTCTTAAGCCCTAACCTTTAACCAAATGAACTGTCCACACACTTAGCCCTCACCTGACTGTGATACATTATGGCTAGCAAAACCATTAATGCAAAGGAAAGAAAATGAAATAAATAAAGCAAAAGAACTAAAACTACGCCCCAGACGAAATGCTGAATATCATGGTAATCCCCATCCTCCTGAGACATGGGATTACCAGGGTAAAACACTATTGCCAAATCTAAAATGTCATAACATTGAGCAGACACAGATTTATGTCACATTGAAGCAATGTTTATCTTTTTTACAGAAAATAAATTCAACTAAAGCAACACTTCTCATCATTCAAGTGTGCAGCAATAATTTGTAAGTGTTGTCAGTTTAGTACCTGAGGGAATCACTTATGGAAGAGTGAGAGAAGATGGGACATCTGAGTGCTTGCTCTGGGTTTGCAGATTTATGCCTGTGTGGTGGATTTGCACTGTGTTTGTAGTTGTAGTCTGTTCTCTACATGGCTTTTCAAGACACAACACCCAGATAACAGTCCAAGTCTATTGGCCAGTTGAGAGAACTTTGAACTTTATGCGATTGTCACTGACCACTTTCCCACAGTGCAGGTGAAAAGAGTTATATTTCAATCAAAGATAGCCAAACATATTTAAACAAAAATGCATCATATTCTCCAGTAGTAAATCAAGTAAATGTCATAATTTGTGGTTAAAGTTTCTCACCTCTACCCCTAATTTGAATAAATGTGTCCACGACATTCGTCAGTTTGATTTATCCAGCATTTATTTACTTTATAGTCAAGGCAACAGTAAGGCTGCCTCAAGCTTCAAAGCCAAAATGAGTAATTTTTGTGCGTACTGGGACTCCTGGATCATTAGAACTTGCTGAAATCAGTTGTATGTTTGGTCAATGACACACCCATTTCCAAATCAATCATATTGTGTGTGCAATACAAGAGACTGTGCTTCGTGGTATCTGTGCTGCATCGCCTTCACAGAAATACGAGCGAAAGTGTGATTTCTCACATGGAGAAAAGTGTCATGGGATTAAAATAATATGTTTTGGTCAAAAGAAGTCCAAGCTATTGGAGCTAATAGGTTAATTATCAACCATACATTTCACAAATGATCAGAGAGAGGAGCAGATTACATTGTTCTTACAAAGTGTGTGCATGTTAGCACCATAATATCCCTAAGGAAACACAGTGGTGGCCAGGTCTTCCTATACAAAATAAATAGAGGCACAGGGGTTTATTTATTCTCATCTTAAATAGGGGGTTTAGAAAAAGAGCGAAACGAACCTATGAAGGGGGCAGTGAGAAGAAAGTGGTTTATTTTTGCTGTGGTAAAATGGGTTTGTTTAAACTCTGCTGTGTTTTGAGTTGGAGTTATCCCCTCTGTGAAGTCGGGAACAGATGAGGCAGAGATGGTGCACAGGGCGACAGGAAAGAGAAACCCAAGACGCCAAAAGGGGAGTAGAAGAGAAAAGCAGGCAACAGCATCAGGCACATGTGTTGGTGCTTATTGTTGGGAAATCGGACATTGAAACAGGAGATCCCACGGGCTTTCACTCTGCTGCCTCAGCCAACTCTGTGTTTTTGAGCTGCTGCACACACCACTGTGAGAATGACCAAGGCACCTCCTCTGTTGACGCACTAACATCATTGTGACGTTACTCTTATAATTAATCCCTGCTCACTCTCTCGCTCAACACTAAATGGCTTCGACATTAAGTTTGACCAAATCTTTTTAATTAGGTATATACATATAAACTGAAACTTATGCTTAATCTTTCACAGTTGGCCTCCACTGAACCTACTTACTTATTTTTGATGTTCTCAAAATATCTCATTTAAATCCCACTGAAAGTTTCACAGCCTGTTCTATGTCTCTAACTACACTGTCCTCCAGAGGGTAAAATACATTTTTGGGTTTTGTTTTGCTTAACTACTGTTTATTTCACAATGTTATGTTCTTCAAAGCCAGTAAAAGGATTTCTGTGGTTCACTTTACTGACTGTTTTGAAATTTGTTCTCAGAATTCAGATAATTTAACCTCTAGAACAACCTCTCAGAAGCTGTAGATGAGTACAGCACCTGGGGACCCTATTCCAGATGTGAAGCCAGGATCATGGTCAGGAACACCTACCTGGAGGGTTACTCTGTTTTAGTTTAATGCTGAGCATCCAGCGAAATTGCATATGGATACCATACCAACTCCAAACAGAAATCCCCAAGAAATGAGTCTGTGAGGTGGTAGCACTAGCTTCAGTGTCTCTATATTGGAAGATAAACTTAAAAAGTACCACCCAAGGTAAAAAATAACAGCCATAATATAGTGTTTATAGTTTAAATGTTGATGCTGTCCACATAGCGAAGTTGTATCACTTTTAAATGTATTCAATATTTTGCAGTCTACAGCATTGTTTGCGTTTAGCCTTGATAATACATGACAGCTAAACATGAATTTTCAATTTATTTTAGCCCCGTTTGGGTTTTCAATTTAACATCAGACCTTGAGGCTAAACAGGACTCTGCGTGGTGCGTGTATCTCCAGTAACACAGCCATCACCTGAACTATATAACTACACCCCCGCAACATTTGTTTTGGCTTTGTCCTTTGGCACCATCTAACCCACTGTCCATTCTGGTTCGTGTCAATCATTGACTCTTAATTTTCTATGCAGAATATATCTCAAACCACAACTGGAGTGTAACTGCTGAAACCAAACCTGAGCGGGGAGTGCTGGTGCGGAGCATCTCTATGTCCAGCCCTGACAGCAGTTTATAGAGTGCAGTGAGCTGTTTTATTCTGGGATGCTTGATGCTACTGCCTGGAGAGTTACTGCAGAGGGAAACTGGCTCGGACACAAAAGGTAAAATCTTACACAACAAAGAGATAAGCAGATGTGAAAGAGTAGTGGCCTATTGCCCTTATGGTGTTAGTTACTTTCTTTGAACCAAAGCTCTGATTTATTTCACTTAAAAAACCAAGATCTATAGCTTTAGTCACAAACTGTCAGCAGTCTTCCAGAAGAGGCCTCACATCATTTGTTTATGAGTTTAAAGAGGATGTGGGCGAGAGATTGCCCAGCTGATATAGGTTTGGGTTAACACTGAGGTTTTAACACAAATACTAGCTTTCATCTTCTCAGAATTAGTGGTAGAAAGGTGACAAAAAAGATGTAGAAAGAGACCATGGTTGACTGGAGCATAGCTTACTTTCTATCCTGAAAGAGTGTACAACTTGGCAAGAGTAAGTACTTTTGTAGTAAATGTCTATTGATTTACAATTGATGAACAATTCAAAATCAATCAGCCAAACAATGTCTGATGCATGCAGGTACATCAGTGAATATGAGTAATACCATGTGTTTTCTCTCATAGGCTCATCAGAGACAGTGACACGTCCAATGCATCTGACCCAAGTAATTTTGAATGGCGTCCGCAATCCTCAGAGCTACATTAGTGGGCTTCTCTGTGGGGGAGAACTGCACTGACTGGACACTGGACAGCTGTGCCTTGTCCACCTTGACCTTGGGATGAAATATATCTATACCTCAACAGCATGAACCATATGATCAGAGGTTTATCTGCTCACAGCCTGCTGGGAGAGGAATGAAAGAAGAATGACTGACAGCAGCCTCTGCCTTTCATTGGCTGAGGATAAGCCACCTCCATGGTGACTGCAACATGAAAGCAACGGGACGAAGCGGTGGGAGTGTTTCTAGCTCTACATCGGCCCTTTGTGTGGTGCAAGCCTTTACCACCATGGTTCCTCTTTTAGCTCCTTATCACTTACTTAACAGGTGTCCCACAAGATGAGTCACCCCAATGACAAAAGCATTGATTGTAGTGTAAAAATAACTTGCCATGTATTGGAAGATTTAGAAGGCTAGTAGTGATAGTAAGAAGTGTGTGGGCAATTTATTGATTAATAAATGCCACTGCGATATCAACATATCCACAACACATTCTAAAAGAAGGACTTGTGTTAAAAGTCCCTATATTACACAGAATTGATTGTTGTGAGCTAAACTTTGTTTCCCCCCTCAAAAACACCTGATACCTTGAGTTGTGTTTTCTTTCATTCACACATGTTGGAGCAATCCTTGAGCAAAAATTATTTTTTCTACAAACAAGCAAGTTATTTCCTGACATCTTCATCATCGATATAATGCAAAATAACAGTTCACCTGGAATTAAAACAATGATTATCTAAGACTATAGACAGCCTTAGTGGTATACTTAATACATTTCGTACAAAGGCATTTGTATGTTCATTTAACATTTAACACTGCATGTGTCATTCCTGCTGCTTTTGTAGCTACAAGCCTGAAGTGAAGCCTACGTGACACTTGGACTTCCACCAACAGGGGTCCTGAACTTTGATCTATGAGGTGACAGGTCACAAGGTCATTATTTTTGTTTGCTGATCACACACATATATCTTTGAACAAGCTGAATCAATAAACCAAGAAATCAAACTTATATTGACTGGTACGTGGGGGAAAATAATGACAAGGTATTAGTCAGTAAATAGCATGCTTTATCCCACCGGACGGGGGCTGGTCCTATCACATGTTTTCCTGTCTGTTTGGATAAGGCCACTGAGCACAATGAAACCACAGCAGTCTCCTCTGGTAGCGGGTGGCCAGGATAATTTAATGTGGTAAATCCTATACCCTGCATATACCTGGATCATCCAAAAGCCTTTATGCAGATCACAAATCAGATTAGCTCTTTCACAAAGAGTAAAATTACAATGGGACTGACAATATAGTTTTACTTTTTTATTATAACTCTGATAATAGTCTAATTAGCATTACATGTACACAGAATAAACTAAATAAAACTTGTGTCTAAAAGAAGGTCTGAAACAAGGATTTTAAAATGAACATGAGGCATAAGCCATAAAGGCATACAGCACAAATACTATTCAGTTTCTAAGGACTGAATATTGTACATTGTTTGAAGATTTCATTGCTTTTATATTCAACAAAGTGAGGTAGTTTATATAGTTTATATTTTAAGTGAATCTTAAACTTTTGACCAAAAATGTAAACACAGCAAAAGTGCCTGATTTAGTGGCAGATTTGTACACTGTCCCCATAAAGTGGCTAAATAGCAGCTGTGTGTAAGTGATTAGAATATCTATTACTTGTGTGCAATGGAGATGTCATCTAGCACTCAGCCCAGGTCTATAATGACTCTCCTAAATGTCACAATTGTAACCCTCAAAGACCCAGTTTCCTTTAACATCCCATTGGTCTTCATTAAGGTGCAGGTATGTGCAGAAAACTGGCTAATGAAATTCTGTGAGGCTATCTCACTTAGATTTATGACTGCCATTTAAGTTGTAGATAAAGCCCTGAGTTACTGAACTGAAGATATTTTGGTTCTGGTCTGATTAAAGCACTCTTTGAAGAGTTTTAGAAAATTATTGGAGTAGTAAAAATAATCAACAGACTTCCTGCTTCTTCCGTCATTCAGCAGAAGGTTCTGAACTTAGATTTGTTGGGCATTAAGATGACTCAGCCTTCACCAAATCATAAAAACACCAAAAAATAAATGCAAAAGTTATAAACACTGTCATATAATCATGAAAAATTTATGTATGAAAAAAAATTTAAATTATGAGGATATCCTACAAAGTCTACCGCTGTAAAAGGCCATATGCATTACAACTCTGTTTTTTGTCTCATGATGATATCTTGTGTTACATGATGGTTGAATGTTCTTTTACGAACTGGATCACATGTGATGAGTGAAATAGATTTCTTTAGCTGAACTAAAGTTTACATTTCTTGGCAGAAGACTTGTGAAGTTGTTAAAGATGGATGTCTCTCGGAGGAGGCTGTTGGGGGTTTTATGACATATTTCGTGTCTAATTTTATATGCAGTAATCCATCAATCTGAAAGTCCCAAGTTGTTTGTGGCATTAGAAACAGCAGAAGTACATGTTGCATTTTACAGCTCTAGTAGTCTTACATATTATAAATAAATGTTAGTGTCTTTGGTGAATGTGCTGCGTTTGAGTTATTGCTAAAGTTTAATATTTTTTGTGTATCCAATTTTCTTTGGCTTGGTCCTTTATGAGGTTAGCTAGTTGCCGGGCATCCACTCATCACTCAGTTTAGACTAGACTCCAATATACAGTTTAATATCACTGCATTATTGAGACAGTGATAAAAGCATCCTGGTAATTCTGTTATTTCAGATCTAATTATCAAACTAATCGCATATTCAAAATGATATAATGTATCCTCTTATTGTCACCATTCTTGCCTCTCAGACTCTACACATGGGTCCAGTACAGCACACATGTTCCTGATATGTGCTCTTTGCCCTGTGATGATCTAATCTTTCAGGGGTTCCATGTTGCAAACATATGAACTGTTAGTAAATTCTGTATTGTCCTGTGAAGTGGGATGATGATTGAGTGTGTGTCAGCTGCAGTTCACACAGGTTTAGGGGCCCTAAAGTCTGAGTGACCTCAAATTACCCACACAGGGTAGAAAGTGAGAGACAAGTCAGGAGGTGGTACTAAGGGAATCAAGATAAAAGAGTTCCTATATTCATTTATATTACAATACCCCATAAATACAACACTCATTGGGATCTTGGAGTCTTTTCACAAATCTTTCCTCCATCTCTCTCAAACCTACCCAAAGCTCTTTGGATAATTCATTCATTCAATACTTTTGTAGCCACAGCTGCCCTGGGGTAGACTGATGAACTTGACGCTCCCATTAGCTCCTCTGACCACCACCAGCATTTGCTCATGCACCACTTTCATACAAGGCAAGGTGGGTGAAATCTCTTGCCTAAGGACACAACAACAGCCAGTGCTACCTTACTATTGCACCTGGTATTCCCAGTGACTCCATGGACATTCTAACCTTGCTTAGTTTCTAAGATCAGAGGAAATTTGGCATTGATGAGCAGGTATGACCACACAACAGTACAACAACTCAAGTCTCTCCAGCATGTCCAAGTTTGTCCATGTCATGATCTTTGTTTTACTTGAAAATGAGAATGATTTAAGTAGTAAAGTTTTACAGATTAAATTAATACTTGTCATTTATAGTTACATCAGCCTCAACAAAGAGCTGTGTTTCATACACACAAACTTGAAAATTACTCCCTTACTTCTTCATGGTGGATGCTTATAAGTTTCTATAGTAACAACATCATAACAAGAAAGGGCTGGGTCTTCTTAGTCCAGACCTTGTTTCCATCGTTGAAAACACACCCCGTTTGTTCCCCACAACTCCCCTCTGAGAGCAAATCAACACCAGTACCATCTCCTCGGCTCAGACTCGGGTCTTCCCCCCTAAAATTATGACGTTTTTGCCAAATCTTTTTGCTCTCCTCGAAGAACTCTGCGGCTGCTCTGACGTTAAAGGCATGTTTTATTTCTGCAGATGTGGTAGTTGAACTTTGACCTTAAATGAACTTTCAAAGATGACAACAACATTTCTGATATATTAGCGACACATTATAATAATTTGTTCAGATAAAAACATACAAACTGCATGTTTAGATTGTACTTATAGATAACAAACCAGCGAATTATGATTCCAAATGTAACATGCCAGAGTACAATTTCAGTGAATAACAACATTTACCATAACTACAATAAGATTATATCAAACCAGGACCATCAAGAACTAAACCAAGATAAACAATAATTTTTAAAAAATCACTGTACCGGAGCAAGTCTGAACATACCTCTGTACATCTGATTAAACTGCCTCCTCAAGATAAAAAAGTTGGTATATTTTTAAAAACATGATAAAATTGCTGATTTTATGACCAACAACCTTGATTTTTATCTACAGATCTACAGTAGCCTTAAAGGGCAATTTAATGAACGAAAATAACTGATTGAGATAAATATTTTCTTTTCTGATGAGTGGTTGACTAGAGGAGGATTTTAATGACTTTTCCCCAATTTCTGGCAAATTCCAGTTTAACATACAGCCCTCTAGAGGAATATAAAGGAAACCATCCACTTAAAACATATTAAATGGCAGACACATGGTACCAATTGAACTTCAAATTCTGGATAAACTCATTTTGTATCAACAAGGACTCAAATGTTAATACTTGTTCTCTTGCATTTCTATACAGTTTCTAGGGCTTGTCCCACCCCAGATCAAATCATTTTTTTGTGTGAGCCTGCAAGCGCCTGGCGTAATCACAGCAGGCAAAATAACCTACGTCTACATCCAATCAGGATCTCATTTCTGGTGGCGCAGTGATGAAGAAGTTTAGAAACATGACTTCACGCCTTTAAACCACACCCTGGGACTAATTTGCGTCTGCGGTTACCCTAAATTCGTGATTTACCATCCACCCATTAACTTCCAGCTTCTTACGGGCCTTTGCCATTGACTAACACTTTTCATATATGACCCTGTTTAAACCCACCCAAGTTTTACCGAGATAACTAGTGATGGATACTCAAAATCGTTACTTAAAACTAATCCAAATTATAAGTCAAAATGATCTGAACACAAGTCATTATAAAGAAATACCTCCACAAAAACCCACTGGCTATTATACAGAGTTCTACAAAAAATAAACTTGGTCATATGCTTAGATTGAACTGCCAATTTTATGTTACATTAGTGAGGTTTATAATGGAGGCAGCCCCCTTATAGTGAGTGCTCCAAAGCTAAAACAACACAAGACTGACAGTATGACATTTTATGAACATTTGCCCACTGCTAACCGTATACCTCCCAGGATAATTACCCAGTTTATTCCCCCAGTGTACTGTGGATGTGTCTGCCTGCAGAGTTTCACAGTGATGGACACTTTCAGTCTGTGTTTTACCAATATGTCATGTAACACAAAATGTAAAAGTGAAAACATGGAACTGACAGAGCTGTGGGTTGGTTCAGAAAGTCAACTTGGATATTACAGTATAAATCTATTGCAATAATTGAAGTCATAAAATAAAGTGATGTATTTATTTTGGCAAATTTGTGAAGTTTCTTTCTCTTTTTTTGCTCTTACAAGTGGATTTTGATGTGATAAACAGCAGACTGAGATCATGAAAATGCTACACAGGACCAACAAAAATATAAAGCGTGTTAAGATGTGTGAATGTATGTGTCCAGCATCAGTTTGATCAAAGATTATTGTTATCCATATAAATCCCCAAAACATATTCACAGAAACAGGTGGCCTGATATTTGTTTTGGCCATTAAGAATTGCCTGCCCTTCTTTACTGTGAAGGCATATATTAATACAATCTTCTCCTTTAAATAGGGCATTTTAGTGCCTAGCGTTGGATGATCACTATGACCCTGCACTGTTTTAGTAATGATTCCTTCAACATAAAATATACACATTGACTCATAATCACAGAGCACATGACGTACCACAGCAACAGCTTAACTCTACTCTCACTATGATGTTTAGGAAGCTGTAAGTAATGGTATATTTCTTAAAAGTAAATAAACATAAGGGGAAATGAGTCAGTGCAGAAGTACAAATGTAAATAGAAAACCATATGAGGAGTCTTCAGCAATATGTGACCCCAGAGACACTATAATGTCGCTGCCTCAGACCTGGCACAGCCAGACTGACCCACTGCAGCATGGGAACTGTTTTTTCTCCATCATATGTAAACACAACATGGTCTATGGGGGTTTTCCAGCAGCAGGCCTCATTTCTATATGTCGCTTTGACTCAATGTCCAAATGTACAGAAACCTGCATCAGAGTCTTGTGTATTCTTATGACCTCAAATGAACTGCATGAAACAGTGGCAGGGCATGGTAGTTTTGGTAAGAAGGCCTTTTTACTATGTGAAATGTGAAAGGGAACGTAAAAACAAATTATTCAGTTTGTCTCGAACTGGAACATCTGCCTTAAAATCACTTTCCTTGCTTTTGTATTATTTAATTCAACTGTTTATTCTTTACAGTGAGAATGCTGTCATCTTATAGTATAAAAACATATAAATTGTTAGTGTTACTATTCTTAGCCTACCATTACTCTGTTAGTACCATTACTATTAGCATTACTATAGTGGTAGTAGTATGGATGGGTTAAGAGCCAGGGATGCTGATATTATCTAATACCCCCCTCCATCCTCTCCGAGCTCAGTCAATTCACATCTTCCTACGCTTTGTATTAAAGAGCACAACCTGCTGGTCGAAGACGCATACTACAGCTACATCAATCAATTATTTGATTTAAATATTACAATTTCTAACTTCCTCAGCTATCTTGAGGAGATACTTATTTATTTTTGATACAATCAGCATTGCTCCAAATATTTTTTCCATGAGTAAGTCAAGTCAAACTGAAAAGTGTCAAACGCTCATCTTAAATTCAAGTCCGTGCGCTTCGAGCGGTGCCAAACTTCACACGTGGTCCTGGGTGACGCGTTTTGCTCGTTTAAGTGCCCCTCTGGAAACTGGCATAGTCGTGCGCTTCTGCCTCTAAATGGCTGAGCAGCAGCCGGCGCATCTCACTATCGCTACTTGAGGAGTTTGAATGAGTTGGGATGAGATAGTCCCCTTTTTTTTCCTCTCCTCTCCCTTTGCTCCTCCTTGTGCGCCCTCAAACCTTCCCCTCTTATTAAAACAACACGCCAATCTGTTGTAGGCCGGTAAAGGGCTTTGGGAGCCACAGCAGCTGTAAAGGAGGCTCTACATACAAGCGTCTGGAAGGAATTAAACGACTGAAACACTTTTGGTCACCACTCTGCACGTTGGCTGGCCTGGATGCTTGGGAGAAATTCTAACAGAGACTTATTTATGTGTGCCTCAAGATAATGCTGACCTGACATCCAATACCGTTGGGAATAGACGCTGGCAAATTTGACGTCTTTTTGTATTTCACCCCCTACACTTTTGCACATTTTACACTTACATTTTTTTCTTTTTTTTAAATAATGAAAGTACCAAAGTTGTGTGACACGCCCCCTTTTCAACCAAAATGGACACTTTGACAAGTATTTCACCGGACAAAACCGTGAACTATTTAAGAGTCTTCTCAGTGGATTCATGAGACACATTACGAACCTTCAAGAAGCTTTGCCCTTTTTTTTTTTTTTTTTTTCACGTGGTGAACTGGTACCAACGCCACCTGAGTTGACGCATCCTTGAGTGGGACGAGCAGCTTTGGTTTCAAGGTAAGCATTTTATGTGTATGTACAGTTTATGGAGAATGTGTGTAAGGATTCATAACATTGCCTGAGGTGTACGTAATGTGCGTAACTGTCATCTTTCTTGTCATTTTAAAATAAAAACAAGAAAATGTATTTAACTTACCGCATTATTAAAATGGTAAATTAATCCATATGTAAAATATAAATAAAGTCGCACTTTTCTATTCGCTACCTACTAATATGACATTTATCATAACTGATGCTATGACGTCCAGTGACTACGTGATTGTGGGCTCGACCAATAAGCTGAATGGAGCGAGCCAATGCTCACTTTGTGGTGGAAGCGCGTATTTTAATACAAATCCTATCCACCAAACCACCCATTCATATTTATATGTCAATATATTCTAACAATACGTCTGGGTCTGGACTGACATGCATTCGTGAATTGTATAATTGATTCACACGTGTAGGCTAAACGATTCTTGACCACCTCTGAACATTTGTCCCTTGAAAAACTTTAGACCACCGACCTTGCCATTTGCTTGCACCCAGTAACGAATACCCATATAAATGCAAATTGCCATCTGTCACACTGCTGTCTTTCTGTTATGTTTTTTTCATCCGCCTCTCTCAGATATCACTGTTTCCTCAGATAAAACCCACATAAGGAATGCTCATCTGTGAGTTGGATGGCTAAGAATTCGTGACATTTATCCTTGATGTATTCTTCAGTTTGTCTTCCCACATATCAGATCCTGGGCTATCTATTCATAATCATAATACACTTACATTGCCATAGAATACTTAGTAGCAGAGACAGAATATCAGCACAGATAGGAATGGCACCACAAGTGCCCGTGTTATTACTGCCATTGAAGAAGCAAAGGAAAGTGGTCAATTGCTGTGATAGTGAAGTGATTTCATTTCCTGTGAGAGAGACCTCTTTTGGTGACACATAAAGAGATCTGCAAAGTCATCCGGATGCAGCTGTGGCTGTGATGGTTTTCCAGCATTAGACAGGGAGCAGTTTACTACTTACCAAAAACAGGCATTCCTTAGCTGGTCCCCATTAGGGCTCGCAAGCAGTCTCATGTGCCATTACTCCTCACAGCAAGAGTCCGTCAGTTTAGAGGCCCCGGGGTTACCAGGCCAGCTACTGAAGTCCAAAGACCAAAGTGACTTGATACAAAGCTCAACCAACGACTGTATGCATATACTACCATCTTCAGTTTTTAAGATTTTCCAGATTTTCCTCTTACTTGGGCCAGTTAATAAAAAGTACAGTTGGTTATCAGTTTGGTGCTAATAATGACACAGTTTTACTTTAATTACAACTCACCTAAATGCAACAGAGTGTTTGCAAACCATATTGTTGTAACTGTAAATTTTTAATGGCATCCTTTTTTGAACTTTTCCTGCTATTATCTTCTTTATGTGAGGCTCCTTCCCCACTATCTCTTATCTCTTGAGTCATGATAACTAAGTGCTATGTATAGTCTTAGTTAAGTACTGGGTTAGATCAGTAGATGACTGCCTGGTAAAACATGCCAGCAGAGGTTGTTAGGGCTTTTAAACTCAATGATAAGTTGTTTATGCACAGTAAGAGTTTTAATTTAGTACATAAATACAGGGGAAATGTAGGCACTGAGTTAAGGAAATGCTCAAATGAGCTACGTCTGTAATTTGGCTGAGTTTCCTGTAGACTGGCACATGCTACTGTATAGGCATACCTCCAGTGGCTCAGCTGGCGGTGAAATGGGCCAAAACCAATGCCAGGCTTCCAGTTTTCTTACCTCTTTGTGGTGTCTGCCATGCTGCCCTCATTCACCCAGTTCTGCTTTTTATCTTAGATTCTCTCACAGTTGCAGCCGACAATCTCCTTCTGTGATGCGTTTGCATATCTTTGAGTCATTCACATAAGACAGCAAAGGGTTTAGTCAAGATACCAAACAGAAAACCTTGGCCCCAAAATCAAATAGGGATTATGGAATGATGAAGCACAGATTCACCCTGCAGAGCAATGAAAGCAGTGATGCAACTCCAGTGGTAAAAGGCTGAGGTGAAACACAAGGCTATATTATGCACAATGAGGAGCAGATTTCAGACCATGGTCCATTTTGCACCATTGGGACTTGCTTATTACTTTATCTTAGATTTCATTCCAGATGCCTTGACAGACATTTTTACTGATCCAGCCTTTGAAATAAATGTAACCCTTTGTTTGCTAGTGCTAATATTTTTTCCAAAGTCAGATGTTGCATACTAATTGAGTATTTGGTTTATGCTGGTTGCCCTTCCTGGATGCCTCAGGTTAGACTGGCAGTGTATAGCTTATGGCCCTCTGTGACTGGTTTAGTTGTAGCATTCACTCATCTGCTCATCATGAGAAAATAACATAATGTGCATGTTTTGCAGTTGCCCTTTGCCAGTGGCGGCCGGGTCCACCTGATTTCAATCATGTAAAAAAGGTAGTGCATTGCTGCTCTGTGGGTGGTGTTCACTGTTCGGCTCTGGTTCTTATAATGACAGCAGCTTACTATGGCCATTGAGAAGTTTATGAGCAGAAGGAGGGGACGAGGTCGAGTGACGAGATGCAGTGACTTCTTTTTATTATTGACATGACCTTTAGTGCATTCACAGTGTAATGTTTCATCGTAGTGGGGTCTCAGGCAAAGTATACCTTATCATGCATGGTACTGTCATGTGAATATGTTCTGTCCAGCAAAGTGTAGGTGTTTCCAGCCTCTTCCTCCTCCTCCTCCTCCTCTGCCTGGGGACTTCAGATCTTATGTTGCACTCTGCTACAGCCATCATGAGAGCCATCTTCAGATTTAATGCTTACTGTATTCAGACCTGCCCAGTCTTCCAGATACACACCCACCTGCCATTGCACGCAGTACTGCATGCAATATAAATGGGGTCAAATCTATACATTACAAGCCTTTACATGCTTATTTCATTTTCTTACTGCCATTGGTTTCAGAGGACTTTGAAGTGTGTGCCAGACTTTCAGCAAGTTCAGCCTAGTGGTCAGGGTGCTTGCAGGGCTATTTATACCATAATGTTTTCTTTCAAGAACAATATGGGAAAAACATGGCACCATGTACACCGTTTTTTCCTCATTCTCTGACAATCATCAAAGTACTGTGTGTAGAAGTCCCAAGCCTTTAAACTGAGAGCATCAATATATGGAGCATGCAAATTATAATATATAGCACAGGATGTTGACAATTTGCCATGGTGACCTCAAAAGTGAAAAGTCAAAGTAAAAAAGCTTGTCAATGATGATGGCATGATCTTCAGTGTTATAGAAAGTGCAGTAGTTTGATTTGTGGTCAGCCCCTCCACTGCCTGATTTGTGAGTGTTACACTTCCAGCTTGTGTCTGCTGAATCACAATAACATAGAGATGTTGGCTATATGTTATCTCAACTCCACACGGCTTGGTCCAGTGGCTGTCTCTTTTGGCTGTGCTTCAGATATACGGTGCAGAACATGCAGTAATGGGTCGCACATTCACATATAGCACATAATGTATATAGTCGCTCAAGAGTCTGGCAAGCCCCGCTATATTTTATGTTCCGTCAAAGGTTTGAGGTGCCTGGGACCTTCTCTGACAGGGATTCATACTCTCTGGTGTCTTTTCCTCTTTTCCACACACAAATGTTGGTTTCCATGCTTTTTAGGGACAGTACATTTACTTACATTCATTTCCTTCGGACTGATCCCTGTCCTTAATCATAGAGACGACTTGCCTGACTTTGACCTATTTTCATTTTAATCTTAACTTTAAAATATGCTGCTGATCTAATAATAAAACATTATGTCATGGTGACCAGACTTTTATCCCCTTAATGGAGGCAGGTTCCCTTTTATTGAATTTGTGTACAGATGTTGTAGTCCCGACAAAGTCATAAATATCCACCACCCACACAATACCTTTAGCATAGTGAGACACACGTGCAACATATGGCAACAGACAGATCTGACGTGTGCATTTCCTCTGTACACTATATCTGACAACCATCTATACTTATGTAACTCACTTTAGGGTATTACAACATGGGGGTATTCCTCTGGTGACACTAAATAATTCCCCCCAACAACCATGTGAAAAGAGTGCAGATGTATTAGCTTTTAGTGACTGTACTGAATGTCTGCTGTAGGATTCATCCATTCTGTCTGTTCATTCATCATATGCTCATTAAATGCAGCAGTTCACAGACTTTTCCCACAGTGCATCAAACCTTTGTTACTGGCCTTGTTAGGATAATTTACTAGCTTCTCTAAATCAGGTCTGAAATTGAAAGTTGCGGTAAACAAATGTGCAAGGGGTGAGAGTGGCTCGTCCTCCATCTTGGTATTACTGACCTAGACTCAAAGTTGTTCACTGTAGCGCTAAGATTTCCCAGCTAAATTGATTAGTCAAATGCAGAAAGTAAAATCAACTATAAAAATTTACCCAAAAATATATGTGCAAAACCCAAACACAACTAATGATTTTCAATATCTCCTAACCCAGGGGTGTCAAACTCATTTTGGTTCGGGGGCCGTATTCAACCTACTTTGATCCCAAAGGGGCCGGATCAGAAAACTCATGTCATATATACCCCAAAAATAACAATAAATTCAAATATTTGTGCAGAGAAACACAAATCTATTACAGAAATCTTTTTTAATTGATGAACTCTTTCTTTTACAAAACATTATAATATTATGAACAACCTGAAACTTTAGGATGCAAAAAAATGCAATTTCAACACAATGTTTTAACATTAACTTGTATGCAAATAGGAATAAGTCAGTTTTTCTTGGAAAATCCTGCACTTGGCTCCACTTTTCTCATTTTTGACATTTTGTTGATGAGGTAAAAACGATCGTCCTTTAAGAGCGTTTGGAAAAAGGCAAGTCTTCATTTGTGCTGCTCTGGTGGGAGGAGCCACTATGCTAAGCACCGCAGAAAATTACCAATATTTTAATAGAAACTATAATTAAAATATTTTAGTAGAAAATCAGCAGAGGGCCAGATTAAAGGTCTTGGAGGGCCGCATCCGGCCCCCGGGCCTTATGTTTGACACCTGTGTCCTAACCACTCAAATTAGGTCATATACACCAGATGAACTGTGAGGCACCAAAGAAGGACTTACAGTAGTTAGGGGAGGATCCAGGAAAATTGGTGTACAGTTGTATCAGGGCCAATTGCAGAGTTGAAATGACCCGGCCCATCCATCTGCTGTTAATATATCTACAGACTGAAGTTAATTACACGAGTCTGACCTTTAGTGAGTGTATCTAATCACACGCCCAGAATGATGCATGAGATTCTGTCTATGAGGAACACAGCATCTTTATCACACAGATGCAATGTTTGTTTTGAATCACTGTATTCACAAAATCTTCAAAAAAGTTTTAGCTGGTCAGTCTGTGGATGAAATGAGAGAGTACTTTCATTGTGACTATTTAAAATGAAAAATGATTACCGGCTTTGGAAGGATTTTTAAGCTCAAATTGCGCTATGGGTGCTACTAATAGTACTTATGCTGTACAGTATTGGAATATTTGGTGTAGTATGAAAAATACATAGTTATCAGCATCAGCTACCTCTATAAAAGGTATCTACAAAACATATACTCAAAAAAATTATTCATTTGTACATATTTAAAAGAGACATCAAGTACCATAATGCATTTACAAAGTTTTCAAAAGTACATCTTACATACTATTGTAACTTCTGTTCAAACCCCTGCATGATTAAGTAGTAATGGTCCATTCATTGTATTGACCTAATTGCCGACTGGCTGCTGCATTGCTTTCCTCATTTAGCTGTAAAAACAAACATACACACAGTGGCCCACATTGGCAGAGGGGGGTCTCCTGGAGTTGATTTACACAAACACATAACCCTTTCTCTGGCTCTGCTCTGTGCTTGTGCCTGCTGTATACTGTAGTCAGTGTATAGCTTGTATCTAGGGTCCTGTAAATGAGCAGCTGAGGCCCCGAACTGCGCCACGTGCCAGAGGAGGGCTGCTTCCCTCCCTGCAACTTTCTCATGTGGAGATCAAATGAGTTAAATGCAGACGGTGCCAAGGGGTTTGTGCATGAGTTAGTAACCTGTCTTCTGTCTGTTTTTATTTGTTTAGAGCATTACTGGGTCGTTTCCTATCATGCTTCTTTCTTCAATCATCTACACAATTCCTTTCTGTCTGTGTATTTCTCGATCCCTCCCTCCATCTGTCTTGTGCATGTAGGTGTGGTGCAGTGAAATGGTGCCAAATCACATCCACTTCTGGTCTTTGCGCACTCCTCTTTTGATGGCTGCATGGATTTCCCTGATCATCTTTTGTGACATTTCCTGAAAATGACATAAAAAGTGTGACTCAAATGATGAGCATTTCAAATGAGGATGTGTCTTATAAAGATGTGCCACATGGGGGTGCTACGTCAACTGTACGACCTTTGCTCTTGACTATTACCAAAAAACTGTAACCTTCACAAATCTTTTTCTGTTACATTTACAGACAAGACCATTTTCTTTAATAGAAAAAAGACACACATATGAAGCATTTTGCAAGTCCAAAAGTCTTTGTCCAGCTCTTCCCACGGAGATATAAACAGATGACATCACAGGGTGGTCCGCTCTGCGCTGAGCTGAGCCACTCTGAGTGGGTCTTCTTGGGTCTGCCAAACAGATGGCGGTAGCAACATAATGAGCCCTGGAAACAAACTGCTCAAGATTTAGTTCAACAAGAACATCAGTTCTCAGAAAAAGACAATTGCACCAAAAACACATGTGTTTGTGAAAATGATTTTTAATTTTGCAGTGTTTATCTGAACCACTTGGTTTGGGTTGAAAGCCTGGCATGGGAAAGTATTTTGTTGGTTAATTAGGTCAAGAAATCATGTAATTTGGCCCACACAGGAACTAAAAGAGAACAATCGGCTACTCACAAGTGTCTGACATTTAGAGTGAGATTTGGGGAGAGGAAGAAGGGGGCTGAGGAGAGGTAAAGAGGTGGGGGGTTTCTTTACCTGGGCATAGGAAATAAAGAAAGTCTGTGTGGCATGGTAACAAGAATGCCTATTTTGGTGTCCTGCTTCCATCTTCTTCTGTCACTGGCACAGTGCCAACTTTTTCATATACAAATAAAATCAGATCATGGTGTGCCATTTGTAAAGTCTGCTATTTCCACATGTATTTTGCAAGGATTACTTCCAGATTTGACTATGGCTATTGAGGATACAGCCCCATAAAACAAGACATTGCATTCAATGTTTATTTGTCAGGCCTCTTCTAAATAAATCCTCCTTTTCTTTTGTTGCAGATGAATTGCCAAAAAGGGCTCACATACCTGCGGATATTCGGCACCACTTTGTTCGGCGTGTCCCTCCTCGTGGGCATCTCCACCGCTTACATTATGGGTTACCAGTTCTTCACCACAGCCCACAATTACTTATCCTTTGGCTTGTACGGCGCCATCTTGGTTGTTCATCTCATCATCCAGAGTCTATTTGCACTGTTGGAGCACAGAAACATGAAGAGATCTTTGGAGACACCAATCAAACTGAATAAATCATTAGCGCTATGCATCGCTGCCTATCAAGAAGACCCCAACTATCTGCGGAAGTGCCTTGTGTCAGTAAAAAGACTGACCTACCCTGGGATCAAAGTTATTATGGTGATTGACGGGAACAATGACGACGATTTGTACATGATGGAGATATTCAAAGAGATCATGGGCTGGGATAAATCAGCCACATTTATTTGGAAGAGTAATTATCATGCCAGAGGACCAGGGGAGACGGAAGAGAGCTACGCTGAGAGCCTGCAGCAGATGTCGAGGGTAGTCCTCAACAACAAGTGTGTGTGCATCATGCAGAAGTGGGGAGGCAAGAGAGAGGTCATGTACACCGCATTCAAGGCACTGGGCCGCAGTGTGGACTATGTGCAGGTAAGGACAGCATAGCCTACAGTTCTGTTTCAATGAAGGGGAGATTTGTCAGTCACACTTAATGGAAAAAAAACATGATTGTAAGTGAAAGAACTTGGATCCTGTTTTTGTAATAGTATATCAATCTAAAGTTCAACTAGTACGATGATGTCTGATAGAGAAAAAAGTCGAAATTTGGGTTTGTAGAGAGAGGGGGCTGCTCTGCCAAGTCAAACACACAGTTCACAAAGACACTTTTGTGTTGCCTCAGACGGACTGTGGCTGTGTGCATCATGTTGTGAAGTGTGGTGTGAAGAAACACAGCAGTAGCCTATGTTTGAATGAACACATCACAGACATGAGTGCTGTTTATATACACTTGCGACACATAACTTTCTTTTGATCTCATCTAATCTGTTACTTTAGTTAGACAAAGCTGTTTCCCACCTGTTCATGTGCGGAGCATGCCAAAAACTTCATTATCAGTAATTATTTCAAAAGGTTCCATGCAGGGCTTAGCCAATGCCACTGTGATCAAAACAAATATGCTAGCCCATTTAAGAGTTGGCACCATGCACAGTTTTGTCACCTTGAGTTATAGAACAGAAACCATTTAAGGAAGGCGATCAAACATTTTGTTTAGCCTACAGGTGGATTTTAGCATTGTGTTTGTAGAGTATAATTTTATGCATTTCTTTTCCCAAGGTCTGTGACTCAGACACTATGCTGGACCCAGCCTGCTCAGTGGAGATGGTCAAGGTTTTGGAAGAAGACCCAATGGTGGGGGGTGTTGGGGGAGATGTGCAAGTAAATACATACAATACTCATCATTCTCATTGTTCAAAACAAAAACAAAAACATCAATAAATCAATAATCAGATGTTTCAAACTTTCCTTTGATTTTATCTAAACATTTTAAAAGAAAAAAGCATGAAATGCCCTGTAACTGTCCCCCTCTTTGTGTCTTCAGATTCTGAACAAATATGAGTCATGGATCTCCTTCCTAAGCAGTGTGCGATACTGGATGGCCTTCAACATAGAGCGGGCGTGCCAATCTTACTTTGGCTGTGTGCAGTGCATCAGTGGGCCACTGGGAATGTACCGAAACTCCCTCCTGCACGAGTTCCTGGAGGACTGGTACAATCAGACCTTTATGGGATCTCACTGTAGTTTTGGAGATGACCGGCACCTCACAAACCGAGTGCTCAGTCTGGGATATGCCACCAAGTATACAGCACGCTCCAAGTGTTTGACCGAGACACCCATCACATACCTGCGCTGGCTTAACCAGCAGACTAGGTGGAGTAAGTCCTACTTCAGAGAGTGGCTGTACAACTCCATGTGGTTTCACAAACACCATTTATGGATGACATATGAGGCTGTCATCACAGGCTTCTTCCCTTTCTTTCTTATTGCCACTGCCATCCAGCTCTTCTACCAAGGAAGACTCTGGAATATTCTGTTGTTTCTTCTGATAGTGCAGGCCGTGGCACTGATCAAATCCACATTTGCCAGCTGCCTTCGAGGGAACATAGTGATGGTGTTCATGTCTTTTTACTCTGTACTATACATGTCAAGTCTTTTACCAGCAAAGATGTTTGCCATAGCAACCATCAACAAGTCTGGATGGGGCACATCTGGGAGGAAAACCATTGTGGTAAACTTTATTGGGTTAATTCCCATATCAGTGTGGTTCACAATCCTTTTCATTGGGATCATTTACACTGTGGTCCTACAGACTAAGAAGCCCTTCCCTGATTCAGAGAAATTAGTTCTGGTCATAGGAGCTGTAGTCTATGCCAGTTACTGGGTCATACTCTTGACTTTGTATGCAGCGCTCATAAACAAATGTGGCAAGAGGAAAAAGGAGACACACTACGACATGGTGTTGGATGTATGACACCTGTCATCCTCGACTCGACTCCCTCACAATATGTAGGTGTTGTATAAAATGCTGCTCTGGAGACATTGGTTGAGGTGAACCAAAATGGGCAAACCAAACAACTTGAATTCTCATTTTAATGCAATGGCTGCTACTTTGTTAAATCATGCACACAACATTATGTTATAGTGGAAAACCAGTGTGTGTTGTGGCTATTAGATCTAATATTTAAATAGAGAAACAGATTCTATTTATTTTAAATATGTATTATAATCAGTTTATTCACAGTGTAGTTGACAGCAAGAGCGCTACTCTTTATAATATTAGCTACCTCTTCATATGTCATTTCACATCCATCAAACAAACTGGAAGAATCACTTTTGCCCATTGAGGTTGTGCTCAGCCAGTGGCAATATCTTCTTCCATTGCACCATTATGACCAATGTGTTGAGCAACAGCAGACACATCAAACTGAAGAAAAGGTCTGCCACTACACTACATGGATCTGTTCAGAAGGTGCTGCTGTGATAAATAGATGTATATTTTACTACAGGAACTTGGTGCTAACAGCTTTTGATTGTCGATGCTTCTTGGTCAGGCCTTACTAAGCGTGGTGACTGCAAAGCACTAAATGGTTGAATGAATGAAACTAAACAATGCAATCAAATCAAACCATGAAATACAATATCATCGCAAGCCCAAGGAGCTAAGTTGTAAATATACAGTAAACAATACAAGGGCTCTATGAGACCAACAATCTATGGTCAGACAATACAACAAGTACCCTTCACATCACACTCTGAAAGGCATTCAGTTGCTTTACTTCGGTTATTTATTGTATCCGCCTGCACTCATTGAATGTGCACAATAAAATGTGAAAACATAACACACCTATGCCACAGCTGAACATCACACAGTACCCGATTTGTTCAACCCAATCATGTCGTCTAACTTTCCACAACGCACGACTGCAGTTATTTTTAAAACATCGTTTACATTGTGAATAATCTCAAAATAATGAATGGTGGGTAGATTTAATCTCCCCCTGATTATGTGATCATGTGACCAGATGAGGATGGCGTAAACTTGCTGCTGTCACTTTTGCAGAAACAGTGACTATAGTTTGTTTTTGTTTTTTTATATGAATGATGAAAATGTAACATTAGTTTTTTAATTGATGTATGTTTGTAAATCCACCAGCATGGCGGTCAAGTTGAAATCCAAAAACACTGTGCTTCTCAAGTAATTTATTGTCAAAGTGCCACAAAATCTCCTTTTACTACCTTATATGGGAATGTGAATCAGGCACTAGAGAGAAAGAACAGGTTTTGGAGGGAAACATGTCCCATGTTTGCAGTGCAGCAGGTTCAGACATGACAATTTTGATGCACTTTTGTGTCTATCCTGTTGCCCTTGTGTTGCTTGACGTAAACATGATAAAATACCTCAGCGGTTGTTTTTGCCTTGCATCATTCACGATGCATTTATATTCAGATTGTTTTTACTAATTTATATATTTGTTATTGTGAACAATTTTACTTTTATGCACACTTTCCCTATTAAGTCAAAGCTGGATTTTTCTGCCTTTTTTGTCCTTTTTGCTGTAGCCAATTTCATCTATACTTTAATGCATTTTATAGACATTATATATTCTATTTTTGCTTATCTACCAAAGAGCTTTTATTTTCATTCATGTTTCTTTTTTTCAGAAGAGAGTGAAAAACATTTAGTTTCTGACCAAACAATGTGAAATTTTGAGCTGTGGGTTTTGTTTGCAATAACAATGAAATGCAATAAGGATAAGTTATTGAGTGCAAGAGGAAACAAACCTGTGGCCTTTACTTTACTGTATTTAAGGATGAATTTTCTTTTTATAGGATTTGTACTTGTAATCATATGTGTTCTTCTAAACTACATGTAAAATCATTAGGCATTCACTGCATTTTTGTACCAAACATCAAACAATATTGATAATATCAACAAGTAAAATGCAGTGCCAATGCCTTTATTAAATACAGGGGAATTTTGATTAGATTTTTTAAACTGAGACAAATTTTAAGCCAAAAGAGCAACGGACAGTGTTATATTAAAGCACTTTTTTGTTGTGCCAAATAAACCAGTGAAATCCTTTTGTAATTTCTCCTGTGGTTTTGTTCTTTATTTGAATCTTCCTTTAAAAACTTTGAATCCTGCTCTCAACATAAACATTGTTGTTTGAGCGGTCTGCTCCACTAACCCACAGGTTGATGATGCGATTTCAGCTCCCACAGATGAATGCTGTCGTTGTATCCTTAGGCAGGACACTTGACCCCCTTGCCCCCAGTGTCTGTGTACATTGGTGTATGAATGTGTGTGTGAATGGGTGCGTGGTTCCTTGATGTAAAGCACTTTGAAGGTGGAAATGTGAGCATATATTAAATAGTAGACTCAAATAAAGGTCAATAGACTACACAACAATGACCTGTGTACGTGCGTGTGCGTGTATGTGTGTGTGTGTGACCTATTGTGCCAGCTTTCCCACAGATGTATATTCACAGAAATATGTGTATGAATGTGTGTATTAGGGAAACTCCATTTTGAAAAAAAAGATGCTGTTTATAAACACACTTTTTTGTCAAGGGTTACATTTTAAGTTTTTGAGTTTTCAAACAATCCCATACACTGAGTAAACAGAGGAAAGTGTAACCTAAAGGTGAGTCAGCCCATCTGAAGTGTGTTAGGCTCCCTGGAGATCCAACTCCACACAGAATAAAGTAATATGCTCAGAGAGAAAGAGGGGAAACAGAGGGTATGCATTTTGGAGAGAGTTATTGATACTACTGAGTGAAAATCATCATCCAGACAATGGTGGCTGCTGTTGTGATTCTGGGCTTTCAAACAATCAGCAGTTTCTCATCTCTAATGAACAAAATAAAAACACACTTTTTTTTTTGCACTTTATATGTTTTACTGAGTGACTTGCTTCTTTCCCAAGTGACAACTGGACTCAAGTTTGTAAATATATCCCTGAAGGTAAGTTCATTTTTATGGGCATGTTTCTGTGAAGCCTTGCTGTCTGCCTGTCCTGGCACCACTCATGGAAAATACATGATAAACCTTTGCCATTTGAATACAAAGCCTTTAAACTGGATTTTATTTGATGCTACTTTCCCTTTATGGGCAGCCATAACTACTTTAATGAACCAACTAGAAATGGGGCACACTGTGGCATTTAATTACCAGCTCAAATCGTCCTGATGGAATTGCATAAGAGATGTGCATGTGGGCAGAACAGTGAAAAGATTCGACATTGTTGTCCCTCTGTGCGTCAGCAGTGAACGCCATGGCCAGACTCTGCCAAAAACATTACAGCACTGCATCTCCCGGCTGCAGCAGCTAATGGCTCCCTGTTGTCAAACTGTGTCCAGCTGCTGACTGAGCTGTAGCCTACTTTTCTCTTTTTAACCAGTAGTTTTAGGGTTTTTTACACTTGCATGCATACGATGACTTTTAACCCCATTTTATTCTTTACACCTAACTGCAGAACCTATAACTGCAGAGTTTACACAACAAACAATGGTGTTCTTTAGCGACACATGAAACTTTAGAGAATGACCTCATGCTAGGAAAGTCTCTGATGTTTACATCCTTTTGCCATATTGAAGAATCTAGACACAATAAACTGAATAATGCAACAGCCTATATTAGCCTGATGAGTACAAGAGAATGGATGTTTGGACAAATAAATCACATTGTCATAACACTTGTGAAAAATCTGAAACAACAGCTTACAATTATACGGCATGTGTAGAGCTGATGACAGGTGACACATGGTAGATGATTGTTTGTTTGGTGAAGTATGGGGTTAAGTAAATGAGAGAAATGAAATTAGAAGGTGAAATAGTAACACCGCTGGCTTAAGAAGATGTTATTATCAAGATCACTTTCAGAGTTTGTTTAGTGTGCAGTATTTTGCCCTAGATCACTTTGAATGGGGGTGTATGGTGGCTGGGTTCTCCAATTTCCAGAAACTACAAATTGTCTTTTGTGAAAATCTTACATTTTAAATCATTATTAAAGGGTCCATATTGCGATTTTTTCTGATCTGTGTTATAATGTTGTTTCCTCATCACAAACATACATGGAGTTGTGTTTTGTTTCATTCAAACATGTTCAACACGCAAACCCTGCATGTTTAGGCTTAGTTCTTCTCTCAGACTGAAAACTCCCTGTGATGTTGTGTGGTAATACCAGAAGCGTGCCACTGTGTTTTAAGGCTCCTTCACTGGAATCACTTGGATGATTTCAGCCCTGGAATTACCAATCTCTGTTGAACAATGGGTAACTAAAGGTGACATCACAAAGAGGATCAGAGCATTTTGAGTTTAGGAGATGTAGCAGACTAAAAATAAAGGGTTACTCAAACATGTATGAATAAACACAACACAACTCCAGGTATGCTTTTGATACGGTAACACTGTAGCATGGCTAAAAGCATACAAGAGTCAATTTTGCCTAATATAGGACCTTTAAAGCATAATTTTTATTACTCAAGGAGTATTACTATATTTGATAATGTCTTTTTTTTTTCTTTTTAGAGCAAGAGAATTATCTTGTATTAAGTCCACTTTAGAGGTTTAAGAGCCTTGAAAAAACTTTAATCTTGTTAATTGGCACTTTCCCATCTTCCCATTGCCTTCAGTGTAAACTTATACTTTGTCTTAAGACTTGTTGCAATCATGTTTTCCCTTTAAACTTTTCCACCACACGTTTACCTATCGCTACTCCATCTTTGATCCATCTCCCACTTCCTTTTCCCCTTGTCTGGATCATCAAACAGTAATAGCCCTCATTCACAAGAGTTAATTGTGTTAAAAACTCCCATGTGTTCCCTTAACCTCTGTAATAGTCAAAGCAGACCGTCAAAGAACAAAACCTGCTTTCTTAAATGGATACTCAATGTAGACCATCATCTTAGAAATACATCCTGATTAGACATTAATGTAGTGTACATGTTCTTCCTTCTTGTGTGCAGACAGAGGAGCTGGTGGGTGCTTTTGGCTGATCCAGACGTCTGTCGCCCAGGGCCAAATGACTGGCCACCCACAGCTCGGCTTTCAGCTAGCACAATGTGGAGGATTCCTTGCTTTGACAAAATCATCAGGACTCAGATAATTTAAATGCCAACAAAAAAATGTGTGGCAAATTTAGGTTAAAACAATAACGTTAACCCTATTATTTAATTGGATTCTCTAATGTTCTGTAACATACCCAAAAGCAATGGTTCAGATGGAGTACTTCCCCTTGTTTCCAGTTTGTTAATTCTACAGAAAGAAAAAGACAAACATAAATTGATAGAGTACATGTTGTAGTTTCTTTGTTTGTTCATGATCATTGCTTTACATTCTTATTAGTATTTTAAGAAAATTAAACTCCCACATCACAATTCATAACTTTAAAACGGCTTGTGTTAGTGATCATTCTGACAGCCATGCAAACAATAACGTGGCTTGTACTTATTTAGACATTGTTTAATATAACAAGTTCCAAACCTCACTGAGTCACATTAGTCAAACTAAAAGATTAAAGTGAATTCAAGTTCTAAACCCTGTGTCTCACGTAAGGGTCACCTCAGCATGGAAACCACATCAATGTAAAGCACATTTTGGCACTGATTTTGTCTTATTCTAGTTTTGAAGTGAAGCTGCATTCACCTTGTCTCTCGGACATGTTTTCAGTTTATTAAAAGCAAACATTGGGATTTGTTCTGTATTAAAACCACTTTTTCTATTGCAACATGTTTACAATTAGCTTAACATTCAAAGTAAAACAATACGTACCAATGTCAATGATAATCATGAGCAGTGAGGGTGGGAAGCTCTGTGTGTTTGAACACTGAAATCCCCACTAGGATAAACAACTAAACAATTATTATATCAGAACACAATGGAGAGAAAAGGGAAATCCCAAGGACTGGCATTGCTTGGCACTCACATGTTGACAGCAGACACTCACGATTAGTTTTATAGGGATACTGGTGATGATTTAGTAGCCAGTTTTCCCAACCATGTTTTCTAATGATCTGAAATAAACATGATTTCATTATAGTATATCTTATTGCCAGTCTGTGTCAGTATTGCCAAAACAGTGTGAAAACAGGTAATAAAAACATATTTCCAAACACAAATTATAAATATAAAAAATATGTGGGCTACATAAAAGACAAGAACTAGAATATAGAAAAAGGGTCAGGCAAGAAGGAAAAAGCCAACACTCATTTTGTTCAAATTCCCAGGATCATGGATGGCTCATTGGGTCTGCTATTGCACACTAGAGACTGGAAACCCATATTTATCTTTTACAACAATCTTTATAATTCATCAAACCACTATAGGCATGATATGGATAGCTAAACATAATTACAGACAGCTTATAAACAAATCAAGCCGTATTCTTCTATCCTTTGGTGTTTAAGTTAAGTTTATGGATTATATAACACACTATAAATTCTGTATGTTGTGTATACGTGCTGTGTTTATCCAATGCACTGGTTTCTCCGCACACAGTTATGAGGCAGAGGGCCGACTATTGATTTACTGTTACCATGGGAACGGGAGATTTAGGGACCAAGCTCCAGATGTTTGGTGCAGGAGATGGGAACTTCCTGCATCCTGAAGGACTTGAAGAGCACATTAACCTTGGGCTATGTGTGTGTGAGGGAAACCGAGTGAAGCCTGTTTCAAAGGCTTAAAGGGTTGTTATAGGTTTAGGATGATCAGCATGGCGTGTGACATCAGAGGAGACCTTGTTCAAACCAGACCTTCCCTGAAGAATAGGGTGTCCATCGCCAGGGAGTTGTACTTGTAACACACCCAAATGTCTGCGCACAAGATGGCTTTATTTTGATTCCAATTATGTGAATAAAACAGTTTAACTTGAGCATTGTACTTGATGATACAGAAGAGATTGTACTAAAAAGGTTTTAATGAGTTTCAAAATGATGAAAATGAGCATTGTTGCCATAGCAATTGACAATTCAAATGCAAATATATTTTTTCAGTGGCGAAAAGTACTCAAAACCCATGGATTCTTTTTATACAGGTGTCAAGTGCATTGGATGTGAAAAAAAAAAAAAAAAATTAATGAGGGAAACTACATTGAAAGAGACAGATAATATTTGTGACAATTTGGTCAGTAATGATTTTGAGTACTTGATTTAAGCTTTAAGTCTTACTTTTTGCCAGCCACAGGTGGTCAAGTTTATCCCAGATAGACAATGCTCTGTTGTCTTTGCTTCTACAATTCCATGTGAAAATTCTGCTGGATGTATTTCAGCATTGGCAAGACAATAATGCTGCACAAGAACTACTGGGGAAAGTGTGCAGAAAAAAAATGTGTTAACGCAATATTGATGGCCGCTCTGCTCCTCTCAAGTATCCACAGCCTGCAATGTCACTTAGAGTGTCTCGTGTATAATGTAGGATTTGAGAACACATTACTGTAATCCAAATCCATGCAAAAACTATTTGCAGTGTTCTTTTGAAAAATTTAGTATAAGAGACAATTGAGAAAGAAGTCAAGATCAACATAACACTTTTTGTTTCAATGTTGAATGTTGACATTTAAAGACAAAAGCTTGAAACACTTCCCAGATGCATTTAAAACACCCACACAAAAAAAACAACAAAAAAAACATTATACACAAGATGGATTGGACACACCTCAAATCACGTGCCAACATATTGTGTGTGTCTATGTTCATTGTCAAAATGTAAAATCTACACAGTTGTCATTATGTCATGTTTTCAGTCAAATGTACAGCCAACTCTGCAATGGCCAAGTTTCTCTTTGAGGGCATTGTGTTCTCTTAAAAAAATTGAAGATTTCATCATTGTCCTTCCACAAACAGAGTGGACGACTAATGCATTTTATTGCATGTGAAAGAAACTGCACATTTGAGCTGCCTAATAGATAACAAACAAGGTTGTGATCATTGTATTGCACTATGGGACTGGGGAATAAAACTGCTTACGACAAAACAACTTTTAATTAGTGTATATATAGCAGAGTTAACATTATTTCATCTAAACTCATGATTCCTTTATTAAGTGTTGTCTTCTCAATTTAATTATTTCGTTGCGATTATTTTAAGGAACTGTCCAAAAAATTCACTAACTCTTCAAGCCACCTGTTTGTCTTCATGGAGACAAACTGCTATGTACTTTTGTGGTCTATGTAACTACAAAAGTTACATAATGCACCTTTAACAGACACTAATGGATGGTGAAGGCAAAGGCAGTGAGGCTGATGGTGATCTGCATGTCTCGCCTCTCTTTCCTTTGGCTTTTATCAGTGATCTTAAAGCAAAATAACCCCATTAATGCCAGATTAATGAATGATTCAGTACAGAAAAGTCTAAAGTCCAGAGTGTATAGAGATGCCCCTTCACCATTTTAAGACTTGCTTGTGTATAATGAATTTGAGACTCTATGTTTATGTGAGATCCAGGCACTACTCATGGAATGCCCATGACTTGAATAATCTCAGAAATATATGATTATAAATATAATATCCAGGAGGTATAAAAAAAGTGAAGTCAGGTGAACCAGAAAGTAGTGCATGTGGCAACTTTCCCAAAAGCTCAGTAACATTTTAAATGGTGAGCCTTCAAGCAGCCGACAATAGACCAACAGAAATCAAGGCACTAAATCCGTTTGGGAAAAGCACCCCATGCTCACCCCCCACCCTCTACACGGTGTCAGTCTCACAGTCTCACTCAGTGTTATGTAAACCAGGCATTCTAAAAGTTGAAAATCTATTTCACAAAAAAGTGACAAGAAAAATTAGGAGCTTGGGTAAAAATTCTGGAGGTTTTATATCTTCTTTCACCAGGCTCATTTAATGGAATCTAATTTCATGGAAATGTATGCCCATGGAACACATGCAACTTTTTCTCATTGTACATATATGGACGGGCCATGCCTCATGTGAAAGCTCACTCCATGAGCTGCAGAGGCTGCACTAGCACTGATGAATGTCTGCAAGTGCTGGGGTTTAGGTAGTGAGGATTCAGATCAGAGAGAGTCTTTTTTTAGGTTTAAACTAACTGTTTTCTGTTTGCATTATTGTCTTGAGAAACAGAACACCATATTACACTTGGCCATTGCATCCAGTGTTATTGTAATCAATCTTAAATCAGCACTGCAATTGCTAGCAGTAAAAGTTATATTTGATTTAAAGATGTCTTCGTCATTTGGGGACACTGTAGGTCATTTCTGTGGAACTTTAAAATGCATAAAAATTTTCTTAAGTACTCTCCCTTAAAGGTTTGTCACCCTCTGTAAAATGCAGTGTTAATTTTGTTTCCTAAATAATAATAATAATAGTCATCATCATCATCATAATCTTCATCTCTGCATATATATATATATATATATATATATATATATATATATATATATATGTGTGTGTGTGTGTGTGTGTGTGTGTGTGTGTGTGTGTGTGTGTGTGTGTGTGTGTGTGTGTGTGTGTGTGTTGAAAATAACAAGATTCTATGTGACTGCAAACACAGAGGCTGGCTATTTACTCCAATAAGCTGCTCTAGACCAAACACTTAGCCAGCCACAGTGGACACAAACAGATTCCCTGCCAGAACAAGTGAGTGAGCAGGTAACAGCTATATTTACCAAAGTTGTATTTCACTATATTTTGTTTTTACTTATGCTACTTACATTTTCCTAGAAACTATTTTGAATTAATATCTAATCTACTACAGTAATGTCATTGGTAACAAATTAACACTGTGTCTGTTTCATATTTTTCTTTGTCTGGTTCACAATGTATCTGTATAATTTCCTGTGTCTGTTGATTAAAAAAAAGATTATACTCTTTTGCAGGAGCCATCCTATCTTCATTCCATCCCTTGTTATTTCTCTTGATACAGCTTTGAATACACCACCCTATAGTGCAAACAGTGTTCCCTCAGTACAGTACTCCTCCCTTATAGGGGATTTGGCATAAAGTCATCTTGTTACATTTATGGGAGAAACAAAATCCATGCTGACTAATACTATTTTTAATGGTGTTATTATATTTGACCGCATGTGCTGATTAAGTAAATCAAAACGTGAAATGGTAATGACAGGTAATGATATCAACAAATGCCTGGCCAAAATCTGAAAGTAGGCCATATAGGATTTACAAACAAACACTGTTTTTACATAGCTAAATAACCCATTCAATCTTACCATTTTTAATGAACAAATGAAAGGTTAATAATCAAACTGCACAGTGGAGAACATTATATAGACATCATCCTGAGTAAAACTACGCATGCATGGATCATATGGTAGCTATTTCATTGTTAGTTTGACCAATACTGACAGAAGCCTTTATGGGGAGTCACGTGCAGAAGTGAGGTAACCGGGCCAGTAGTGGGTGTACATAAGAAAGGGCACTTTTAGGTTTGTAAGTCTGTGCTTTTGGGGTAGAGACTGAACAACAGCTGACGCCTTGACATCACTATTTGCTCTCATACACGTGCACACACACTCCCTGTTATTATGAGTCCTGAAAAGAAAACATTACTGTGAAAAGGCTCATAGCAAGGAAATTATTTAGAGTTAGGCTGGTGTTAGAGTTGTGTTGGTAAGTTTATAAATCTTTTACCAATATTAACATAAGAAGTGTGTTTCTTTCATTATTTTTCTTCCCTCTTGACATTTAAAGGTGCAAGATGCAACTTTTGTGGTGGTTGCTCCATCACCTTCTTGTCTGGAGATATTGCTTTGCCTGGATTGTTCCAAAATCCATCAGACATATTCAGCATTTATTTATCAATAGATCTGACTTGTAGCTTTGTCTGGTGGTGTCATGTACAAGTGATAAGTTTAATACAATCTTGTCCTTTCGGTCATTACCCAGGGCTCATGACCATAGGTGAGAGAAGGAACGAAGACTGACCGGTAAATCGAGAGCTTCAGCCTTTCGACTCAGCTCCCTCTTCACCACAACAGTCCAATACAGCGACTGCTTTATTGCAGACGCTGCACTGATCCGTCTGTCAATCTCACGCTCTATCCTCCCCTCACTCGTGAACAAAACACCGAGATACTTGAAGGCAGGGACTCTTCACCCACCCAGAGAGGACAAGCCACCTTTTTTCGGTTGAGAACCATGGCCTCGGACTTGGAAGAGCTGATTCTTATCCCAGCCACTTCACCCAGTGCACATTGCAGGTCCTGGTTTGATGAAGCCGTCAGGACAACATCATCTGCAAACAGCAGAGATGCGATCCTGTGGTTCCCAAACTGAACCCCCTCCGACCCCTGACTGTGCCTAGAAATTCTGTCCATAAATACAATATACAGAACCGGTGACAAAGGGCAGTCCTGGTGGAGTCCAACATGCGCTGGGAACAGGTCTGACTTACTGCCGGCAATGTGAACACAGCTCCTGCTCCAGTCATACAGGAACCGGACAGCCCTTAGCAAAGGGCCCCGAACCCCATACTCCCAGAGCACCCCCCACAGGACACCATGAGGGATATGGTCAAACGCCTTCTCCAGATCCACAAAGCACATGTGGCCTAGTTGGGCAAACTCCTATGAACCCTCGAACACCCGATGGAGAGTGTAGAGCTGGTCCACTGTTCCACGGCCAGGATGAAAACCACACTGCTCCTCCTGTATCCGAGGTTCGACTATCGGACGGATTCTCCTCTCCAGTACCCTGGCATAGACCTTACCGGGGAGGCTGAGGAGTGTGATTCCCTTGTAGTTGGAACACACCCTCCGGTCCCCCTTCTTATACAGAGGGATCAACACCCCGGTTTGCCAGTCCAGAGGTACTGTCCCCGACCACCAAGCGATGTTGCAGAGGCGTGTCAACCAAGACAGCCCCACAACATCCAGAAACTTAAGATACTCAGGACGGATCTTATCCAACCCTGGAGCCTTGCCACCAAGGAGCTTGCCAACCACCTCAGTGACTTCAGCCAGGGTGATGAACAAGTCCGCCTCCGAGTCCGCAGTCTCTGCTTCCTCCTTGGAAGATGTGACAGTGGGATTGAGGAGATTCTCAAATTAATCCTTCCACTGTCCCACAACATCCCCAGTTGAGGTCAACATCTCTCCACCCGCACTGTAAACAGTGTTGGTGAAGCACTGCTTTCCCCTCCTGAGGCACCGGGTGGTTTGCCAGAATTTCTTTGAGGCCGTCCAGTAGTCCTCTTCCATGGCCTCTCCGAACTCCTCCCAGCTCCGAGTTTTTGCATCTGCGACTGCACAAGCTGCAGCACGCTTGGTCTGCCGGTATCTGTCAGCTGCCTCAGGAATCCCACGAGCCAACAAGGCCTGATAGGACTCCTTTAGTCTGATGGCATCCCTTACTTTCAGTGTTCACCACCGGGCTCAGGGATTGCAGCCTCAGTACGCACCGTAGACCTTGCAACCACAGCTATGAGTAGCTGCATTGACAACAGAGGTGGAGAACATGGTCCAATCGGACTCCAGGCAACACCAGAAAAGTGGAGAGTCCGACCCCTCTCGAGAAGTTGGGTACCAGAGCCCAAGCTGTGTGTGGAGGTGAGCCCGATTATATCTAGACAGTCCCTCTCAACCTCCTGCACTAGCTCAGGCTCCTTCCCCCCCAGTGAGGTGACATTCCACGTCCCTACAGGCAGGTTCTGTGCCAGTGGACTAGGTTGCCGAGGTCCCTGACCCCGACCACCGCCTAGTTCACTTCGCACCCAAACCCTCTGCGGGTGGTGAGCCCACAAGAGGGCGGGCCCACGTCGTCCTTTTGGGTTGAGTCCAGCCGGGCCCTGTGGGCAAAGGCCCGGCCACCAGGAGCTTGCTTTCGGGGCCCAACTCCAGGCCTGGCTCCAGGGTAGGGCCCCGGCTGTGCCATACCGGGCAATGTCACGGCCCTTGTTGTTTTCTTTTTCATAGGGATTTGTGAACTGGTCTCAGTCTGACCCGTCACCTAGGACCTGTTTGCCATGGGAGACCCTACCAGGGGCATAATGCCACACGCAACAGAGCTCCTAGGATCATTTGGGTACACAAACTCCCCCACCACAATAAGGTGGCAGTTCAAAGGGGGAGCAGGCAAAAGCAATTACATCTTAATAGACAATAGGTGGTGGACCCTCCTTTGGAAAAGTTATGTAGTACATCTATAACTAAACAAATATTGGTGTGATAATCTTTGATGTCTGAATCAATGTTATTTTTCAGAATTAATCATCCCTTGCAGGAACAGCTTACTACAAAATCTATAAACTAGAGGGGATAACACAGTGCATTATGAGTGCTGCTGGTCATCTAAACATCCTCAAGGAAAAAGCTCAAGAGAGTGTGTGTGTACACCATCAGTCAAACAGCCATGAGTCAAGTGTCAGCGCTGCCTTGGGCCCACCCAAAGAGAGAGGGGTGATAAAACCCTCGTCCCATCTCACTCTGGGTGTGAGGACTGCTCTGTCTAATACCTCATTCAGATACCTAGTGTAAATCATATTTTCACCATATTAGTATGTTTTGCCAACATGTGCCAAAATGAAAGTAATTTGAAAGAACTAATATTTTGTGTTTAGATTTTATTCTGTATTTCATGATTGCATTAGCACAGCAAAGACTGCTGCCAGGGCCCTCTCCTTGCGCAACTGTATCAAACTGGGGTTTCTCCAGCAGCGATAAATTCTTTCAGACAAGACATTTAATAACAGAAAATCTACTAAAATGTAGGTTTATCTGTTTTTATTATCCCCTTGTGGTTCTGGTTAGCAAACTGAACCCTCTTTTGTAATGGTAGGCAATATAAACTATTTAAAACTACAATCTGAACAACCCATGTATTAGGCTTCTGTTTAACACACTAACCTCAGTGAAGATAACCTTTCTTTCTTTCTTTGTGCACTATGGTTGTCTGTTTTACAAGATGCTACAGAACTGAGCTTTGCAGTGAAAGTCTAGTGAGCTCCACCCAGTGCTGCAAAACCGGCACATTTAAAGTAGAAACAGTTTCTTTTTCCTTGACTCTTCTTTTTACACACATGGATACAGTCACACACTCATGCATTCCCCAGGTGATACCCCTGGCCCAATCCCTCAGCTGACCTCACGCTTCTAGGAAAGGACAGAGCAGTAGGAGAATCTGTGGGTGGGACAAAAGCTGACAGACCCCAGCATAAGTGTCCCAGCTGTGCACTGGGTGGGTTTTGCCAGGGTACCTGAATGTTGTTTAAATGAATGGAATGCAATGTAAAATTTACATGAAAGGGGCACAGTAAAAAACAGTGTAACTGTATGTAGCATCACTGCACCAAATAAAAGCCAGACTTGGTTTAAGAGAATCCTTTTAAGAGTTGTATTTAGGTGATGTGTTTTGAAGCTGCCATGACTTCATGACTTCATGTGACAGCTGCTGATCCCATAATGAAGGAAACATCTCCAGCAGCAAAGGTAGACAACAGAAATGTATAACAATAAAGTTTATGTAAAAAGGGTAGGGTAGTAAAGTAGTTGTATGGAAAGTTTACATTTTGGGAGCAGTGGGAACCCCCCCTTATAAAATGCTAAATATGTAGCCTAATGTAAACCGTCAATAACGTATATCTCAAAACTATTACTTGCTGATATTGCTTAAAAAATAAATAAATAAAAAAGTTGCACCTATTCAGAAAGCCTATCTCGTTAAAAACGCACTTTCTTAGAGAAAACTGCTCAAAGACACTTTTCCCCCTCCGTTTGTGAAATGTGTCTCGAGCAGTTGCCATAGCACTACAAAGACACACACAATGCAGCTGTTGCGAAGGGTCGCCAAAAAAGATTCAGTTGATGTGCAGATTGTGCTCTCTAGCGGGTCTCCGTGAAATTGCCAACAGGCCAGTTCTCTCCTGCCAAAACTACATGAGCTGCTGCTGGAAGTCTTTGCTACAGTGTATTTAATTTTTTCAATTTAGCTATAATAAAAAGGTCAGTGTACTTTAAAAAGTCAACAAATTCATAGATAAACCCGAAAAGCTGAGTAAATTTGAAATATTGTTTTAGCAGGAAGTTAATGGTTAAAAATGTTATAGCGTGCACTTGACTATTGCATTAGTTCGGAATAAACTATGAATGCACAGATCGGTTTCGTACAGTTCGGTACTGCACAGTACAGCACAGTACAGTACCATCCATGAGCGCCACACGCTGCAAACATCAAACTCAGGAGACTGAAGCCCCGCCCTCCGCTGTGACGCATGGCCGAGGCTCAGGCTACGGTGCGCCATTTGTGTCTAGCAGGAAAACGCGCGGAGATCCCTAAAGTATCCATTTTTGCCAGGTATGTTTTATTTAGCAAACGTAGGATGGTTATATAAACAGCCCAAATTGTTTTACCGAAAATCTGTTTAAGTTTTAAGGTTTATAAAAGGCTCAATTTGAGAATACAGTCCACTCAGATGGAGGTCGACGTTAGCCTCCTTTTTGGGCCAGTGTGCTGCCGTCGTTTCCCAAGCCTGAATCTCTTTCAGACCCACCTCTTCTTTGCTGCGATTGGATAAAAAAGTCAAAAACGTGTCCTCATTGGCTTTGCTTCACACTGCTCAAAGTACAGTTGAGAAACATGTTGCTAGTTAGCAACTTAGCTCATTTGGCTAAGAACAGTGTGGAGAATGTTTCTGTTTTCCCCTTTAATCTGAAAATTTAAACCATATGTTTGTTTCTGGATGCGCACTTGCCATATATGCTATCGAAAGTTTCTGACGTTGCAATATATAAACTCTGGTTTGCAGTTTAATGTCTGAAGTGTCAAATATCAGATGAAGCACTGGTTGAAACAACAATTAAGTTCACCGCAAATGCATTTTAGATTATTTTACTCTTAGTATCGATGCTCAAATGCAGTTATTATTCAATAGAATTCATACTCGTTTCAGTACATTTCTAATTTAGTCTTATGTAAGCTTGCACACATTTGTTTCTGCATATGCTGCAATATCAATCAAGTATGCATCAGTTTTATAACAAATATAGGCATGTTTCTGGTGAACCTTGCTTTGCACATACTATATTACAAATGTATTACAGTAGAACTAGGTCGCATTGTGAGCAGGGATTGCAATTTTCAAAAATATTATAGTTATAGTTATAGTAGTTGTTTTTTAAATATGTATTTATATTTCCATATGTAAATATTCCTTAGAATATTCTTAATTTATTTTTATTTTACAAAATAATTATAAATCAGTTACAGTTATGTTAATTCTACACCGTAGTTTACAACAATACCCAATAGATGGCGACATTGCCCTAATTTTGATTACATGAGGGTGATAACTGAATATAAATGTATTTTTTAAATAGAAACCTGTATTTCCTCTGTATATGATTGTTTACAATAAATTTAATGCACTTTTTATTTTTTCTCAGGAGTTAAAGCCTTGATGACAATGATAAGTTTGAGATAAAATATGGAAGAAACATCAGAAACTGTAGTGCCCCAAGATGGTGAAGCCATTTGCACAGTATGTGGCTTTTGTGCCAAGTGTCCTCGGTCCCTAAAAATACACTATGGAAGAAAACATGCAAAGAAGAATGTCTCTGATGACATGGATGCCGATGCTGAATTAACGCAAAAGCAACAAGGTGACAGTGATCAGAGTTCATCACAAAATAGGAAACAGACCAACAAGGAGGAGCCGATATTACAAGAAAGACGAGTAAGCAAGAGAACCCCAAAGCCAAAAATCATTCATTCTTGTAATTACTGTGGGCAAGAATTTAGAGACAAGGAACCACTGGACATTCATATCCAGAGATACCATATCAAAGATGTGCCCTACACATGTAAGTATTTTCAGATTGTTAATATTGCATGTTTGCCATTTAAATGATAAAAATATAATTATATATTTATTTAATTTAGTTGAAGTTGACGATATGGAGGATGAAGTGGGAGCTGAAGAAGTAATAGCTGAAGAATCTGGAGATCACATAAAGGCCTCTCCAACACTTGAAACCTGCAAACTATCCCCAGACAGATTTCAGCTGAAGTGTGAACACTGTGATTTCAAGATAGGAACCCCGACTTCCCTGGAAAACCACTCTCGAGAGGCACACCCAGACCATGACTGGTACTGCTGCAAAATCTGCAATTTTTTTTCAGCTACAACCCAGTGGATGGACACTCATCTTGTATCTGAAAGTCACCAAAAGCAACAAAAAGAAGAGATAAGTTCAGAAGCTTCTTTATTTGACATTTGTGTGAAGAAAGTTAGTAAAGATTCAGTAATTTTTGATGCAATAACTGAGGTTGTTCCCATAGACACAGACCAGAAAACTGATGAAACAATGGATCCTAAAGTATTGTTAGTTGAGGAGCATGACACTGAAGAACCTCCTAGGAAGAAAAGAGGTAGACCAAAGCTTGGCGCTTCCCCAACTTGTGAATACTGTGGCCTAGTGGTTTCTAATGCTACTAATCTTAGTGTCCATGTACGCCGTAAACACAGCAAAGAATATGGTTACAGCTGCACCCTCTGCAGCTATAACTGTGTGACCAAAGGCGATATGGACCGCCACTGCATTACAAAGAAACATATCAGACGTGCACAAGAATCTGCAAATAAAGGTGATAAATCTGTTTTAGCATCTGAGGAGCCTGTATCCACGGAAGAGCAGGAAGAACCTGAACCCATGCAGACCGCTGCCACAGAAAATGTTACTAAAAGCACAACAGACATCAGTGGGGAAGAAGAAAGCCAGTCCAGCCCCAAAGAAATAAACGATGACCCAGTCACTGCTTGCATTTATTGTGACTTTGTGGCTCAGTCCCTCCCTTCACTTCATCTCCATGTCAAACGAAAGCACACCAAAGAGTTTGAATATGTCTGTCTAGCATGTAGTTACTATGCTGTAAACAGTAAGGAAATGTCTCGGCATGCAAACACTGATAAGCATAAACAAAAAAGCCTGGAATACTTGGAACAACAAGGAAATGAAGAGCAAAAAACTTTACTAGTCATAGAGAAAGATCTCAATGAGGCTGATTATGATAAACAAAACCCAGATTTTGTTCCAGCGGAGGATTCACAGTCCAGTTCTGATAGGAACACAGGAGCACAAAACCCAAATACTGAAGCAGTGGCATCTTCTGAAGTTGAGTCAAATGAGAGGTTGATAGAAACTGTTGTATCCAACGAGGATCAATCCATTGTGATTTCTCAAACATCAAATTCATCCAAAATAAAGACTGAGGTCACAGTGTCTAACACAGAGCTTTCCACAGAAGTTCAAACACTAGAGGATCCAGTAATAGAGAAGAACAATGAGGAACAATATGAAAATCTAGAAAAGGATGAAATTTTTAATTCTGATAATTTAGACGTACAACTAACTGGAGCTTGTTTTGATGCGTCTATTGTTTCCTATAAGGCCCTTGTGGAGCAGGAACAGTTCCAGGAAGGGGAGGCTGCTGTCATATGTTTGACTACAGGAGCACCAATGTCTCCACTCTACCAGTCTGCAGGTGGTGCCTTTGTCAAGAAGCTAAAAACCAAGGAAACAAGACAGGAGTCTGGCGGCCGTATCCGCTGTGAAGACTGTGGTTTCCTGGCGGATGGTATGAGTGGTCTCAATGTCCACATTTCAATGAAACACCCAACCAAAGAAAAGCACTTCCACTGTTTGGTGTGTGGCAAGTCATTCTACACCGACAGTAACCTTCACCAGCATCTTACCAGTGCCGCTCACCTCCGCAATGAGCAAAACAGTGTGGAAGAACTTCCAGAAGGGGGTGCAAGTTTTAAATGTGTAAAGTGCACAGAGCGATTTGAGAATGAACAAGAGCTCTTTCTTCACATCAAAGAGAAACATGAAGATCTTCTGAGAGAGGTCAACAAGTATGTACTGGAAGACACAGAGCAGATCAACCGTGAGAGAGAGGAGAACAAAGGCAACGTGTGCAAATACTGTGGCAAAGTCTGCAAGAGCAGCAACTCCATGGCTTTCCTGGCCCACATTCGAACACATACAGGTAATGAATCTTCTCATATTTTCTGAATACAAGTTAATACAAAATATATAATGACACACTATAAAACATTTTCAGAATAGGTACATTGTATTTCTACTCTTTGGTGTGGATCCAGAACAGTGTTTGGATTTATCATTGGAATTTTATGATCACAAATCTCTTAAAAACTTTACATTGCTTTTCCTCAGTCATGTGTATAATATGTTTATTGTTAAGGCCCACAGTGCTATAGCTCTAATGTTAAGGTCCTATCTACTTGGGCCAGGTAATGGCTGTTTCTGTAGAGGTGAAGGTGAAGACTGATTGAGCTTCAGACCAGCAGGAGAGACGCTAATGGACCCCAGATTGGGATTCCCTGAGCAACGCCTGGTCAGAGACATGTGCGACTCATAATTGATGTGTCCATTACTAAGACTCAGTTGTAATTATAGTCAATAAGTCTCTGTAAATGTGTTAAAGCTTAGGCTAAAAGCATTGGAGGTCCAAAGAGAGGTGGGCTAATAATTTAAAATAATCAATGCAGACGTATTCAAAGCCCTTAATTTCCCCAGTGTCTGTACGTCCATGTTTGTGCATGTGTGTGAGCTGCTCTATGTGTAGTCACTGTGTGTATATGTCAGCCTTCATGGCCAGCTGATTATCCTCAATCCATTAAGATTTATCTTGTCATTTATAATGCAAAGCAGGGCTCTGTTGGTCAGGGCTTTGGCTGGGAGATGTCCGGCAGGTTAAGAACATAGGGCGCTCCATTACTCCTCGCCTGACCATGTGTATTAATTGCTTTTAAAATCAACTTAATGCAGGAACGAGATGTGAGGGCGCCATCAATAAATGCCCTTCTTTACCTCCCATGGTCCATCCCCCTTTCAGCCCAAACTTTAATGGGACTTTAATTGAAGTCCTTGTTCTTGGCTTTGTGCTTGTAAGTGCTGGTGTCTTGGTGTGTTCTAGTGTTCACTGAGTGCAAGATGCAATAGGATTAGGCAAGTAAAATGCCACACAAGGCTAGTAAATCTCATGGGTGCTCCACAAAATACATAAATTAGTAAAAAGAAGAGAAATAATGTGACTTGGACTAGCTGTATTTTTCTCCTTGCACATGCATGCCAGTCACCTTCTGTGCCAGACTCGAATTGCTTACAGCTAAGAAATATAAATCTGTACGGATTTAGAGGTTAAATTCTTGATGATGAATGTCCAGGCTTACTTATTTTTTATTAACAGTCTATATGTATTCATAATTTTTCCTTGTGCCATAATTTTTGAGTTTTAAGGTCAAGAAAGTCTTACTTAAGAAAATGAAGATTTGACACTGAGGTTTCAATGGATGGCTTCAAGTCAAGGGCACTTTGTAATATATGGAGGAATGATATGTGTGTTGTTTCTCTAACTCTGTTGTATGTTTTTATTAAGCAGAGTTATGTTGTTTGTCGCATCCTCAATTTTATTTGCACAATTCTTATTTGTAGAAAGGATTCATTTTTTATCATCTTGACAACATATGCCAGTGGTTATTATTGCTAAGTTCCCTCATTACCGTGAATTATTCACCTTTTATGTTGTGGTCATTTATTCTGAAGTTTGTTTGTGAGGCTGAGGAGCAGCATGGTGGGGGTCTGCCAGCATCTTCACTGGGAACATGTCCAGATTCTTTTAATTAAGACCTACTTTTGTCCACGTGATTAATCAGTGAAATCAGGAGAAGGCAGGGGGAGGTTGTACACTGATTTGTCATGTTTTCTTTTAAGGAGCATCTACACATAAGTGTGTTTTGCCAATGAGACCTCAGCTGGGATTTGCATTTTGAGCCAAATTGGTCAGTTTTTCACGGGATGAGCTGCTGACCTCAGGCTGAGCTTTCAAACTAATGACCAATACCTCAAGTGTGTTTGAACGCAGGGTGCATTGCAGAATGTGCCGCATCGTTTAAATGAATACTGACCTGCCATATGTTTGTGGCCATAATAAACACAGAAGGAATCACTGGTCATTGCATCAAAACATAATATATTTTCTGTCCGTACAGTATGTCATTAAAAGCGAGATAGTAAGATGGCAGTAATGAATAAACCATCCAATGCGGTTGTAAGGCTTTATAAAGAATGCTAATAATATAAGTAAATTATTTGTATCCATGGTTGTATTTGATCCACTCACATTCAAATTTCAAGACCGTGCATGTGCGCTATGTGCAAAGCTGAAATGTGTGTCTGGTGAAATGTTGCATGAGGTTCCTCTCTCCTCTCAGGAAATGAATTAGTCATTCCCTGTCTCATCTGGGCTGTGAGGGAGCCACATCGCCCCTGTGTGGATGGCAATATTAATTTAACATGACACCACATTGATGGTCAATTTCAGTTTCACGGAGGCTGTTTAAGTGGAGTGGTGGAGTATTAATGTGATAAGATGTGAGAACTGAGGGACGTAACATCTCTCTCCTCTCTGCCATGTCTCATCCTCAGCCAGCCATCTGGACAGATCGGCCCCCCACAAGCCCCTCTCTCTCACTCCTACTCCAGGTTATGTGTGACTGTGTTGGAACTGTTGTTTCACCAAAGGTGCATCCGTATTGAGCATCAGAAATTCCATTTACATAAAGGTGTGACATCAGGTCCTGAATAGAGATGTTTGTAGGTGTCATAGCGGGTGCTGTATTCGTCTTGACTTCTAGTTTTAGTAAAAGTGTTAAGGGTTGTGTTTTTTAAAGTCTCTGTGAAATTATGTGTACATTTAGGTGTGAATGTAGACAATGTGGGGTGCTATTATCTATTTACTTGCCTATTATATTCTGCTTATGTGGCTTTCTGACTTGTGTTGCAAGCTGTTTTTGTGTGTGCAGTATTCAGCAGGGACATGTGAAATGAAAGGGGCTTGCTCTGCTGTTGCCCACATGTGTCTCCCCCTCCACAACACCTTGCCCCCTGTGTTTATGGGCCTTGTTAGCACAGGCTTGCCTTTCAATCTTCGTTACTGGCTTAAAATTCGATGTGTCGTACTAGCAGCTCACAGCAAGTGAACCGTGTATGAACGAATTAGTAATCTACACAAAGTGCTTAATCAAATCAGTGGCTGCCCCTGGAATAAATATTGCAGAACGTCTTGGGATCTCTACTCGGAGTGGGTGGAGGTTTCTCAAAGATGTGTGTGTGTCTGTGGTGTGGAGATTGCATAGCATGCCACAGCGCAGTGTTGTACTAATATTATGTTTCTGATTTATTCTGCTAAATTCATATATGTACTTCTTCGTCTGTGTTTACATTTTAGAGGCAGTGTTTCATTAGGAACAGACTGTGTAATATGTTGCGCAGAAGCCAGTTTGAAAGGGAGACGTAACCAGGAGGTTGATTTATTAAACTGAACAAAAACTGTACAATCGTGCAAAACAACATTTAAGTGCTTTTATAGCATAGTATATTTCTTCAACAGCAATGAATAATTGGAAAAAAAACACCATTGTAGTTGTTGAAGAGATGTAGATTTCCCCCCCATTTTTTTTACATTTGCATTGGATTAAAAAAAGAGTTAACTTTGCTATCTTAAATCTACTGAGAAGGTGAAGTTCCAAAGAGTAGAGCTACAATGACAGCCATAATAGTAACTTGGATGAATAAAAAAATGTGAGGCCAACTTGTAAGACTCACTGTTTTTTAAAACTGTCTATCTCATCATGTCTCTTTCTCAATGACGAAATCTTGTGAGACAGAAATTGTGTCTCGTCCCATTCCTTTCACTTGATGATGTTTATCCCATGCAACGCAGCTTCTACAGAGGATTTCCTTGATCAACTTCTCTGTTATTATCTGTAATGTACCTTACATCAATATGTCCTTCATCAAATTGGGTTATACATTTGGCCACTTTGCAGAACATGAAAAGCTTCTTTGTTTGTGTTGTGTCCAGAAGCAGAGACCTCAGCGATGCAGCTCTGCCCTTAAGTGACAAATGGGAAGCAGAGGTTTTACCACTCCCTCAAATGCCACACCACCTTCAGGACTTATTAATGACAATAATTAGGGAGGACCGTCCTGGCAAGGCCCACCCGGGTGATTAGTGCTTTAATGATGGAATGTGAGGTACTGAGCACACACAGAATTGATTTACGTATTTGCCCTGACCTTTGAAATTCAATTTACGCATCCAGAGGAAAAGAAGCTTATGAAGGAGAGTGACAAGAATAGACAGAACAGAAAGTATTATATTCTGTGAAGACAAGCAGAAGGAACTGCTTTTTGAATTCTGAAATGATTTTGTGTGAAGCTTTACCAAAGAAACCAATCTAGCGTGCTCATTTTGTCTAGAACTGACTTGTAACGCTCAAATGTAAAATTAAATTTCCATCCCGCTGTTATACAGTCATATTTGATAAAAATACTGTAACATATGAACTCTTCACACTTTGTTCCTCAGGATCCAAGCCCTTCATGTGCAAGATCTGCAACTTTGCCACTGCTCAGCTGGGCGACGCCAGGAACCACGTGAAGAGGCACCTCGGCATGAGGGAGTACAAGTGTGACATCTGTGGGTGAGTTCAGAGCCCATCGTTTTTACACATGATTAGAAACATTTATTTTTACATCAAGTGCCTGATTTTAGAGTCTGGCATGTTGTGTCTAATTTATGTAGACACTGGGTGCACTTTAAACAGTAACCAATAGGGGGCTCGGTGACGCCTGCAGTGCGTTTTACTTTTGTGAAAATTCAGGTCATTTAGTCCTTTTAGCTTTGTACTATTAGCAAACTAGTGCTGGATCTTACTATTAATTTATCAAATCTACATTTTTGAAACACAGTATTTAGTATATAATTTGGCCTTCTTGTATTGCATAGAGCCTCCTGCTGGAGAATTGTATGAAATAAAGGCAGTGAATTTCTGCAGTCATAATTTTAGCAGTGCAAATAATCGTAATTGGAAGTTTATGTAGGTAACACAAAGCTATAAATACCCAATGGTGCGTGGCCTAGAGTATGTATAACGCGATCTGGTACCCCCTGCTTGTGCACCATATGTTGTGCTGCTTGCTGGGTTCCCGTGGAAGACCTCCTCTCTGGCGCTATGTTCAAATAGATGTCTTAAGCACTTTTACATTCAACAGGGGGAATACAGTAAATTGTGGGATTTCTAGTCTTCTACCATTGAGCTTGTGTGACTCCACACACACCAAGATGAAGACATATGTAGCATTATTAGTTTCTCCCTCTGTGTAATTCTATGTAAACCGTTCCATTTAGTTCAGTCGCGGGACGATTTTGCTCTTCCAAAGCCGAGGCGAGTGAATGTGTTTATTTGCTCCCGCTGATGTACGCAAACATTACAGCAGAAGCAAACAAGCTTTGGTTTAAACACAGCTTTTCTCTTAATGAGAAGCAAGACTCATGTTTCACAGGCCCTCCAGCTAAAAGCCCCTTTTCCCCAGTGAAGCAAATATGTTGGGCTATGACCAACTGTACACACATGCAGCGACATACAGAGCACTTCTCCAATATACCTTTAAATGGGACTACTAAATACAAAGCCCACTTTCACAAATCATGTGAAAGGAGGAGCAGTGTGTTGGTGACAAATCGTCCCGGTGTGTGCCTCAGTCCTGACTGATCACCCGGCTATCGCTCTCTGTGACTAAAGAGCAGCAAATACAAAGAAAGCCCCAGAAACAGTCATTAAGGCCAGAGCTATACATATAAGCCAGTCTCTTTGCTAAACTTTTCACGTTTGACGGTGTGTCCTTAATCTGAATCTAAAGTGTGTTAGTAATGGAGGGCCATGTTTCAGGTGTAATGTGATTACCTGTTTTATTTTGCATGACCCAGAAAAGTGAGATTATGGTACGATTAAGCTGTGCGCTCTCTTGTGGTTACTAATGGCAGGGCGACATTTCACTTAACAAAAGAAAGTTTTATCTGTGCATGTAATCACCATTTATCATAGCAATTAACTGCAGACAATGTTAGCATGGCTTTTTATTCTTATAAAATGTATTTTTCATACATTGTTAAACGCCTTTTGACTTGTACCATTTTGTAAAAATGTGTTTATTATTATTTATTTTAAGTTTTTTCTTGAGGTGGTTTTTCCTTTCCTCTCTTTGTGCTGCCTTTGCCTTGTTAACTATATCTAACTCAGGGTTTTAAACTGGCTCCTGAGCTGCCCGCTTCACTTAAGCTTCATTCTGCTTTGGTTTGTCCCCCCACAGTTGATTGTTAAAGATCATATTGTTGTGGCATTTAATTAAGAAATGCAAATGCAGGGCCAGCACAGATTAGAACCCCTGACCATGCTGCCAATCAAAGCTGAGTGTAGTGGTCAGCTCCTCGCTCATCCTCGCTAACTCTTTATAGGCTTTCTGTCTCTGCCTCTCTACCCTTTCCCACTTCCTCTGTTGTTTCAGTCCCACCCCTGTCTCACTTTAAAGCAGATTGATGTATCTTAATTTGCCTATATATAAAAATCTCTTAAGGCCCCGAAACTGCATAGAAACACAAATTGGCTGTTAGCATGCAAGATAAGATTCTTCATATTTAATTGGTTGAAAAAATCCTCCAGCATTCGAGACGGCAGGTTCTTTGCATCTCCTTCTGGCGTGATTCGTCCACAATGGGGGCCCGGGCCACTTAATGAGCATCCTCCTCTCCTCCTCAATCATGTTCGGTGGGAGATAGCCACAGATTCAGCATTTCGCACGCACTCCCCGCATCTCCCCAAAGATACAGTGGACATGCAGTTGCTGTTGTAGATGTTAAATTATGCATAAACACTCTAAATGCTTTGAGGCATTGGTTTAATATCTCAGCCCGGGCCCTTCGACGCATTAACACTATCATGATGTGGATTGTCCTCCTGTGAAATGGCGTTTTATGATTATGGGTCATAAGCTGCTCTTTTTCCAGTCAGGAATTTGAGCAAAACTTTACAACAATTTAGTAAAAGTTTGACTGAAGTTCTCTGAGGACAGCGTTTCATTGATCATTCATCATTCATTTTGGTCAAAATAAAATATTTTGACTAAATAAAGTTTAATTTATAGAAGCATAGCACTACAGTGATTCACCTTAGCAATCTTGTGTCGGACAGTGGACAGTTTAAAGAAGTTATTATGTAGATTTACACAATTGCAAAGACCATGATCACTTGGAAACCCTTTTTTAGTTTAGCTCTTGAAAACAGTTGTCAAAAGTTTGTCTAAAGTTCACTGTCGGTAGCAGCATTGTGCTTTCCCTCCTCTCTGCACTTCTTGACTTAGTGCTGGAGTGAGTATATATAGTCAGAGCTTCATGTCGTGTGTTGTGTATGTGATTTGACTGTTAACAGGGTTTTATGTCCCCCCTGTCTTGTGAGAGTGTCTGGCCCGTTCCCAGAATAGCCCATCAGTTCCGCCCTGCGTGGCTCATCCCCTGTAATGTGCCTTAATGCCCGGGCCTGTATGAGTAGTGTGAGGCCTGCCACTGACACAGCATAGCAGCATGTTAGCTCTGCTGCTTATCCACAGAACGCCGTCACTTAACTCGCTACCCCTCCATTGTCTGTCCACACCCCCGACATGATTCTCTATAATCCTCCAGCAGATTGTGGTTAGAACTTCCTGCGAACTATTTTTATGTGTTTTTTTCTTCCCATTTAAACATTAATGGTTGTTGCAGATGAAGAGAAGGATCCCTATGAAGATGATTATAATGTCACTCTGCTGATCTCCTGCCGCCCCGAAATAATTGTACATCATCGCTTCATAACGTGTCACAGCGACACTTTGGTGGCGTGCAATTAAAACCGCAGAATATAATACACCAAATTACTGCCTGTCAGGCCTACGAACAACACACTCTGTATTTGAGTTACACTTAATCATTACGTACATTAGCGATTTTGCTAAGATCCTTCCTCCCTACCCCCTCTGCACTAGTGTAAGATGTGCTGGTACTTAGAGGCTTAGGAATTGTCCGTACTGCAACAATGCTATTCTGAAATGTTGGAGATACATATTTTTGAATGTTCTGAAGTTTAAAATGAAGGCTTCCTGCAAAAGGGCAGTACCATATTAAAAATACATTAAATGAAATAACACACAAATGTAATAAATGTGGGGCTGCTAATAGAGTTAAAAATAAAAATGAACATACTAGAAACAAGTTTAACTATGGTCAAATTATTACCAAAAAATATTTTTAAAAAATTGCAAAAAAACAAATACAATGTTTATTTAATAGTATTTAGATACAGTCTTTTTTATTGGGATAATGACAGTATTCCTATTATGATCCCTTGGTCTGCTTCCTGTAGTTAGCCATCATCTTTCTTCCCAGCATGGTGATCTTTTAATGTTTACTGGTTTGGACACTTTTACTACCTTTGCTCGGGAACATGGTCCTTGTCAGTCAGTCCAGTCCTCTTCACCAAAATAAACACGTTTCACTCTGATGCATTTAACTAAATTTAGTGTGCCATTATTGGAAATGAAATAAGTAACGCTAAAGGTCATAGTGAAAATAATGCAGAAAGGCTGGTCTGTAAAGGTTAAGTATGTGGTGGAGCGGCCCTGATGATAACGAGGATGTGGACCACTTGGAGGAGAGCTGGGCGTTTGGGTCGGACTCGGCACTCTGCGATCGCTCTTTATGACCGCGACAGCTTTACAGCCCGTTACCCCCCATAACACGATAAAGCGCAGCATAATGGATTGGATGTGTTTAGTAGCCTTGGGCTGATGTTTGTAAAATTAATGTTTTTTGCAATAGAAACACTCAGAGAAAGAAGATGGGAGAGGAAAACTGGAGGAGAGGGGAATCAATTCTAAGTCCCATCAATATATCAATATAAATCTACTGCTATGCTGTTTTATAGTTTCTGTACGACTGGTTTGTCAAACTTTATCTTCTCAGATGCTCTCGGACATCTCTCCTTTACAGAGACGACAAGAAACATATGACTTCATTAGTCCAGTTTGGCTTAGAGTCCTAAAACTCAGCAAAAAGGATGTGGATGCTGAACAGCAGTCAGACTACTATTAAATTTGTGTATCAAATGACACTGCTGCAATACTTGAGGGAGATAAAAGTCAGTTTGTGTAGACCATAGTCTGGTGAAGAAAGCTTAGTTTTAAATGGAGCTCCTCAACCGCTCCGAGCACCAAACACTAAGAGAGGAATCTTTGTCAGCATATCAGTCCTATTAGGTTTTAATAACAATCTCATATTCTTTTGTGGCTTCAGAGGAGGCCTGGGGGGTTCATAATCAAAGCATTTTCCTTTAATCACATGCAAACAAAAACAAAATAAAGGGCCTATATAGGAACAGAATTGAGGCTAGGGAGCCAGCGCAGCACAAAGGCTTACAGTAAGTTATACCACTCCTGAGAAACGTGTCTACTAAGATCTACTAAACTCTGAAAACTTTTTTTACTCATTCACTTTTTGTCAACTCCATCTCTCAGATGCCTTTAGCAGGTAAAATGTAAAGAGCTAGAATTATCTTAACGTTGCCTGAACAATCCATTCTATAGAGCTAATCATGTCGTATGTATAGGCGCGGCTCGGGGAGAAGTTAATGAGTGATTAACAACAGCAATTAAAAGATGAAGAGGAAGGCAGATGAAATAAGGGGATGTAATTAAAATATCAGTCCTCTCATTGTCACAAGTGCGAGTGTCATCCATTGTGCACTTATTAAAAAGCTAGGTGGAGGGGGTGGAGGAGGAGAGCTTACACTTCCAGCAGCCCAAAGTGTCTGGTAATCTCCCCATAGACGGAGCAGGGAGAGGCTGTAACTCATGTTTAAGTGTTGAGGCCGTGTCATTGCAGGTTCACAGTCATGCATTTCCGTGTTGACACCCATCGGGGCAGCGGATATTTGGCAGTCAGGAGTAATTTAACTTAATTAATGGGATGCATATTTGATGGAGGAATAAAATATCCCCGGCTCAGCAAAGTGGAAAAGGGGAAGATTTAGAGGGAGTTAAAGGTGGAGGGGAGAGTAATTTGTGCGTTGAGTTATCAGCGGCTTGAGAGACAGAGAGAGAAAGGAGGAGGAGGAGGAGAGGGAAGTGAGAGATGGATGGTTGACACAGAGCAGGGCTGATGTGGAGAGGGGAATGTGCTGTCCCTCCATTGAGAGGCCATCACACTGACAAGCCCTGATTTAATTGATATCAGGATTGAACCTTTACCCTGCGCAAACAGACACATTACAGCGCTTTGTAAACTTGCAGTGCTGCCGCTGTCTGCCAAAAGCCAGTTTAATATTCATAAGGGGGCTTTTAAGAGTGTTGGTCGGCCGCCTCGTCTCTCTGCCACTGCCACCTGCTTCACACACACCTTTTACGGCTCAGACTCCAGACAAACCCATGGCCTGACAAAAAGCTGTCACGCTGCTCTTAATCTCCCCTGGCACTTTTTAATTGACTTCCTGTAGGTATAGATTATTTTCATGGCGAGTCTGCCACGAAGATGTTTGATACCGAGTCACAGACTGGCATCTGGAGTGCTGTAGCTCACTGTAGCTGATGCTGCTGTCTCGATCACTGTCCCTCGCTCCTCCCCTGTCGCGCCTCTGTCTCTGTGATGGCCAGACTTATGGGGGAGCGGGGGGAGAAGTTAAATGTAATCAGTCATTGCCATCATCATAATTGAGCTGATGTACCTGCTGGGAGTGTTGGGCAAATGTTGGCCAGGCTGGAGGAAAGGCTCTTTGTGTCTGCCTGGAGCTGTTAGGAGCATCAGGCCGCTAAGAAAGGCAGGCAGTGGCCTTCTGTTCAAAACTGGACCCTTGCCAATTTCTGATGTCCATCTTAGATCTAAAGATAAGATGCAAAGATTTTTATAGATTTTTACTATATTCTAATAAAGCAGCAGAACGTGGTAGTGAATGAGGTCTTGGTTGCAGTCACATTAATAATAATAATAATAATAATAATGAATCTGATTTATATAGTGCTTTTTTTGGACACTCAAAGACGCTTTGTTGTGCATTATTCATTCACTCCACAGTCAGTGGTGGTAAGATACTATTGTAGACAGCTGCACTGAGGCAGACTGACTAAAGTGAGGCTGCCAATCTGCGCCATCAGCTCCTCTGACCACCACTATTCATGTACGCACATACGTCTGTCATACTAGGCAATGTGGGTGAAATGTCTTGCCTAAGAACACAACAACAACAATCTTTTTGCTACTGGCACCCTACTATGGAACCAGAGAATTTCCATCCATATATTAACCAGGCTCGGAACTGCTTAGCTTCTGGGATCTAACAAGATCAGGCTTTGACAAGCCGATATGGCCACAGTATTATCAGCATAATGTTTGAATAACATAATAATGAGTCAAATTCACACTGCTCTACAAAGCAGTAGAAAGTAGAAAATATTGGCCCTCAAAGTAGTTGACATTTATAAAGTTATGAAATACTTTCTGTCAGCTGTCTATGGCTTGTGTCCAGCAATATAGTTAGTTGTACAAGTCTTATCGTTTGGTGTGCCAGATAGTGTTCTCACTTTTGGAGCACATGTGGTGTGGCCCACACACACTCATAGCAGGACCATAAGCAGCCCTCCTCCCACACAAGCCCCTGTTTGCACAGAACCACACAGACACAGACACAGACGCATACAGACGCACACTGGCAGAAGCACACGGGGAGAAGCACACAGGGAGAAGCACATAGACGCACACAGGGAGATGCACACAGGCAGACGCACACAGACATACACATACACACATAGACCTACACAGACCCACACAGACAGGCACACATTAATCCTCACAAACACAGATACACACAGACCAGCAACTCTCACCCTCCTCATCTCCTCTCACCTGCTGTCCTCCAGACACACACTTGATGTGCACTGCTGTATTTTCCTGCTATTTTCTATGGGCTTGTAGAGTCCACTCGACCCAGAGTCAGATGGTGCTGTGGGGCCCGCAGCCCTATCAGTTGCGTCTGACAGCCCGGTCCAGCCTGAGCCATGTAAATCCTGCCTGTGTAAATAAATTAAAGTAAGATTTGGGTCAGGTCCTGCATTTTTTTTTACCTTGTAATTGTCGTTTTTTGTGGACTGACTGTACTTTTTTCCTACAGTCAATCATTGAGTCAGAGTAATCAGACATAATATGATACAATCTCAATGATTTTCAGATTTATGAAGTGATATTGACCATTGTCTAAGGGAGATAGATAATAGGCTGTGATAAATGGCTGACATTAGTGATGAAATTACATCAAGCCTAATAGGCTATTGTCTTAACACACCTAGCCCATTCCCCTCTCGCCCACTGCCCGTTTAATTGATTAATTGCTGACATGGATGGATGAGGACTTGTGGGCTCTGAATCGGTGGCTGATTGCTAGTCAACCATAAACAGCAGCAGCCACACTGGGCCCTCAAGGGCTATATTCATGCTCCCCAACCTCATGGTGATTCCTTATCCAGCTCTGACAAGAGGAAAAATATTCGTCCATAAAACTGCTGGTATCACTGAGCTGACATATAACGTTCTCCGTCATTCCCTCTCTTTCTTGTTCTGCTGCTCCTTTAGCTCCGCGACGTTCAGCACACCCGTTGGGCCCAGAAATCACCCTGCCTCCTTTTGCATGTATAGCTACAATCCCTCAGGTAGGCCCAGGCCTCTCAGCGTTAAATATGAGCGAATAATGGTGGAGTGAGTGATGCTGGCCGTGTCCTTGACTGGGATCCTCTGTGTGCTGTAGCCACTGCTCACTGTCTGCAGCCCCACGGGATGCATAAACCTCTACAGAACCACTCCCAAGGCTTTGCAGTGCCATCTCTGTATGTATGCAGCTCCGCACAATGCCACTGCTTGCTCTGTTTATGCACGAGTGGCCAGCAGTATTAATGTTTGCACAACAGTGTGTTTAATGAGAGAGGAGCTGTGTCCACTTTATGTGTTTGCATTTCAGATGTGCTGCAACAAAGTTATAAAAATGCCGCACTGTATATCACATTACTTTATAGATGAATGTTTCCTGGAGCAGCGCGGGTTGGGTTCAGCGGAGGAAGAGGTTGTGGCCAGACTCTGTTGCTGCTGCCACTAAAATCTCCTCATCAGCACACTGGCCACTAAATGGTTGCAAATCTTTTGACAAGGGTATCTCGGGCTAAAATGGGAGCATAGTAGAATGAAGTGGAGTTTGCATGCCCTCCAGTCAGACATCCACAAGTGTCAGATCTTTGGGAAAGAGAAGCTGACATGTGGCCAAAGAGGATGGTACCCCATTTTTAGCACTGCGTTTGGTCACTCCTAAAGCTGCACCACGTTAACCCTTCAGCAGCTGAGCCCTCGCAACCGCCCGTAAAAACGCTGACACGTTTAGTACCCTCAAGAGAAGGAGTGGAGCATGATGAGGAGAAGTGCGCATGTGAAGAGGAAGCATTTATTCATTTATTCTGTTTATTCAGCAAAACAAACAGAGGTCATGCTGCAGCACTGATAGCTCCATGTCTATTACAGTTAAATTTCAAATTAGGGGTTCACTCTGCCCACTTTAATGGTCATTTCAAAGCCGGCCCGCTGCCTTGGTTTGCCCCACAGCAGAATCTGATTACTTCAACTTTTATTAGGTACTCAACTTCAAGAAGAACCAGAAACTAATTTGTTACTTTATGTTTTAGCTCAAACAAACAGTTGCATGCTAGCAACTCCTCTTGTGGTATTTTTACTGACCAGTAGATGGCGCCATACAACTTGTTTGAAAACACACAGTTGCACATTTTATTTGTAAATATGACTGCCTGGTGTGTGGTATCTTTGGCCGTTTCCTATGAATGAAAAGTAGGTATGCTTTTTTTGCACCTACTTTATTATATCAATATAATAAATAATCAGTAAATTGTATTCCCATTGATAAAGATGTCAATAGTACTGGCATATATAACCAAGAAGAATTAGGTTAAATTATAAATTGTATTTGTATAAATACAGTGGGCATGCTAATTTGTTAATTAAATAAATGTCCAAAATAGAAATGTTTTCTTTCACTCTGTGCTGATGGACCTCCACGGTGGGTGTTTTTGCACTTTGAAATGAGCCGAGTTGGAGGCTGGGCTTGTGCTGGGCACACTGTGAGAGGGGTGTCCCTGCCGGAGCTGCTTTAACTAGGACAAGGCTCTCTATCGTGGTGGACCTCAGGGGCCGATCAGCAGGTCTCAGGAGAGGCTGAGCTCGCCGTGGCACCAGGCCTGTCACAGGGGGCTGAAGCTGGGTGTGGGGCTGTGGTGAGGAGGCTGGAGCCTGGGCTGACATGCCGAGAGGGCAATTACAGCAAGGACAAAGACTACCCAGTGATAAGTCCCCACAGCAGCCTAATGAAGAGCAGGTTAGCCTGTTAAGAGGAGCCGGGGAGCCAGCATGGCCTGAGTGCGTGTTTATTTGCATGTGTTTTTCTGTTTAACCTACCCGAGGAGGATACATTTTCTGAGGTCATGTTGCTACCACGCTCGCTAACCTCTCTGACTGATGCTCTCCTAAGCTGCAGTGTTAAACCTCATAGAGCAAAAGCAAATAACAACAGAAATGTGGAGGCAAGTGTGTCTGTAGGGAATAGTTTTCCTAGAGCTTTGTACGGCATGAAAAAGTGCAACCCAGTAATGTAATAAAATAATTTTTATTGTTTCTAGAAGTAGAAATATTTAAAATTATTTTTAATACAATCATATTTTTCCCCCTAATATTCATTTTTTTAAACATTCTGTACATTATAGGTGATTTATACATAGTATAAATTAGTATAGATCAGTTGTGGCAAAATATAATTGAACAAAAGAAAAAAGAAATTTGAAGCAATAGAATGTTCTCACAAAAAAAAAAAAATCTGCTTTTCTTTTAGGCCACTCCTGCATATATCACCAGGCATGATTAAATTGTGTTATCAGGGAACACTTTCCAGATCCAACTGGAAACCAACTCTTTTTACTCTTTCTTTCTTCTAACCTCTTTATTTGTATTTGTATTTATTTATTTATTTTGGGGCGGCAAAGAGAGATGGTTTGTATCTGATACTGCTGTGTTGGCACACCCATCTGGGATCTGATAAGAAGCCTCTGGAGCGGCGCTTATTCAAATCAGTGCATGTTCACAGTGAATAGGAGCAGGTAAAGGCAATACGATACAACGCGATAACCTTTGTGGAGAGAGAGGGAAGAGTTTAACACTGTTTCTCAGTCCTGCACACCACATCAGCCATTCCACTACAGTCTAATTGATTTGCCTTATCCTAAGTGAAAAAAGTTCAAAATGTATCTTCTCTCTTCAACTAGGAGACTTGTTACCGTTCATGAAGCAGCAACGATTTTATCATTTAAGTTTTTTGTTTGTGAATTGATTATCTCTCAGCGTCCTCATTGAGTGGTTTGGCCTGTGTACTTGTTTAGAACTATCTAGACAAGTGTGTGTTTGGATTTTCCATTTACATATTTACATTTATTTTGAAATTTTTCTGAATAAATTTTTTGAGTCCTCTGTAATCTCTTACAACTGACTGAAGTGGCCTGGTGTGCATGTGTATCTGTTTGTATACCAAAAGCATAAACATCACATTAAATCAATTAAATGTACTAACTTGATGTGTATTTGGATCATTTTGAAGCCAGAGCATAGAGGGGAGCAGGACTTGGAGCTTAATTGCAGAGCGCGGGGTGGTGTGCCCGCGTCTCGGGGGCTGGGGCTCTAACATATGTTGCATGCAGTCGGCGCAGGACTCAATAGCAGCCATAGTTAAACATGGTGGTGAAGCGCGTCCTCCAGGGCCTCAGTGTTAATGTGTTTGGCTTGTTCTGAACTCTCACTACATCCCTCCGTTTAACAGCACACTGTTGTAAAACCATGGCCTCTGCAGTCGTATTTTAATGATACAAATTAGAATAGAAATTAGAAAATGATTACAGGATAATATTTGCAAAGGATTTAAAAAAATATATATTTAGCATATCTTTTCTATATATTCCAATTAAGTAGTTTGTATAAAATGTAAATGGTAATATAATATAATGACTATAATTTCATTTAATCTATTACTATACTGTTTATTTTTGCATTTTAAAGGCATTGGCTTGGTCAGAAAGTGTTTGACACACATTGAGTACAGCCTGTGCTGTGCTTGTGTTATTTCCTGCCTTTAAGCCATGCAAACCTTTCAGTAATATGTGGCATTGCAGAAACATTAAAGTTGCTTGTTTATTTATTAAATAGGATGCCTTTGCTCTTTTATTTTGTTATTTCAAATGCATTAGGTTCCCTAAAGCTAGGGGTCTATCATAGCACAGGACCCCTGTTCTATGATGCAAATCTATATTTCCATATTGTTAATGAAACGGCCTCTCTCCCCTTTGCAACCAAACACCACTAATGTAATGTATTATTTAGCCTTCGCTTGTGTATGAGTGAGCAATTATTGTAAAAGTTTCTACGCCATGCTGAGGTGACAAAGGGGATATGAGCGAGGAGCAGCAGACCTGTTTGACGGCTGCTCGCTGATGCTGATAGGCCAAACGGTGGTGGGAACCCGCCACTTTTAATCACGCGCCGCCTGATGCCTTTCATAAGAGCGTGTGGCGACTCTGACAACTCTAATAAGGAGAGGTGACACAGAAAGTTTGGGAGTTAGAGGCAAAACAGAGGGGGAAGGTCTGCTTGTTTTTTATGAGTGACGTTTTTTTCCCTTTGGTTTTGGTCTTAGTATACAAGAGAAATTTCACAATTGGAGACAGTATTTGTGCTGAAAGAATGTCAACATTAATAAAAGGCTCAGGGGACAAGGTCGCCCGGGTTAGTGTACCGCGGAGCACCCCCAGTCTGTCTGTGACTCTTGAGATACAGGGAAACATGCTAAGAAGTCTCCTTATGCATAAGGTAACTGACCATAGAGTTTGCCTTGTCAGTGTTCTTTTCCCAATCCAATTTATGATTCCTCAGCTTTTTACTCAAAGACAATCTGAGGTCCATGTAAAAAAGCAGAAAGGAATGATGCTTTGAGGATATAATTAAAGATATCGTTCAAAGAACAACTTTTTGCATATTTGAATTATTACTGTCGTTAAAAAACACACAAAATATGGAAATATGATTGCCGGAAGCACATAAATCAATGATCAGTAAGGCCTCAGAGTCCAATAAATATGGGGAGTTAAATACTTTAAAATGCAAATCACATCTTAAAATTAGCATATGGGTGAATTTAAAGGAAGTGTGCTTCTTTAAGACCCTCAGAGGTAGAACAAATCGGAGCTGGAGGGGGCAGACCCAGACAGGCAGCCAGCGCTCTTTTGTTTCACTTTGTCATTGGTCAAGTTGTCTGATCGCTCAAATGATAGAGATGAAGTGGGCTGACAGAGACGGCCGCATCTCTTTTGTGGATCCAGAAAGTGCCTTAAGTGATGTGAATAATTAGGAGTTAATTATTCTTCATCCATCTAAATCAGAAAAGGACAGATATGGGAATGGAATTTATAATTTTAGCCCAACGTCCTGTCTCGTACTAATGTGGTAAACTAAAGTGACTGTGAATAATACCTACTGACCTTCGAGTAATTACGCCTCGCCTGGCAATTTACTTGCTGTTGCTAATTGAGGGTATTGATTCAGTGAGATTCATATTAAAAATACATATGTTTTATGGCCGGGCTTTTTTCTCCTGCTTGTGTTTAATGTATTATTAATCCTTATTATTTTATTTTTTGAGCAATAATTAGCAGACAGGATGTGCTGCACCTGAGGGCTGCTGCCTTCTTTGTCTAATTCCAAACACAGGTAGTGTATATTAGGATAAACTTTTTGCTGAAGCTAAATTATTTTTTGTTGTGGTTATGGAAGTTTAACTTTTGTGCTTTGGATTTTATGAAACAATACCATCAAACATTTTTTATTATTAACAAAAAGATAAACACTGATGTCATACATTTAGCAGTGCATAGCAGCAGATGATTATCACCCTTAGTTTAGTATAACATCAAATCCGTGGAGCCCACCCCCCACTCGCACATTTAAAGACACTCCGGTGGCAGCACAGCTGGATCAATGGACATGATGTCTGGTTGTGCATTAACACTTAGGTTAGAGTGTTAGGTTAAAAACCTGTCCAGCTCCTCCCTGCCAAGAGACAAGGAGGAGAGAAAAATCAATGTCCCATGTGGAGGCCGGAGGTGTTGGTTCTGAAGGCATCCCTTTACCAAATGTCCGTATGTGTGTGTGTACTGCTTTATGGTGGGGGTGGTCAACTCTGTCACTGCTCAGGGTTTACATGTGTGAATGCTCTCCCTGTGGCGCCTGCAGGTATTGACCAGTGCAGAGGACGGAGCTGCTTCTCCCCTTCCACTTTAGCCTCTAATATTTTAAGCCTTTTCGACCCAGCACAGCTCACACTGGCAGCTCATAGCCTTGTAATAACCCAGATAGGAATCGATGGTGCTGGATTTAGGCACTTACCCCTGCTAAAACTGGTAAACTCATTTGTCTTTCCCAAGCAGCGGCCTCTCTGTTGTTTAAGGAGACACTTAAAAGAATCCCCTGAATTAAGATAATGTGACTGTTGTGTGTGTGATCAGGCAGACTCAGTGAGAGAACAAGCCGCTTTAGCTCTTTTATTAGACCTCTGTTTAAGGGGCCATACATGTTTTGACGGAGTCCAACTCTCTTTATTTTATTTCTGTCATGGCGATTAGTGTGCCAGGGAATACCCGCTCTGTTGCTGCCCCCTCCCCTCCACATCGCTGTATGTATGTGTGTATGTGTGTGTATGTGTGTGTGTGTGTGTGTGTGAAAGAGAGAGAGAGAGACTGTGTTAAGTGTGCCTGCTCTAAATGAGATGGACCAAAGTCTGATGGCCTCGCTGTTTCTCGGGCTGCAGCGTACATGAACGGCTCAACACAAATTTCTGCTGAAAGACTCAATGGATGCCGTGAAATCGTATTTGCTGTACAGCTAATAGCAAAGGACTGCTTTTGCAAAAATGTTCCTTTGAGCAAGACATGTCATTCAGCTATAATGCTCCCTGACCACACTTTCTCTGCCACGCAAAGACTGTTATGTTCCTATTAAAACATATTTATTCTGAGGAATTTTGAATTAGATTTTCATAATTTAATTGTTATTGCAAGTTATTAATTCCCATAGTTTATAAATATGGGAGATTCTGAGTAAACAAGCAAAGAGACAAGTTAGTTAAAAATTCAAAATTGAATCGAAATTGGCACATTTATTAAATTGATCTAAGCCATTATTTAAGTAATAGAATATCCTCTGTAAACAACAAAATATCCTGCTAACCATTCAGTTTTAAGCCCACTACAAATGTTCTGAATGCACAGAAATATTGTATTAGTTAAGCTGTTCATATTTCAGTCTTTTCTCAAAGAATTGTTTATAATGTGCAGTCTGAACTAAACCCTACTTTTAAATATTAAACTCAAATTTAATTATTCAGAAAAATCGCAATTACATTTTTTTTTTTCTAAATCATGCAGCCCTACCACACAGCCCTTTTGGCATCATGCGACCATCCCTCCCTCCCCCTCTTTAGTCCTGTGTGTGTCTGAAAGTACAAAGGGACGTTGTGGGTACGAGCTTGCCGCGGGTGCTGCCGGGTGCTGGTGGTAATTAGGCGTCACAACACTTAGAGCGGGTGTCTTGCTGCCGCCCAATCCTTTCTGACATGACGTGAGGGATGCAAGACTTATTCAACTCTGCAGCTTCTTCTGCTCTGCTGGTCAACTGTCCTCTTCAGGGCCCATCATCAGCCTAAACAGCCCCGCATCAGATCAACCAATCACACATGCACAAACCCCCCCTCACCCCTACTCTACAACCAACACTCGGTCGCCCCCCGCAGGCAGTGTGTTGGACGGAGAGATATTAAAGGCCTCAAGATGCGGGTACAAGGCTATGGAGTATGTGTGGGGGTGTGTGTGCGAGTGTGTGTGTGTGTGTGTGTGTGGCAAATGGGTGTTAGTCAATATTCAGACCTCTGCATCACTAACTGTACCGACAATATGATCGATATGAAGTGAAGGCACATATATTTTACTAATTACGAGAATAATTAAAAGGGTCTGTTGTGATTAAAATGGAATCAGTGGGTGGTCAATTTTCAGGTAAGTGGATTCAGGCACAGTGGACTAATTCTGTTATGGCCTCTTGGCTCCCTTGTCATAAAATCATTTGAGAAAACAGCATTAGTGAAGTGAAGTTTTCTCTTTCCATTTGAATAACTTCGCAGTGATGCATAGAGCAGTTACTTACAATATACATATGCTGTCAAATCCCAAAGACTTGCTGTTTAAGTAAGACCTGATCATTTGTCTATTGAAGATTTACTTTGTATGCACATCCCCTTGCACTTGCATTGTAGCAACAACTATGGCAAATGTAATGTGTACTTGCAATGAACTAAAAATTATGGTATCGTCTTTAATATAACTATATGCTAAAAAAATAAAAATAAAAAAAGATAATGAATGCAAATCTAGGTTAGTTTCAACTGTTTTCAACCACCTAGCATGTTCTCATCTCCAGTAATGTTGTCCCCCATCAAATGTTTTGTAATATAGGGCCACTCTTTATACATACATCAGTTAACCTGCTTGGGTTTTATTACATTTTAAAGATTGTGATTCAGTCATGTCTATTCATCAGTTATATGCTTTTAATAGAGAGGTTCACATTCAATAGACAGATTGGTTTGGAACTGAATGGCACTGATAGAAGTCTGTATTGTTTATATGTATAATATATGTATTTACAGTCATTTTTATTTCAAAAAGTAAAAATAAGATTGATCAATTGATTAGGAAAAAAATCCCCCCCAATTAACCCCAAATTAATGTCATTTTTAGTGGCCAGAGTAAAATGTTTGATTAATCTTTAAAGCTGCGTTGACTTGTAGGGTGACAGAAATTTGCTGTAGTAGTGATTCTGAAGTTTGTGTAGTGTGCAGAACAAGGACTACAAAAGGCAAGCTGCTTTTATGTCCCTAAACCACATTCATGTCCACTAAAGACTCTAGTTTCTACACAGGTAGGCAGTTTGGGACTATCTCTGTTGGAAGACGGGGCAAAAGAAAAAAAAGATAGACGAAAGGAATCAAAGGATGTTCCCCTTTTTAATAATGTAACAAATATTCTAATTTCTAAAAATAAAACCTCCTCTTCATCCTTCCTGTTAATCTGAGCTGTAATTTATTCCAACCCAAGGCCAAATTAGTATGCTAGCCAAGGGCATAGTGGTTATGACAAGACCAAGTTCTTTCAAAAAACGTAGACGCATAGAAAAGAGAAGATTTTGTGGCAACTTGTAGACAGCGCTTGACTTTAATTATTATTATTTTAAATTCAACTTAGAGAATTTACTATATCTACAAATTTTATTCTCTAATAATTCCATTGTCTGAAAATAATAAATCAGCAACATAAAATCTGAAGACAAAAGGCCCAATGAGAGCTATAGAAAAATACAGTGTTGGGGTTTGGTCTGCTCACTCCAGCCGTTCTTATGATTAATTGCACCAAAATTGTAAGTTTCCATATTCCGTTGCATTTATTAGCATAAGGTTGCCTATGTGTCCACGTGGATATATATCGATGTCATTTTATGATAAGCAATTGAGCAATAGGACTTTGTTGCAGCCATCAAACAGACACTTCATTATGGGAGCGGTGATAACAAATACATTGTGTTGGATAATGATGGCAGTGGTTCATATTGTTCATTATACGTCTGGGTGTCACACTGCTGTGCAAATGTATATGCATGTGTGTGTCTTTGTTTTTGTCATTTTACAACATCATGTTTCAGCAAATTAACGCCTGAACCATTGGGAAGAAAAATATACCATCATTTGGCATCGATGACAAACTATATATTTTGGATAATGATTGCATCTATTGGCTTGTGCATTTGCAAATGTGAGGTAATGAATTTTCTTTGTGGGCTATGAAAGCAAACAGAGATATTATGTCACTTTGCTTGAATAGGCCTAGTGTTTCCATGATTGACTGTCACTTCATGATAAACTGTATCTGTAAAGCAGAAATAAATATCTTTAATAAAATGCACACACTGAGTTGAGTCCAAGTGCTGCATAAAGATTTCCATAGATGGCACTGGTGCAGGAGTGGGTGGTGTGATGTGGAGAGTGACTGCTCACGGCCTCCAGCTCCTCGGTTGTTTCAGAGTCTAGGCCCGTCAAAGGTTTTGGGGCACTGGACTGAGTCGATGTCTGCCACACACATGTCATGGCTGTCCTCCCTGATGAGCCCTGCAGTTAAGCAATCAACAGAATTATTGCTTAGAAATGTATATATTTAAATTATGAAACAATGACAGTTTCGCTTGATTTATGGTGCAAGGCAAGGTTTAATTAATTGAAAAATGCATATTACCCCGTGACTTAATTATTAGCTAATTAATCATACAGTACTTGTTCAGTGTTCCCCCTCCTGTTTCCACTCTTTTCGGGCATATTTCTCTCTGTGTCTGACACTTGAATTTCCTCTCAGGGTCATTTCTATGTGAGGTCATGCTTTTTCTTCCTGAGTAGTTGCTGAGATGGAGAACATGCATTCTATATGACTATAAATGCTACAAACACTTTTAATCAAGTATGCAGCTTTTTACAACCTTAATAATACAAATATTCTGATTAATTATCGCCTACTGTTAAACGTAATTCACCTTTATAAGATGTCTTAATATGACTTAATCCAACAATATTTTTGTAAATAAAAGTTGATGGGACTCAATTTGATTCAACTCAAAGTTGATACAACAGTTTTTTCCTGTAATATTACAAGTAAACATGTCAGTATTTCAACTGTCATATAACAGGGGAGTCTGAATAATAGTGTTTTTGTCCATCATTTATTTTTATGGGACAACTTCAGGTTGACCGTAAAATCAAGGATTTCTGTTCTGACCAGAAAGCTGCAGTTAGTAAATGATAGGGAATGGACACTTTGGTTGTGAGCTTCCATAAAAGAGAAGGTGTGGCACTCACTTCAGGCCGGCCTGCCAAAACACCTTACCCTTAGCAGGCGTCCAGTGCTGTGTGGCCCTGTGTCTGTGCCTGCCCGGTAATGGTAAGCGTTTTAAACTATTAGAGGTGCTGTGAAAAAGGCCCGTCTTGAGTGCAGAGCTGTCAGTCTGCAATGAGCCAATTGGGGGTGGGGGGCTGTCACGGCTGTCACTCACGGGGAGGATGAGAACTGTTTGGCCCTAATGGATTCCTCCAGGCGGACGGCTTACACGCTGTCTCGAAGTAAAATCGATGCGTTGTCATGAGCGAGTGAGGCATCATCAAACGGCCAGGTGGACGCGGAGGCAAGGAAGGAAGGGAGGTCTGCCTGCTCGGATAGTTATGTCTATATCTAGTGCAATGTGTGTGTGCACCGGTTGGAAGAGAGAGAAGAGACAGACAGATGCTCAGCTTGGCTTTACACACCCAATGGGGCCTCCGTTATGATTGTAAGCATGAAAGGGGGCTCTGACCTCCATCATCTCTGTTGCTTTTATTTTCCGGTTTTCTTGAAATCGGACACAGATCCACATAGACATACCAGCACACAAACAGGGAACTAAATGTGAAGCTTGTAGAGGGGGCATAGTACCTTGACAAAAATCAAATATCATCTTGTAGGCAAAATCACTTCATGAGCACTTTTCTATCACATGACTCAAGGTTTGAAGTAGCACCTGCACATGTGGCAAAAAGGCCTAATGTGGTGACAGACTATCACATCCTGCACATCCCTCACACACAACATTAACACAAGCAAATTAAACCGTATGAAACTTGTGGCTGTGGAACTGGAGAAATAGTTATCTAAAGAAGTTTAAAAGGAGTATACATCTTGAAGTGTTTGAAACATACAACCAAACATCATACACCCACAACATTAGCTCTGTGTGCTCATTTTGAGTCTCTGTGCTAGCTCCTCTGGTGGTGGACGCAGGCCTCCAGGAGTGTGATGGGGGCACCCTCTGGCCCCAGCCTTGGTTCCTGAGAGGGGCCCTGAGTGTGTGATTGACAGCTGGAGCTGGAGGAGATTGCTCCAAGCTGGCGGTGCTGATGCAGAGCAGGGATGCTGGTGTACGACTTCCTCACTTGGCCTCTCTGCCTGTGCTCAGTCAGCCTCCAAATGCTCCTGTCAGTCTGCTTCCCTCTGGGTGCACTTTAGTCTGCTCTGCAGCGCACAGGAATGCTCTTTTCTTTTGATACAGCCTCTATGGTAATAATGTACATAGTTTTTTGTGTATCTTATGTATTATTATTTTGGCCACTCTTATTAAGAACATGCAAAAGCAAATAGTAATTTTTGAACACTTTTTTGAAGTGCCACAACAATATATATTACAAATATGTATTACAAATATATACACCACTGCAAGACAAAATTCATGAAGACATTTCATTTAGTACCATGAATTTGTGAGTGGTTTAGTCATTGTCACATATATTTCCCTCTCCTTGAGACATTTTTTTTTTTTTAGCTGATCTTTGACATAAATGAATTAATCAGTAATGCCCTGTTCCCTAAGCACAGCACAACAACATTGTTTGCTGTTATATATTCTGCACCCTTCTCCTAAACAAACTTTATAAATTAATTGAAATCAACATTGCCAAGTGAAGTGAAGACATTCTCATGATATTCTCAGTTTAGCCTTTGGAAACACATTTTTTTTTTTATTGGCGAACACATGAAAGAGTTGGTGTTGATTAAGGAGGCCTTTTAAGCCGTGAAAGTCCTAAATGTGCTGTGTCCTTAGTAAGATGAAAAGGAGTCCAAGTTCACTGGAGTTGTTTCTTACCTTAACTCTTCCAATGGGAGCTGCTCTGAGAGGATGCCTCAGAGAGCGAGAAACTCCAAGCTCATACTCCTTATGCAAATGTCTCTGTGTTTTACTTGTAATTATGCCCCGGCATCCTCCTTCCTCTCCTCTCATTCTCCTCTATTCTTCACTAATGGCACCCTCCCTGCTTTTGCTCTTATTGCTGATGAAACGGTTTCCTGCTTACTCCGTCATCGTCATTTTCAAGCGGCCACATCTCTCAGACTTTCCTCTGTTCAGCAAAGACTTTTTGATTATTTCCATCTTTATAAGAGTAGTTGTTCCAGGATGAAACAAAATAAAAAATGTTACTTACTTCATGGGTGCAGGGTGAATTGAAACAACATGGTGCTTTATCGATGCTCTGTGCTGTATGTCTCAAGCCAAAGTGTTTAGTGGTGACGTATGTCCCCTTTCTCCTTCTAGCATGTCACTTCTCCTCCATCTCCACTCTGCCATTGCCCATATTTATTTTATCTCACTAATGTGGGTCACCCCTGTATGGCGGCCATCAGCGAGGCACAGTCAAATAGCTGTGTCTGAAAACTACCTTTGGCATGATTTATGGGCCGCTGTGACGCGCCGCTCTCAGAAGGACCGCCATTGTCCTGCTACAGCTCTCAACTCTCGACGTAGGGGCGCTTTGTCTGCGCTGAGGCAAACCAGACCCCCGTCTTTAAAAAGAATCAAATTATTTCATCATGTTGGAAATGAAAAGGCTGTAATTACTCCTAATTAGAGCCTGACTTTTTTCTTTCTCCTTTCTTTCTCTTCTTCTCCTCCTCATGCCTCTCTCCTTTCTCGTAGTTTCAGAGGTGAATTCTTTTGCAGAGGTTTTGCCATTGCTCTCAATCAGAGCTGTTAAGGGTGGAGAGTAGGAAACAATTTTCTGTTCAGTTTGAAATTGATTAATATAGGCTTGTGACAACTCTTCTGGCTTTGATATTCAGTATGAGGGGAGGTCTGAAGTGGTGTGATGACACTGTAATGTTTGCTTTGAAGATGTACCTTAATGGGTCTTTGCCCTACAAAGTCACAACGTTTCAAAGCCAAAGGAAAATGAGAAGCTAAGCACCACATTTTAAAGCATGTATTGTATGCTGTGGAAGAACGTAGCCTACTTTGTTGCACTGTTTAGGTATGTGACTCTGCTGCCGTGTTGGGTTCCCTTAATAACACCATCTATGCTGAAAAGCACTATCCTAATGGTGGACTATCACGGAAAATAATTTTCTACCAGCCAACTATTTACATATATCATTTCACACAAGTCTTGTCATTTTAGGCGGCTTAACAATTTGCTAAGTAAATCCACTCACCATTTATCTATCACTGTGTATGTCTGGAGAGACTCGGGGTGGGTCTTTAGAAGAAGTGGGGGAGTGCCGAGGGAAGCAAATATTTTTTCTGGCTTGTAACAGCACAGTGAAAACACACTCCTGATGCTGATGTGTATTAAAAGTGAGCCGGGCAAATATTAGCATTGCTTTACAGTGGCAGAGGAGTAGTATGGAGATGATGGTGTGTGTGGTGGGAGGGGCTTAAGGGCTGCTGCACTTTGTAAAGAGCTGCCATTGAAATATGTTTTGTTCCAAACACAAAAACATCACTGTTTTAAGCTAGAGGATAATGTTTGAAGTCATATTTAACTAAAGTCATATTACTTTAGTAGAATATTCATTAATGACCATCTGTGATTAAACAGTTGTAGTCTTGCATGTTTGTAAACCATAAACAAGAGTTTGACTCTGGATGGACTTTCTTCAGCCCACCCACTTCTCTCAAATAAATCATCACGTTTACTCGACTGGACATTAATTTCTTCAAGTTGACGTCTGCTCAAGGGCACAACAAAAACAACAACATTCAGCTCCACCCACATTTCCGGCACCAGTCAAACATTAGAGAGGGAGAGAAACAGGAAGCAAACACAGTCTCTCTCTCTCTTTCTCTCCCTCTCTCCGGGTGGTGGTCAGTGCAGTACATTGATGCGACTTGTTTGTCAGAACCCAAGTGCAAAGGAATGTGACAGAACGCTGGAGGAGGTTTCCAAATCCATTTCCTGCTGGTGTCTGTCCACATCAGCCACTGACGACTGCAGATGTGTTGGTTATTGTGTTGTGTTATGGCGGGGGGAGGCGGGGGCGAGCAGCACTGCACATGCCCAAAATGATGCATGTCCTTTGATCTGCTGCAGCCTCATGAAGAGTGGAGCCGCCGGCACACATACACACACACACACACACACACGTGTGCATGCAGCCCTGCAGTTTGGCCCTTACACTTTCCACAGTCCTGCTCTGTCTGTGCATGTGTATGGTGGCGATCTACTCCCGGATGGTGTTTTTCCATTCACATGTTTTATTCCTCGATACATTTGTAGACTGCAATGTAATAGGACCCGGTGTTGTGGTACTGTGTTTATTAGGTTCTTATCTTGGCTAATTACCCATTAAATAACCACATGCAGACATACTACGGGATAATTAGCAAGTAGCCTATTTTGAAAACACATGCCCTGCTCTTAATTTATAAAATCTGTCCATTCTACTGACCTTTCTTTCAATGTAATACTTTTTAGAAAACATGTCACAGCCATGTAGCACTAGACTTAACTTGAAATAAGTTTTAGGCTATACAACATTCATTTAATATAGAGTTTGTTGTATTTAAAGGGGGCATTTTAATGTAAAGTAAAATTTTATGAGCTTTTAGCATCTTATATTTTCTCTCTCATCAATGTTTTACTCAGAACTATTTTGATTGATGCATGCATGTCTGAGTTGAATAATCTATTTTGTCCCGCATTTGAAGCTTGATTGATCATCTACCCCATATCTTAGCCCACAGCCCTGTTCTTACTTGCAATTATTCAGATAAATATGGATCTGGATCATATGTCTAGGGTTAAAAAATGCCACAGACAGATTTTTCAACAATAAAAAGATGTAATCATTAAATATCTGCTGTTTGCCATGGTGAAATGCCATTATTGGGGCAAATACCAAGATTATTATTAACTATGTGAATGCATGAATATTTATTATGATACAGGTTAATATGTGTCACTGTTTACACTGGGACAATCTCCTCCCATTTGACTTCGCAGCCTGTGTTTGTTGTTGTCCTTCTCTGGCCTGGTGTGCACTGAGCGCTCTGAGCAGTGTGTGTCAGTTCAGGTGCATCAGGGATCCCTGGCAGGTGGCCGCTGACCGAAGCTATCCCAGCCAATCAGCTTTTGGCAAAATGACCTTTTGCGTGTCTTTCTGACCCTGATGGGAGGTGAAGTGTGTGGCTGGTAGCAGACAGCAGTGAAGTGGTGGAGGAGGGCAGGAGGAGTATAAAAAGGAGTGGGCCGAGGGCAGAGATTTTCTTGGCCAGACTCTCCTCTTCCTGTTCTGGGTCTGTTGAACCTGCTCATGACAGCCTCTCCTGACTGCTCTCAATTTCTGATGCAATGACTTGTTCCTGATGAACCATCTGAACCATCTAAGCCAGATGGGGTTAGGTGTGTGGTACAAATAAGCCACAATACTATTTATCAAACAAACAAAAACAAATAAATTAATTAATTAAAATAAAAGCTTAATTTAATGTTTTATACCAGCTGTCCCTGCACTAATAACTGGAAAAACAACAATTATTTCAATTATTTTATAATAAATATGTATTTAATCCATTCAGTTGAAAAAGATTCACTTTAACTGATATGCCTTTAAAAATATTATAATTTATGATTATAATTAAAAGAACACTGCTCAACCCTAAGTACTGGTTATGGTACTCACCTTCTAAATGTTATGTTTTCACACATTTCACGTTTGTTATCGAGTGAGTAGCCATCCAGTTTCCCACTGGACTCTCCTGTCTTTTCCGAGGTGCTTAGCAACAATCTGTCCACAGAAAACTAAAAAAAAAAAAAAAAAAATCAGAGGATGCTCGAAAATACTCTGAATTGCAGTAATGAATATTTTAGACATAAAGGGCCACTTTCCCAGCCTCCATTTGCCTGGCTCAGCCCTCCAAACAGCCCTTTTAAAGTCAAGTGATGGGGGTTAAGTTAATTATGCACATTAGGGCCAGCCTCCCTCCTTTGCCGGCTCAGTCTGTGTGCATATTTGTGTTTGGGTGTGCGCGTACAAGCTATGACGGCAACTTGGGATGCCCAAACTCTGCTTTTAATTAAACACAGACGCATAGAAGGCTAGACTGACTGTCACACGCGCTTTCTACAGGGGCCGCACACATACAGACACACAGGGCACTTACATACACTCAAACTGAGAAGATAAAAAGTGTTGCTGATTTAGTGTGCAAGGGGTTTTTTCTCTGTCTTTTTGCCGCACGAGAATAAATAACTTTTAGCCACATGAAGCTAGAGAAGAGTGTCTTTCAAAGAGCAGCCATATTGGTTATAAAAATATTTGTGGATTCTAAACAGCCAGTGTTAAGTTTGTTTTTATATTTTTTTGTATTTACTCAGTCTTTCTCTCTATTTGTTTACTATATCCTACCACAGCTTACTTTGTCCTTTTTGCTGACAGCCGGTTTGTGTCCTCATATTTTGACAGTTTATTGATGGCTTCTGACATGGTAGCAGATTGATGTAATCCGTTTGCAGGAAGCACATGGACCGACAACAAAACGACGACATAAGAATTACCACTTGAAGGCCAAAAATAATCAGACTTGCATGGCTAACACAGACCAGTCGCTGCAAAAAACGCATTGTGGCTTTGTATGTTTTGGAATCCACAGATGAGAAACAGCCCCACTCAAACTGCAGAAGGAAACACAGAGATTTACAGATAATGTTTAGACATAAGTCTGTTTTTCATTATCAACCAAATAAAAGCATTGGTTGATACAACTGTTAAACCGTATGGTTTAAATGTATACTGCATTAACTTGATTTATTGTTTAAAAGTAAATTGTTTTTAATCTTACATTCTAATAGTTGTATAAGTATATTTTAAAGCTAAATCATTGTTTTAAATTTAGAAGCCCATGCTGTCTGACATTGTTAGAAAATATTATCTCAGTCCAGTTTAAATTGAGTGTAGTTGTAAAATAACTGCTTCAATATTTAATTGCGCCTTATTAAGAATTTCCAGCCAACAGTTTTGGTAGTGAATAGAAGTGCTCCTTGAAGCAGTAAGTCCAACGTGCTTGCTCCTCTTTGTCTCTCGTTCCTTCCTGTGCCACTGCAATGGCCTCATTTTTCATTAGAGGATTGCCCCATTATTTCATTTCTTGTGATAAAATGACAAAAGATTACTCACGAGAAATACTAAATACAGAGTGGACCGATGGGATCTCCCCTCATACGTAACGGCACTGCTCCACTGCTGAAGGCTTCATATTTCCTATTTCTCTCTCTATTATATATATCTGGCACTGTTGTAGATACAAGCTTTGTGTGTAAATGTGTTCCACTGTATTACACTCTACTCCATCTGATCAGACACTGGCTGGTCAGCAGACCCTGATCTTGTTTTATCCTGATTTTAGTGGAAAATATAGAAAAATTAGTTGCACTCTTGACAGAGGTGTCAGTGTGTGGGAAATGACTAACTTATTTTTCAAGGGCCACAAGCGATGGCTAACCGGAAAGTGCAAGGAAGCACCAAATAAATAAATAATATCAACCCTATATCTTTATCTAAGATGATTCATATTTTATTTCATAACAGTGCTTCCAGTGGTCACATTTTTCAGTTGTGGATAATAGAAAATGTAAAGATATGGGCGGTGAAATATGGCTTGGTTTGGGGAGGTAAGAATGAGAAAAGATTAGCTTGAGATTAGAATAAGAGAGATGGAGGAGGGAGGAAGAGGAGGGCGAAGAGTCTCAGGATGTGGGGAGTTTGTGATTGCAGGTCCGTCTGAACCAAAGAGAAAAATGCTGATTGTAATCGCATCCACGTTGTTTTGTTTTTCCTCCTACTTCCACATGTCCACAGCACACCCAGGCATCCTTGACCCACCTGCAGGACTCCACTGCCCACAGAGCTTTACTTGTTGACCATTGTCCATGAGGCAAATAAAAGTACAGGTGCTCTTGACATTGTGATCTGTTCTTTTGCATGTCCATTTGCCTGCTTGTATCAGATAACATACCTTGCTTGGTTTCCAGTCATTGTTTATCCTGCAAAGTTGTTTTTCATGATTTCTTCGGCTCCGGTCCCTCACTGGTACTATGGTTTGCAGTCTAGTTGCAGAGTTGCTCTTTAAATGAACAAGATACCCACCATGGAGAGTTGTTTGTGGTCTCTTAGTCATTAAAGCCAGCCCATGGTGAGGGACACCCAGCCAGGCGTTTGTGGGATTGTACAGAGAAACACACGGAGCCCCTGGGTCAATGAAACTCACAGATCAAATATTCTTTGTCCCAACCCAGGCTTTGCAATGTCAGGGGGGTTCAACCACAACTAAAACAAAGAACACATACAAAAATAGGATTTTTATCTTCTGCTAAGCAGTGGTGGAAATAATCAATATTTCCCAAGCATTCATAATACATATTATGCAACAAATAAAATTAAGTTATAGAATGTAAAATAGTACTCATTGTGCTGTTTGTTTGCTTCTAGTTGTTGCTGCCTATTTTGTAAATAATAATTATAATGATAATAATAATAATTGGAAAATAATAACCCAAATGATAATCCAAGAAGTGGTCAAACACATTTTTTCAGTAAAGTTCATCCCATAACCCTTGCATATCTAGTTTATAGTAAGGGTGCTAATTAACCACTATTAGGTACTTGCTTAGAAAACAGATTTTGTAACAGTTAGGGCTCCAGCTAACACTTTAATAACATTTGGAAAAAGTTCCTCTCTAGTTTATAGTCACAAGTCAAAAGAGTAAATGTGTGCTGAAAGAATTTCATAGTGGTAGTTTTGGTTGTTGCACACACACTAAAATATATCATAAGTTCAATTACTCTGTTGTTTCTTTCCTTCTGGTTTGAGGTGCCCTGATGCCATCTGCTCTGCTTTAGAGGAGAACTGACCGATCTACACTGACACACATGGTCATCTCATCACGCAGGCCTAATTGACTTGAAGTTCTTCTGTGTTTACATTACCTCACTTGTGTCGCATGACCACATTGATGTTGCTATAGTGCGCTGTTGTTTTGTTTGGGCTCTGAGAAACCAAACAGGGAATAGGGGAGTGATGAGTAATGCCCTATGACAGATGAAGGCTTTTGTTGCTGGACATTTCTGCAGGGACCGGTGACTGCAAGATGTGCTTGTAAATATTATTTCAAGAATTTAACATGTGACAAAAACATGAGTCAAGTATGTAAACCTGTTTCAGTGAAAAAAAACTGTCTTCTTATAAGAACGTAATGCTCTTCTACAGCCAAACAACAGAATAAGGATCCTTCAAATGCTGTAAAATAACTCCTTGAACTGCTCTGTGTAAAAATACCTCTAGTTAACACACTGCCCTCTCAGCAGAAGTGGAATCTTTTTCAAAGCTGCCAGCCTGATTTGAGAGAAGTGCAGCTTCCTACGACTCTCTCTGCAGATGTTGAGGAATTGTTTGTCTAGTTAACACATGTCAGTTGACACTCACAAACCCTTTGTCTAATTAAAGAAGAGTCATTGTCGTCTGTCTCCTAATGAGGAATCATGCAAGCTCCTTAGCTCTCTCTAGTGCCATTTGATATTTTACTGTGTCTGCAAATGAACGCTTGAGTTCCCATATTTTAAGATTGTGTTATAAACAGTTTTTTTTTCCTCTCCGTGCACTGTCAATTACCCGGTGGCACTTGCCTTGCAGATGCAGGGGAGCGCTACTGTGGCTGGTGCCTGACTGGGTGACTGCTTGGGTGGCTGACTGGCTTGTCTCTTGGAAACCTGTGAAATATGATTTACATTAAGACCATGTTGTAGCAAACTCTAGCCCACGGTATGCATATTCTCCCATTGTTTGTGACAGTTGGTTGTAGCCACTCCGGGGGAAAGCGCCAAAGTAGGCACCCGACTTTGCATTTCAGTGGCTGAGCTTGGGTCAGGAGCACATCTGGTTGAGTGAGAGGTTTGCGCGGCATATCGTTTTAGCTTCAGATTACACTGCTCGTGCACAGGCAGCAGGCTCACTTGTTGCGGTGCACAGTGGCTGGTGTGCAGAGAGCAGCTACACACACCGCTGCACTCCCACACAAACAAACAAACACACCTGCTGCTCCTGGCAAGTGGCTCTGACAATCAGCCCAAGGAGGGAGGCAAACAAAACAAACAGTTTAATTTACATGACAGTATCCGCCTTTACATTAGCATGCAGTGGCAATGATAGAGTGAAGCTCAGCGGGAAACAGCAGGTAATGAAAAGTGATGGTCCTATTTGCCATATACTGTAAGCACAGCAATGGTGAGCGTGAGCCATCGCAACTAATAGCATGCACCACGCTGCACAACTCCAGTCCTTTTGTGAGTTCTACAGGGGGACAGTTTTAAGATTTTTAGAGCATTGCAATAAATATAGTCCTATTGGAACTTTATCTGTTATGTTTTTCCTTAAGGCAGGAACGAAAGTGTTTGTATAAACTGTGTGTATAATTTTAACGAGCAATTAACTGCAATAAATAAATAAAGAGTTTTGTTTTGGCTGTCTTGTAACTGCACAGAATTCTATTTGTGTCTTGAGACTCCATATACTCTTGGATAGCTTTATTTCTGCTGACATTAATGCCATGTGTTAAGTGTGTGTGGTTTGTGGTGTATGTTTGTGTTTTTGTAAATGATAGCATGCCTCAGTGTGTCATGTGTTAATGTGTGTAATACTATTCATGTATTTGAACATGAGTGTGCGGTGGTGCGCTCTGGCTCCAGTGGTCTGCTCCTCATGTAAAGAGATAGCATCTTCCCACAACAGATCAATATGGGAATATTTCTAGAAGCTGTGCCTCTGTCTCTGCTAGAACTCCTCAGTGTGTGTTTGTGTGGTTGACTGTGAGAATTTCTGAGATTGACAGCTGTATTCCTGTACTATTGGTATTTTGTTAAAAGGAGGAAAGAGTGCTTCAATTAATTGTTTGTTAAAGTGTCAACAGTTAAAGTATAAATAAATAGATACACATTTACATATAAGTAGTTAGAAGTGCACTCTATGCACCTTGGTATTGCTTATCCTGGATTAAAGCATGCCACACATGATTTATATCACCAGATATGATTTTCACTGTAGTTTTCCAGACAGTGGCATGCACTGCCACTTCTTTAAGATTAAATAAACAAACATGCTTATTAATGTCGTGATTTGTGTTTTTTATTGTTATTTCCAATGATTTATGACGTGAAGCTAAACATTAATTGAGTTAATTATCACTATTAGTATTTTAATATTTCTTCACAGTGTCCCCTACTCAAGTGAAAAGTAGTTTCTAAGAAATGTGTATTTAAAACTGCTTTTGTCAGCTTGGGTTGTTCTCATTGTATTTGCCTTGGCTTTTTGGAAAACACATTATATTTAAGGTTGTTATATTGTTCTAAAAATAAAATGTATTGTTAGACTAAAGGATTGGGAGGATCATAACATTAATTTAAACAAAAATGGTCAGATGATCCGCCTTCTGTCTCTGCTGGTCTTTTATTCCTCTGGAGGGTTAGTTAGAGGCTTTGGAGGCTTTCTTCATACTGTACATCTCAAAAGTAGTATTACACAGTTCAAGGTTAGTCTCCAGTCCGACTCAGTCCAGCTCACAGATGACTGTCAATACAATCGATCTTTCTATCCTGTCCACTCTGAGATCCTGCTCATATGTTTTGCCCCTTTCCCTTCCCCCAGACACTTTCCTCTCTGCCCAGGCTCCTTTGCCTGTGTCCTTCTGATCATCTGCACTCTGATAAGTCTGTGCCTGCACTGCCAGGAGCACAGAGTATCACTGCGCTCTTTTCCCCCTCTCTCTTATGTTCTTCTCACTGGCTACTGAAGCTATGTCGCGGTTTCTCAGGGAGTTTTGATGCCTGGATGTCTCCTGTCTGGCTCCATCTCGTCTGGGCGCTGGTGCTGGGCCTATGCGATGTGAACTGCGCTGCCTCGCTGCGGGTCAGCCTTCACGGCCGATTAGTGTCGGAGCGCCACTTTGGTCACAAGTTGTCGGGAGCGCTTATCGTGAAGATCAACAGCGATCAGTCTGGCCAAAGCACTCTCTAGTGGTCCTACACTTCCACTCTTGTGTTTCCTCTCCTTTCTGGTGCCCTTTCCCCCTTTGACATTACCACTCTGTCCTTGTTTTCCACTCAAATCACTAGATTTCCATCTGTATCTTTCACCTTCCCCCAGTCTGCTTTGGTCAAATGTCCTCCTGAAAAATGTTTTTGTACTACCTCTGTTACTTCACATTTTAAAAACACTTTTTGATTTAGTCAAAAACTTCAAGCTCTGTGCTATCACTCTAAGTCAACATGCCTGCATGGTTTACACGTATCTAAAATAAATGTATCTAAAGTGAACAATGTAGGTTTAAGCCTCAATAGAGGGACCACCTGTGAAATACCTCCAGGTCATTGTTGGCTGTTAAGGAGACTCATAAGCTCTTTTGTCCAGTGGTATTTTTATTTCCCCCTCTCCTGTATAATCTCCCTGACTTCCCTCAGTGCGTCTGTGTGCTGTCAGGCCCTGTCTATGATGGGAGCAGTGACGACTCATGTTTGGCCTGTCAGAGGGGCTGGTAGTGTCAGTATCTGCAGCGGCTGGTTGCCGTGACAGCGCTGGAGGGGCCTGGTCCTAGCAGAGTGGCTCCGTCAGCCTGTGACATGCTCGGTGTCAGTGATCTCCTCCAACGGGTGACACGCCACCCCCCACCCCACCCTTCCGCTCCTCCTCCCAGCTACTGGCCTTTTCACTGCCGCTCACTCACTTAATGCCTAAGTCTTCTGTGAAAATGACCTACATCTGTTTTTGAGAGCAGATACTAGCATCCAAAGTGGTAAAGTGCCACCAAATGCAGCAACTGTTACTAATTTTACGATTGCATTGGTGATATATGTTCGGATGGACAGATAGATGGATAGATATATACGGTTGGAGCACAGCAGGACTAAATATGTGTGTGATTTAATCTGGCCTTGGCAAGTGCGGCGCAGTGACAAATGGATGCTCACTATGAAACCCCCTCATCCAAGAGACAGTATTAGTTTTTGCTTTAATTACCAGCAGCAGTAATGTTTCCTATCCATAACTGTCGAGCGGCGAGAATGCAGGCTGGCAGAGGGGTGAGGGCCTTGTCTCTTCTCTCAGTGGGCCTCCTGTCTGTTCTCCCCCCTCCCCATCCGTCTACATCCACCACCACCCCTCTCCACAGCCCCATCGCGCCTGCCGCATCTTTCATTTCAATATTTCAATATTTATGTCTCATCTGAGAAAGTTCAAAGTCACTGAAAGGAGGCATAACTTTCTCTCCATGGCCTCCCAGTGGACGTCAGGGGAGGTGCTGCTGTTGGCTACTGTTCACTCCCCTTTCACTGACCACTGGTGACAAAGCGATGGGGAGAAGACTGAAATAGTTACATGTAACACCGCAAAGCAAGTTCAGGTGTCTATGTCTCAGGCTGCCCATGTACGCATACAGAAGTCAGGTATTTAAACAATAACAAGGTTAGCGTTGCACACTTTTGTTTGTGCTTTAAATGTGAAACACAGAGAATATCCAGCCATTCAACCTCCAACTTATATCCTGTTATATTGCAGATCACTACTCTGTAACTGCTCTAAAACCCAATGTTAGTAGCACATGGAAGTTATACATTCATTGCTTCAATTCCATTCATGGCTTCAAATTAAGTTATTTAAATTCAAGAAAAGACATGTTACTTTATCTCTTTTATTTTAGAAGCAGCAGTGTGTCAGGGGTCAAGTAGCAGACCTTTGTATGCCAGTTCCCCATGTTATCAGATCTATCTATCCCACATTATGCTGAGACATACAGTATTTCTGCTATTTTAACTGATCACCTCTATGAAAAACCTCTAGCCAGTTTTAATAAATAAGGCGTGTGACAAGTCCGTCCTTTGCTATAAAGATCTGTGACAGGCGCCGTCTAGTAATAGATTAGCCTAATTACTGCGTCCCTGAGTTTAGATCACAACGTCACATACTCAGCCTGTCACTCTAATAGCCATTACACTTCTCTCGCCCACTCGCCTTCTCTTAATGTAAAGTTGTAAAAAAAAAAAAAAAAAATCAGCCAAAAGGAAAAGGTCGTTCTCATTTGCATGCGTGCCTTCATTAGAATATGCGAATATGCTAAGGACTGGAGCAGTTGTGCTTTTGCATGTGCAGGTGATGAATGGCCAGCTCGCCACAGATCGGGTCGAGATGGAGGCTTCGTCACCCTCATCTGCATAGCGCACTTTATTTACTTATTTATTTATATATTTATTTACTTTTGAGAGCTTGTTTGTCGTGACTTATCCCATGTCTGAAGAGGAACCTTTGCAATTTGCCCATATCCCTTTGACACAGTGCTTTAATAAACAGCTTGAATTGGAGCCTAGGGTCTGCACAGGGCTATAAAAAGAGTTAAAAAGCTCCATGTGTTTTGATGTAGTCACAAACATGATGGCCCAAAAAAGTGGAAAGTGTTTCGTTATTGAGCAGTGATTCAACTTGTGGAGCATCACAGAATGTCCACAGTGGGAGGGATGGAGGCCTGAAACCTAGTGTTTTTATGGAAGGTGGGGGTGGGTTTTTTTTTCTGAGGTGGAGGGCAAGTTTCCAGAGAGAAACTCATCTCTTCGCGCTCCTCAGTTGCCGGGGCGGCAGATGGTGGGTGTCAAGACAACGGCAGCAATAGCCAAACAAAGACGTCTTTTGTGTGTGTGCATACTTCCTGAGAGGTGTAGAAAAGTGCCCGGGCTCTGAGTAGGAGGCTCAGCATCTATAACAACACTTAAACTGTGCATTGTGTGAATTTATAAGTAATGCTTACACTCAGTGCTCTTAAACACCAATTGTGCTATACTGGATATCCAAAATACTAGGTTGACAGGGATTGGAATTACGGCTACTCAGTTATTATTTCTATTTTTATCATTATGCTTTGTTTTACATTGTATTACATTACATTTAGAACATAATATAAATATATATCCAAGTTTTTATTCCTGAATGTCTCAAAATTTGCACCAATTAAACGTTTTTAATTATCCTGAATAAGAGCTTGCTACACTCTATCTGTGCAGCATAAATGTGAGAAATATTGAGAAAGATTTTTATTCAATGCTTCTGTTCAGTGGTACAGTTTCTGTGTACTAATGTATTGTGATCTTTGAATTTGTTCAATTCTGCTTGTATATCCCTCCTACTGTTAAGCACCTAATAATGGTGTGTGCATTCGACTGATGCTGTAATGGCTTATTTTGTTGGTTTGCAGAGTGACCTTAGCTGCTCTTTGGAGAGGCGCGAGGATAATGAGAGTGGTATCTGGCCGACAGACAGGCCTGACATCCAGCTACGCCCTTCACTCAAGATGCTTGAGAAAAGAGGGAAAAAATGAATGTCAATAGTGAGCCCTTATGTTTTATGGATTATGTGCTTTAGCAAAACTATAGTGAGAGAAGTACAAGTCTTTCTTGTCATGTCAGCGCGCTCCGTTTTAATGTGCGGGAACAGTCAACAAAACAACAGTGAAAATTAGAGGCTGTTTTTCAGAGTTTGGATTTTTTTTTTTTTTTCACTTCGTTTACATCCATTTCTTTGTTTTCTTCATGCTTTGATTCTTCAACTTAGAACACTGACCTTTACAGGCACTTTTTACTGCAGCAGGGTTCTACTGTGATAACTAGTAAACTATATTTTAAATGAAATATTTCTTTTGCCATGTTGAAAATAAGGATGGAAATGGTCAGAGGGCTGGATGATATTGACAAAAATGAATGAGATTTTCATTGAGTATTCAATAATAATTATATTTTGCTTTTCATCAAAATGAGGATCATAAAACAAAAAACGCTAGATGGAATACACAACAGGGTCAACCAAAACAAAGAAAACCCAGCATCAAATTTCTGTTTAGTGATGGCAAAGGGACACAGATTAAAGATTGGTAATTTAAAATTACTCACTTAATTGTTGTATGAATCTAATCAGCAACTTCATACATGGCCCATCTTTATTGTGTTCATTACTCTTAGGTACCAGGTCTCAAGACTCAGAAGCATTTACTGTGGCGACCCCTAAAGGAAAAGTTACTGTTAATTTGTTTTCAAAAGATGGCAAATGGCAACTCCAGTAAACACACTGAATAAATCATATTGGGGAGTTAGTTTGCTTGCGTGTGTTCGGGGGCTTAAGGTCTCAGGAATGGTGTTGCTCTGTATCCTCCAGAGGCCAGAGAAGGCTTGGAGTTGTAAACGGACCCAAGTGCTGCACTGTTATCCCAGTTTAATCTGCCCACTAGGGGCCAGGAGGGTCGCTCGTTCAGGGCTCATCTCTGCTCCCAGAAGGATCATGAGTCAGGGCCACAGCAGTGTGCAGAGGTGAGAGCAGCGGATAGTGGCCCCAATTAGACTGTTTAGCACCAGATAAGGGCTTGCTGTGGTGTTCATAATGAAGGCACCGGCAATAATGGTGATCAGATAGAGTTTCATGTAAAACAATACTAATCTGGGTTTATACATGTTCATATTTGAAAGGTGTTGAAAATAGATGATGGTAATGATAATAAAACTACATTTTTAAATTTCATTGTTTAAATCTGGTAAAAAAAAAAAAAATCCTACCATTTCATCTATGGATATTGACATACTTTTCTCCAGGCATAATAACATTGACAATGTTAAGAACAACCCCCCAGTCTTCACCTCATCCCAGTGCTCCCAATACACACCTAAAGAGACCTTCGAAACATAAGGAAACCTGGATTACAAATTACTGCACATCACAGAAATTGTGCAGCAAGCTTTTTAAAATACCAACGCTGCCAGTGAGCCGCTTTGTAATTTATCCCTTCACGGCTGTTAGCTGCGCTGCGCAACGGTGATTTATTTGGTTTAAGAGAAGTTTTGTTTAGAGAGATAATGAGCAGGACTTCTCTTTAATGATTTAACACGGCGCGTAGGAAAAGAGAGGGGGAAGAGGAAAAAAGCCCATATATTTTTCATATCTTTAACTGCACTGCAGAGAGGAGGAGAAGAAAGGAATGAGAGAGAGATGCATTAGCAAAAGAAGCTAACAGCCTTTAACAGCCTGCATTTTTGATTCATTTTGTTTTGTTGTGCAAAATGAGACTTTTTCACCTCCCAGTAGCACAACACTACTTTAAGATGTTATGTATTTCATTTAAAATGTTTCCCAGCACTTGTTCTTTTTTGTAGTGAACGGCGTTGCCATCAATAAAAAAGTGAATCTTGTTTTGTGCTGATTCTACACAATGGATGTGTTTGGTGAAAAGTGCTGCAGCCATTTGTGTAACTGTCTCCTTTCATCTTGACGCCCAGTATTATTCTTTCTTGTTCAGCAGTTTCAACTTTCCCCCCACACTTAAGATTTAAATCCCAAATTAAAGAGCTTAATTAGAAAATATAATGAAGCTGAGTAGCATAATATGCAAACAGTACTATGACGCCCTGCACTGGGGGCTCTGTAACATTGAAAGTGCCATGGGCGCATAACGATGATCATATCAATAATAGATGACTTCATCAATCGGTATTCTCTTGAAGATGGAAATGCGCTGTTGGGAGCGGACTGATTTTTTTATTACATCTTTTCTCTTCCTTCCTCCCTGTCTTCCCGTAGCTTGGAAATGTCTGTTTCATCTCACATTAGGCTGTGCTCTGCATAAGTGCAGGTGGAACTTGCTCTCATCTAAATGATCCTTTAATGGAACAGTGTGCACTGGAGCTGGGAGCTCTATGGGGCGCTGCCACTGTCGATGAGAACTTTGCCTCAATCAATCCGTCAAGGCCCATCACCTGCCTCAGCAGATGATCCAAAAAACCCTTTGGAGAGGCACAGAGCCTTTTATGCACCTCGTCTGGGATGGAGGACAAAATGTGCACATACACATGACGGGCTTCAGCATCATAAGTGAGAGGTGTCTGTTTCACTCAGGCACTTGACGCTGAGCAGTTGTCAGAGAAACGCCTTTCCTCTCTTGTATTTTTATCAAGATCATCTTAGAATAGATCAAGTATGGGCATGAAAGCAAAATCAATTCAGAGGTTTTATTTATTTATTTCCCTCCCCAATATCTGCTGCATTATGGGACACTTCCATAAGCGGATCTCTTAGAAGCCCAAGCAATATTGATGCCAAGTCGCCTCTTACTTCCATCAAACAAAGCGACAGCACCACAAACTGCATTTGCCTCGGCGTCTCTCCCTTGTTCACATTCACTGCGACTTATCTCACTACTCCATCATGATTTTTTCATATATTCTTGTTTCTTTCCCCTCTTGTCTCCTGTGGCTTCTCTTTCTCCATTCCTCCATCACCATCTATCTCTGCATCTGCAAATTTGACACCACATTTAGTTCTCCCGATGTGCTGCTATAGGCTGACTTGTAGAACATCCATTAAAGTTAGCCTGTAAACTCAGCAGAATGGTACTTTCTTGAGTTTTGATTCCTGATGCTTGCCTGCCCGTCTGTGGCAGGAAGCAGTCACTCTGTCTGTCAATAAGAGTCTAATCTGCGCACTTCTTGTTCCTGTCTGTTTATCTGTCTGTCTGGCATGTCGGCAGCTGTCTCGGCGCTCCGGGGTTGCTGTCAGCCAAGTGTTGGTTTGTGTTCTTCTGTCAGTTCAGCTGCCTGTCAAAGCCACTCACATTAGACATTTCAACTTACCTGTCTGCCTCTTTTCACTCTCTATATTTACTAAAACACATTATATTCTTACCTCAGAAGTGTGACAACTACCTTCAACATTTTTTTTTAACTGAAAATATAGTTTTACTCACTTTTCAGTAAGACCAGCAAATACAGTCAAAATGTCGTATTGGTATATGCTTTACACTGGGATGAGATTTGATAAGGAAATTATGGCATTATGCACATGTTTTCACACAAAAAAAAAAAAATATATATATATATATATATATATATATATATATACTAGCTTTATGATTTACTATATCCAACTGACTATGCCCAATATATAGCCTCCTTATAAACCCATGAATGCTAGGATAAGGATGTCAGTTATGTTTACATTCAATGCATATTATTATTTCCTTCAACCAAACTGAGTACATTTTGCTCTGCTGCAGTGTGGCCATTCTCCAGAAACCATTACACAATACTATGACACTCAAATGACAGGTGATTTTGCGTTCCTATACAATGAATCTAAGCAGAGACAGATGGATCATATAGTCTATTCAGATGCAGCCATAGCAGATGAGGGAGGCCTGGCTGTGAGGGGAGATGGAGGGGGAAAGCGTGCATCGGGGAGCTACCTGCTGCTGATGGGAGCCGCAGTCAGTGAGGGATGGAGGCCGATCCAGCTGTGACATTAAAGCAGCAGGTGGAGGCCATCATTAGACCTGGCACAGGATGGGCCCGCACACACTCATTTCTTTGGGGCTCAGCGGACCTCTGAAAACTCAATGTGTCTGTGTGCTGCTGTGTATGTCCTCTCCAAAAGAGCTCAACCATAGTCCCATAACTTCTAAGAGCGTCTCCGGCGTACATCTGTGCCCCATGGAAGGGCGCTATTCCTCTGCAGGGACCAGCGTCTCTGCCTGGTGAGGGTTGAGTGGTTCCTGCATCTGGTGGCTCTCTTGTAATGGCTTTTCGCTTACCTTTTAACCAATTACAATACAGAAGTTTGTCCAACTCCAACCTTATTTTTCAGCTCATGGATTTGCCCATGTCGCATTGTTGAGAAGTGCAAATGGTAGGCAGAAAACTTTTATTCTGAAGCATACCACTCTTACCATATGTGCATGCCTGATGTAATCTCTTTAAGATGCTATTCATGTAAAGGAAAGGGTACTAAAACTTGTGAAGTGTTTTCTGACATTTCCTCTACATGCCCGCCTCTTGGGAATCGCTGGGTGCATGTGATTGGGGAGGATGGCTTATAGCTTTTCTGTGCCAAGTGTTGCTTGAGGCCCTTTCTTAGATCTCCATCCCTTCCAGACCTGTAGATGGGCCTATCCAGGAACACCATTAGGCAAATGAAGTTGTTTGTATCCAATATTGACATGTTATCTCTTCATCGTCAGGCGGAGGAGAAAGAGAGAGAAAGATTGTAACTGTGGGTAATTGAGCCGTGTCTCCCCTGCTTATCGGTAAAGCTCTGGCACGTCACGGACCTAACGAGCTGTGGCGCGCCGATTAGTCTGAAGGGAAAGTCGAATGTGAAACAGCAGCCTCTGTCTTTTTCTTTCCTTTTTTCATATCTGCAACAGATATTATGAGACTCCCTGGAGGGCACAGGCACAGCCTTATTAGTTCAATTCAGGGGGGAAGAGAATTGATATGGATGAATGGCATGTTAAAGTATTCCTTTGTTACAATAACTATCTAGACTGATGGTTTGGGCTGATGGTGCCCACAGCAGCGGGTGACAAGCTGTGGCCTTGACCTCCATGGTATGGGCTGCACTAGCACAGGGGAGGGGGCTGATTACACTGAGTTTTAAACAAATGGACACAAACCTCTAGACACTATATTGTGTTGTGCTTGTGAGATGTGAGAAGATATTTGTGGCTGTCTGGCTTAGCACTTGAACGATTGTGCTGTCAATCACTTCTCAAGGTGTGAGCAAAAATATAATGTGTGTGAGTTGTACTGATAATGACATGGTTAATAACTTATAAAAATGTGTATGTGTTGTATTATTTGGGTTTGTTGATGTGCATTCTGAATTTGCATGTTTGTGTGTGTCTTTGCCAGGTGCCTCCGCAGAGTATTACCCATCTTGCACTCTGAGAATAATCCAGGAAAAATGGGCGAGATGAGAATCTCACAACATGCCAGTTTGATTTGTACCCCTCGCAATCAAAGAATGCTAATTAAAATCATATTTTGCATATGTCTTGTATTTCATGTGCATATGCAAATTGGCCCTGTTGCCTTTCAGCACTCTGTAATTAGGTTTATGAAGGACAGCTGTAATACATAATTAACAGAAATGTTTGCAAGCTCTTTTTTCTTCCCGTCTAAACACAGCGACTTAAACAAGCGTGCACTAAGGCCGTGATTTTCTCTCAAATGTATCAGTTCATTCTTATTTTGTCAGAAATCTCTTAATTATGCTGTTTGTGTATTTATAGATGATGCCATCAGTGACAGTCCTTTTCATACCAGCACAAAGACTGAACATTTTGATCTTGTTATTGTTCCTTATTGGAGTATACAAGATTTTGCTACGCTCTAGTTTAACTCCGAGGCAACATTGTGGACAAGTGGATGGATTGAGTTCGGAAGCAATGATAAAATGTGGAGTGATAACAAGGCAAAACAGTGGCACATGTTTGAATATTTATATGGTAGTGTTAGTTAGTGTGTGCCTACGGGGCCGCAGTGATGGACGCAGCTCTTCAGTGTTTGGGTGTGTGTGTGTGCGCGTGTGTGTGTGTGTGTGGGGGGGGGGGTATGTCCAGACGATGGGGGGAGCTGACATGGTGACATAAATGGCGAAATAATTATGCTTTTGCTTCATGATAGACTGACTCCAAAACATAGAAGGAAAGCATCAGAAAGACACAGACGGGTTTGCCGGAGAGAAAACAGAATAATGATCTACAGTGCTGGGAAAAAGGCAAAGTGAAAGCCTCCCCAAATAGAGGGAACGAGGATTCACACAGAGGAGGGCACAGTATGCAATGACAGTGCCAACCACAGGCCTGCTTGTCCCGCCTTGGCCCCTTTCATGTTGCCTAGCCCTATCCTTGGTCGTCTGATGTGGTCACTGTCACCCTGTGCACAATAATCACAAGTGATGGGTGCTAAACGAAAAGGCAACTGCATGAAAACACTGGTGAGGCGGCTTGAATGTTCAGAGTAGTTAGCCCTGTCATCCCTTCATTATGTTTTCAGATGCTGTTTAGGAGACACAGTAAACTCCTAAAGTCAGGACACTGTGGTCAATGTCAACTTGTGGTGCCAAGGCAGTTTTGACTGCAGTGCGTGCTTTTGCAGAATATTGTACATGCACAGTCTAATGGCATGCATATTTCTGTGGCACATTGATGTACTGCATATGGCACTCTTTACCAGCACATTGTCATTTAACTGTCAGACCAAAAATGGCCTTTTACCGTTAAACAAATAGAGTAAAATGTTAGCACAGTAAATGATACATTCAGTGGTTTCACATGAAAAGCTATCATCAATTAACAAAAGAATGGTAATTCCACCCAAAAGTGCTATGACTGCTTAATATTCTGTATAAATGTTACTCTGGGAAAGACCTGTAAATGTAAAAGAAGGATGATAGAAAGTGTGCTTAAACAAAGAGTTAGTGTTCTATCATTTGATTAACCCAGGACCTCTTTGTCTTTTACAGATGGGCCTTTGTGATGAAGAAACACCTGAGCACCCACATGCTGGGAAAACATGGAGTGGGACAGCGTAAAGAGAGGTACACAGACATATCCTTTTAATGCACATGCATAGAAGTAATATGAATTAACTGTACAATTCCTTAAGTTGGCAATAACTGTGACTGTTAAAAATCTATGTAAAAAACAAACAAACAAACAAAAAAAAACACTTGTTACATACACCAACACACAACAACCTGGTTGCAAGCGAGGGCATTATTTATGTGGTATGAGGTGACAAGGCTACCCATGGGGCCACATGGTTACATATTCAAACCTGAATGCTTGCACTACTATGCATTTGCATAAACATAACAATTCATTTGAAATATCTAGTTATCTTGTTTGAATACAAATCTAAATTGTATGTTTGCAGTTTGACTGTCAAGCTCACTTCCAAAGATCTTAGAGATGCAACTGGCAATTAAATTAAATCTTACAACCTAGATCTGGCTTTTGGAGCCTTCAAATCCAAAATTCCCACAAGTTAAGTAACAAATTAAATTTAACACGTGATCCTCCTCCTCCCAAACCAGTTAAATGACTTTCACTCATTCTGTCTGCCTTGGTCTCTTGCTTACTTCTCTTTTCCTGTCAAACTTTATCTGGCTTCCTTCCTCATCTCACACTCGGCCTCCCTCCTGAATTAAGGATGAATGATGTGTATGAGTGTGTATGAGCATGCGTGGTTGTGTGTATTTGTGTGTATGTGTAATATCTCCTGCTTGGTCCTGTCCATCAGAAGCAGAGCTGTGCTGTCAGTTTGTCAGGGTCTATGTGAACAAGAAAGATGTGGAGATGAAGTTGTGAGGCCCCCCTTCTGTTCTGACAAGCCAAAACCAGACGCTAAACACCTCTCAATCTGTCAAGTGAGCAGCTAAAATAGAAACAGACCTGCTTTTTCATTATACCACAACCAAATTGATACTTTTGACAACATGTGATATTGGATTTGACAAGTTGCTTCAGATATTGATGCAAGTAGCTCAGCCAGATGCCTCTCCATCTCCCTGACAGTATAAACAATATTTCTATTGTCAGCTGCTTATCTGTATTAGATTGAGACAGTTCTTCACATCCTCACTTATTACATTTTATTTTGATCTGCATTTTTTGTTTCTATAAACTCAGACGCAGCTCTCACATTACTTTAACTGGTAGTTCAGAACTGATAGTTCAGTTAAAGCAATGACTCAATTGGTTGGAGTGCTCATCCACCAACACAAAGGTTGGAGGTTCAAACCTTGCCATTGCATGCTGTAATACACTTCACTCAACTTGCCTAGTTTGAATTCATTGTGTGAAAAGAAAGAAATCAAGGCAGTTTACACACACACACCATTCACTGTACAGTATCAAAACAGAAATCCGGTCATTTTATATAACATTTCCATTTTCTTAGGTCATCTGTGAAGTATTCCCAGGTGGGACTCTATTTTGTCTCTCAAAGACCCCTTTGTGCCAGTAGGTTGTACATTATAACTCCGTGACACCGCAAGGTCAGCAGGGACGTGGACACACACACACACACACACACACACACACACACACACACACTTGGAGGGACTTGGAGGGAAATGAAGCCGTACTCTTTGTGTGTTACCTGATAGCACTGGGCTCACTCACTGCTCTTGTTGAAATGACTCGAGTCACTCCACTCAGCCAAAACGCATTATGCCACGCTTCATCATTACATCACTCACACTTTAAAAGTAATGTCACCTATGTGAAAAACATTCCCTTTTATTCACATACTTGCATTCATGCTAACCATCACCAAAGAACAGCTATTTTCCTCTTGTATGCATCATTCACTTAAGCAGTACTTCGCACATACGCACATCTAGATGGAAAGAGAGAGAGAGAGAGGGAGGACAGCCACAAGGTTTGTTCCATTTAAACCGTTAAAATACAATGTCATCATTTTTCTGACAGTCCTGCAGACAGAATTTATCTCATCATTAATTAACCATCATATTTTCAACACACAGTGGCTTAATTAGCACAAGGTCATTGGGGAGGGCTTATTAAGTGGAACAAATTTGGGCAGCAAGTGTAGGAGAGAGGAGGCAGAGGACACAAGGAAGGAAGGAATAAAGCTACAGAGAAAGCAATACACACTGTGCAGGTTTGATCCAGTCCCACAATCATCCACCAATGATTGATAACTGCACTGTTTTTGAAAGACCTGAAGACTTGGATGGTAGATAGGGAATTGTAGAACGTACTGTATGTAAGTGTGTATGGGGGTATCTGAACAGGCAACATGGGACCAGTGAAGGGGGAGTTGGGGGGTGGGTTCTGAGGTGCGACGGGGGTTGCTGGGGGGAGCCAATTGCAAACATATGCTGGCTGGCAGGCAGCAGAGAGATGGATTGCAGTGGGACAGTGTCAGAGAGGCAGTTTCATCACCATCTCTAGCACGGCCCCGTTCACCTGGTATTTTTAGAACACGAGGGAGATCTGTTAGTCAAAAGAAAAGAGGAGGAGGAGGAGTGGTAAAGGGAGGAAGAGGCCTGACGAGCTGGAGGTACTTAACCAAATCAGTCCCAAGTCAGTTCAGGTGAGGTCTGGATCTCAAAGGCACTCGGCACCAAAAAGAGAAGCGTGGGTGTACAGGCTGATATGTTTTGGACTTCTGAATATTTACTATTCTTATGAGGTCATTACATTTATCTAGGCTTGGGACTGACACGATGAGTGACTTATGGCATATTTTTTCTTATTGTCTGATTGTTCTGTGTTGAAAGAACATTTTTGATGATGGGGTAAAATTTCAGTTTAGTTATTTTTGGACTAATATATATTCCATAAAATTCCTGTGCATTTTATGATCATTAATAGTGTCAAAATCTGGGGAATTCTAATTGAATATATTGAAACAAAGACCATTTATATATACCTTTTTATGTAAAACTGTAAGTAAAAGGGTCTCGCTGTCCTTCCACCGGGGGACAGCCGCACTCACTATTCACTAATAAGTGACTAAGGCAGTCCCACTGGTCAGAAGTGACGCTAACTAAAAGGCTAACGCGTATTGTTGTAACCCCAGTGGGAGAGAGGAGGACGAGGATTCAGGGGGGAGGATGGGTGAGATGACAGGCGCTGACTCCCTGACAGGTTCTGGGTGAGAGAAAGAGAGAGGGAACTGCTCCAAAGTGACACAACTGGGTCTCTGTCTCAGTCACACCACCACCGCTCACTGCAGGCGTCGAGGGAGGAAGAGCGCCTTTGTCTGCTGCTATCTATCTGCTTTAGGGTTAGGTATGTAGGTACGCGGACACTTAACTCCCCAAATCTGACGCAGTTGACTTTTTCATAGCCCAAGAACTTCAGGACATTGTCATAGTATCTTGTGTATGCTCAGCATTCTTCCCTGCAACACTATTTTTTAGAATACTACATCTTTTGGCCTAGATACACAAGTATTTTTTATTTAACATTGAAGGATGACTTTGAACTCAATATATCTCAATATATCAGTTCAATCAACACTGAACTTGTAAATGTAAAAGTGTATGTCTTGAAACTATTATCATTTTAATAAGGTAAAGGAGCCAAGTTTTCACTATAAAAGACTACAATGAAGCTTGTTTTTATTTATTGTCAAAATTGGTTTTGAAATACTGGGGTTGTGAAAAGTAGTTGAGGGGTAATGATTTATATTTTTCAGTTTAGTAGTATCACCTCAATATCCAATTAGTATTACAAATTCAACTGTATTTTAGTGAACGGCGGATCGTAATATGGAGAGACACCAAGATAGATTGTCCTAAATATTCACCTTTATTGCAATATTCATAACAAAAAAGTGGATTTTTCTTTCATATTTAACAAGACTTTTCCACACACTTACTTCCACTCGCTGTCCTGAACACAGGATTCTAAGGATTTCTTTCTTGGCCCATGCTGGCACCTAAACTAACACTTCAAAAAGAAAGAACTATAGCGTTGGAAGTTTGATTGACAGCACTGACCTTGCCTCAATTGCTTGTAATTAGTGCTTTAAAAACAGGGCCCTGAAAGACAACTGACCTGTCTCGCGTACCTGTTTTCTTTGGTAATTGTTAAAATGCCTCCCATTTTCACGCTTGTAATAATAAACTCCTTCAGCTAATACAGCCATCAATTTTTTAAATACAGAGTGCTGACAGTCCCAAAGAAAGATGTTTTTGTTTAAGTCGGAAAGCACATGATACAGGCAATGGGAGAAAAGAGGGTCAGGGTTTTGCCATTACTAAATAGTTTGGATTAGAAGGTACATTAAATCAAATCTGATGTTTTTGCATTCATATATTGTTACTGTACATTCAAGTGTTGTGTATTAGTTGATTTATGCCCCCGAAAAAGAGAAAAGACACAGTTGTAAAGTATAAAGCATGATCCAGAAATAGTTAAGATGATGCATGCAGCACAGGTGGGATGACTCACGAAGATGACAAGAATATTTTGAGCATCTGTGCATGGCAACATCACAGAGTAGTCTTCAGAAGTAGGACTCAAATGCAAATCTTAATATGTGTTCCTAAATCTCCCCAATAATGTGAATCATTGTATTCAGCAGGTATTCCTGGCGTAATGCGTGGTTCAGTTTTCATGTTATGAGGGGGTCAGTCCATAGCAGTGCCTTGGCTAAGCGGGCATCTGGCTTTAGCGCAGCATGCCGAGAGGCGAGGCCATATTGGCTCAGCTCAGAGGGCTGGGGGAAACTAGGCAGCGGAAGAGCCCTGCCTGGAGCCAGCATGGTGGCAATATGGAGCAGAGATAGCAGGCCCGGGTCAAGCCACATGGAAAACCCCACACTGTGCAATGGGGCAGCACCATAACATAAAAAACAAAACAACCACTGTGATTAATGCTATGATAATAATATAACTGTCATTTTTCAGGGGAAAAGAAACCCAATCAATGTGCAGTGCTGACAAAGCTTTCCCTAGCTCTTGAAGCACAGATATAAAATAAATAAATAAATAAACAATATTGCATCCAGAACTGTGCATTGCTAAAGGCTAAATGCTGTATAATGTAAACAAGTATTCTAATATAAAATCACCAGAATAGCCTATATTTTACTGTTTGGTTTCATCAAATCAAGTAATTATCTTGTCATTTTGTTTATACTGTTTAGCTATTGAGCTTTACAATGCTGAAACTATATTGATATTAATATAATTATTTTAAATTTTTGTTGCTATTATAACATATTGCCTGCATTTTTTGTAATTTTATAATTGCAATATGTTAAACAGCCCATCTGTGCCCTGTATATGAGTTGACTGAGTGAAAAAGTGAGTTCTGTTATCAGCAGATAAAGGCTACATCGAGACAAGCCCCAATTCATTAGTATAATGCCTTACCCTTAATTATTAATATTGAACAGTCTCTTTAATCTTTCTCTCTCTTATCTTCACGTGTCAGCACTTTGTCTCCCTGGCTTGGTGCTGGGTGGTAAGGCCTCGTTTTCAGCCACCCAAGGGCAGCAGTCAATAACATGGCAACACTGTAAATGTTATTAGTGGAAAAAATAACCTTGCATTGGTTTAGAGCTATTTTAATATGATCTCATAATGATGAAACGCTTTACAAAAAAGTTAAGCTCAACTTTTTGGATCGAAGTCCTGACCAAACACCAACGATCAGTGCTGGTGCAGTAATATCTTATCTGCAACATCAGCGTGTAGTTTTTATGTGTTTGCACTCATGAAATGCCTCAATTTCCCAGAGGTTTTCGCAGCTCAGCCCCACTGTGGTACTGGCATGGCCTCAGCGACCCCCAGCTCACCTCTGTGTTTGCTGCTGCTGCTTGTTTGAACAGCAGCCAACGTCGGACCAGAGCGCGGGCTGTTTACCCTATTCAATATTTCATGGCGAATGAACACTTGCAGGATGAGGGATTGCGTTAATATTGCTGTTAAAATTAAGCGATAATTAAAATTTGTTAGTTTAAAAGCCATCGCAGTCTATAAAAGTTTGATTACTGGAAAATTAGGAGCATTAAGTTTTTATGGGCTGGCCTGTGCTATCACTTGGGAGCGATTTTTATGCACTTGTCATGGGCATATGGCGCAGAAAATGTGTGTGTGTGTTTGTGGTTTGGTAGAAATGCATGTTGTTCAATGCTGACGCACATAAATGCTAACATCTTCACCCTTGTGTCCCATTCATCCTTAGCTGAAGGAATAACTAAGCTAACACAGCCCCGTAGCAGCATCTTTGATAAAATGCCAATTGGAAAATCTGGCTACGCTTTTTGCTTACCACAAAGGTTAGAGGTCATGCACAGCGTTCCCTACTTAATATACATGTCATCCAGTCAATGATCTCACATCAGCACTTGTATGTGTCTGTCCCATGAATAAAGGCACCTTTGGGTGGTTTAAATGTGGCCATTATTAGTCACAGGGTGCAGCATTGTCCTATTATATCCTATTACTAATATTAATGTTAGTTAGTATTTCACGGTTCCAGGCATAGGGGACAGCCACACATCACGTCCAGTGTAACATGACCTTGACTTGTATAATCCACCATGGTTATTTTTCTTCACCTATAACAGCCACTACCTTATCTCTTGAACTTTTCTTTAGTTTTCGAGAATGATGTCATCTGTGTCTGAAATCCAAGTGGCTTTACTCAAGTCGACAAGAATGGAAAGTGTGCAGCGTTCACCTTCATATTCATTTCACATCACGTGGCACAGAAGCGGCACAGCACAGTGGCACAATTGAGCAGCAAACTGTTGACAGTAGTTAGATATTATGCACAGTGGGACCAGGGGAAACTGGGCCTTTGCCAGACTGTTTTTCTTCTCTATTGAAACATCAGACTGTCATGGCTGGAATGGATGTTGCCAGGCATCACTAATGAACCAATTAATCAATGAATTAGCTGAGCAGCGATTAAATAAATGTGCAGTGGACGACCGAGCGGCAGGCAAGCATATATCCTGGGAAGGTGATTAACACACGGAACAGGCAGCCGTCAACAAGGAACCATTAAGTCCCTCAGTAAGGCAACTTCCTGAACTTTTTCTCTTTTCAGCTAAATATAGAAAAGCTATTGTGTTTGTGTGTCTTTTGGCCCATGATGGATTGTTATAATTTTCCATTTGGGTAAATGACTGTGACAATTCATAGTGACATGTTTAAAAGACTGCACTTCACCCTGTTCATAGTTTTTATATCTTTGTTTGTTGACAACCCAGTGAGAAACACACACATAGATCTATTATACAGTATAATCATTTTATAAAAGCTTTTCTTTAATTTACATTTTACGGCCAATGCAAAGACTACTACAAGCTGTTACATAACTCAAAATACTAATTTGTTAGGCTATTTGCATTTTTACAGTATAGATTTAAAAGATGTGACTAACTTTATTAAAGCGTAACAGGATTTGATTTGACTAATCAGCTAAGTCTTCCAGGCAATAAAAGATCAGAAATCTGTGACAAATTCCATCAGAAATCCCTGTAGCCCCTGGCAGACCAAGCTAACAAAGTAGAACTGAGATGCTGGATTACCCTCAGCACAACAACAAAGAAATGATAAACCACATCAACACATTTTTATGGAAAGAAACATTTCTTCTATTGACTCTTTGAAAATGTATGTCAAATGTTACACATCAAATACAAAGCATACAGTTGAATTAATAACACACAGTTATTTGCCCAACAGTTGTAAAGTGGAAATATGGGTTGAATTAGAAAGTCAGTATTTATATATAAACTAGTCAATATCTACTAACCCAATCCCTTTGTGAAAGAAAGCATCCTTGACTTTGAGCACACACTGGTAGTTATCTAAAATTACGTGCATTATAATGTTACTGGAAACACTTCCTATACATAGGGTATACACCCAGGGCTACAGATATGATGCACAGTATGTTCTCATGCTCTGAGTCTGCTGCTCTGCCTGTGTGGGCGATGGGAGAGTGTGATGTGATGAAACTAGAACCAGCATTTAGTCCTGACAATCCACTGGAGCTTCTCAGGCTCAAGGACAAGACAGTTAGGATCAGTTTGGGGAGGCCCTGTACCCTGGCAGGGACATTAAACAAAACTATACTATTTTGTTCAAATACACTTTTCATTTAAATACTGAAATACACACAGTCCATTGTAATCTAAACTGTTGATAAGAGTTACAGTTGCTGTACTTCCAGAATATAACCATTTACAACCACAGCCGCTCTGATTGAACTCAATCCTCCCATCAGTAACTGGTCAAATGAGTTCTCAGCAAACTATTGTGATCTTGAACGTGTCCTTTATTTGACATGGGAAAAACAAACTTGTATTCCTTTGTACACCCTCCAACAGGCACTGCTATTATTCATAATTTGGCAAAAGAAGACTTAGAACACAGTATTTGTGTGTGTCTGTGTGAGCAATGTACTGATTAGAATTAGCCTCCTATTAGCCATTGGTCGTACATACATCACATCAATTCAAAGCACATTGTCCCCGACCTGGCTCATGTAAAGCGGTGGTGGATGTGTGCAGGGCGTGGGAGGCCTGCCTGATTATGAGACATCCTCCGGAAGAGCGCTGGACTTGTTTCCTCCATTACTTAGAAAAGGAAAAAAGAGGCCTTTTCACTATTGAGACTGTCACTCTCAATTTGGGCTAACGGTAAGCATGCACAAGGTCTCCTGGATATTCACCCCCCCACCCCCACCCCCACACACGTTCGACCCCCCTCCGCCCCCTCCTCCCCTGCAGCGGATCGCCGTGGTGACAGTTTGATTAGATCATCAATCGTGGCCGTTAACAGTGGTTTTCCTGAGCACCTGGACCGGCAGGTCACAGCTGGCTCTGAGCTACCGCTGTCCCCCTGACCCAGAGCTGTGCACGTGTCTGTCTGTGTGTGCTCTGTGAGTGCAAGCAGAAAACATACAATGCACCAGATTGTCTTTTTTCAGTATTCTGTTATATCAATAAATCTCCAATATTGCCAAGAATTTCCTTTGCTTTGTAGATTTTCTATCCACATCTGAAAATCAGTTAAATTAAGACTTAAGACAACAGTTGATTGGAGCATAGAAGTAAGTAACCCCATAACACAGTTAGCCATGCTTTTCTCATATGAATTGCCAATACTCTTTTGCCACGTAAATACCTGTGATATCCCTCCTGAGTGGCCCCACACTCACACAGATGTTGCACACTGTAGTTAGGAGCCAGTGTTGCTTACAAACACAATAATAAATTCACCTGCTTTCCTGCGTTGTCTCCTCCGCTCGTATCAGCTGCTTCCGCCGTTCTGGTAAAGCTGTTAAATTTATGGGCTAACAATAATGGGACAAAGTGTGTGTCTCATTGCGATTCCTCAGGTATTCTATGATTAAATAAACATCCCCAGTCTTTTCATAAAGCTTGTTTATGGCAGCGTGGCACCATATGCTACTGCTACACCACTACCACGCACCCATCTCTGCCTCCCTCTCTCTCCTCTGTTTCTTTCTGTTTAATTCAATGGCGCTTTTTCTTTGTCGGCTTGTTTCTCTACACTGCCCTACACTTGCTCTTCCAGATGCGGGCTAGTCATTACTTTGTGGCGGAGTCGTGGAGGAGAAGCTAAAGTTGTGAATTAACATGTAGAAGCCATTATGGAGTGATGATGATCTCCATCTGCATCGTTCATAGGTGCTACTTAGTGAGGTGTCTGCGCTGTAATGGCACAGCAGTAACTGTAGAAAGCTTTTTCTGACTGCAGGGTCTGGAGGAGTACTGCTCTCCGTTTGCACAAGACATATGAGCTGTTTAATAGACCCCAATAAGTATTTGGGAGGAGTTTAGTTGTTTTGGGGCGGAGTTTGAAGTACTTTGTTTTGTGCGGCATTGTAATAACAGAAATAAGCTTCTCTCCATCTTCATTCATTCAGCACTAACAATGTGTGAGCTTACAATATGCATATTGTGTCTTCAACATATAACACATGAAATACACATATTTTAAGTAATATATCTATTATCATACATGCATATTTTTATAGTTAATACTGTGTTTGTGTATTGTGTTTTTCATTAACTAAACTTTTTCTTTGTTTGCAGTATTTAATTAAATTACATTATGTTTCACTGTTTACGCTACTTTTGACAGAAACACATTATTGTATTATTTATATGAGAAAATACTAATGATGACAGTTGGCTATAGTTAAAGAAAAACATAATTGTATATTTTAAGTTGAGTCTAATGGACATGTGATGCGAGGAGTTGTGATGTTTTGCCCCTGTTAAAGCACAGTCCTCCATGACTTCTATACAGGACAGTTTTGACTATGCAAACATAAACAAAGCAGAGGAAGTTGAGAATGGTAATTAATTCTCTGATGGAGCCTCTGCCTGTGTGTATGTGTGACTCCCTGGACAGACAGAGGGGACTGAAAAAAACACTGCTACAAAGCACAAAGTCAGAAAAGCAATTAACTTCTCCAGCCGGGACATGGCAGTAAATACATGTGGATGCACACTATATTGTCCTGCCCGGGTTCACTACAGACAAGTCAAGTGAGTTTACTTTTGTTAAGATTATTAATGGGCGTTTTACGTTAACCTCATCTTGCTAATACACTCCACAATGGCCCATATCACCTGCAGTCCCCTGTCCAGCCAACAGCCACTACGCCAGTGTCCCTCCACCAATGACCAAGATTAATGAAACCTCCGCCGATTTTAATTAGCATGGCCGCAGTCATCAATTATGTCTGCCCCACCCCAAATACAAATATTGTTATATTTGGGGGTAAAAAATTCTTGATTTATTTCATTGTAGTGGCTAGAGGAGTGAGATGAATGGCCTCCCATCATGGTCATTTGCAGGGATGAGGAGGAGGAGAGACGCAGAGGGAGGGGCGAGGGGGTAATAAGATCACGAGAGGGGGTGGTGTTGCACATAGTACAGTATACAACAGCAGTAGCAGACATAGACGGGACAGGCCAAGGGAGGTCTACAGGGACCAGGGCCAAACTGGGGTTTATATTGTCCCAGCGCTGGGACCTGACTCTAGCAACTTAATTAGACTTTCCTTGAACCCAGAGCAGCGGCCTTAAAGTCCATTTGAGGGGCAGGTAGTGGGTTATTGGGTTCTTTTTCTTTCCTATCACAAGCTGGTGTTTTTTTTTTATGCAAATCTGTATTTTGGTACAGTTGCATCTCAAAAGATTGTGGTGAAATGTATTTTACTGCATAGTTAAATTATTAACTTGTGGATGAGTGCAGTGCCAAATGCAAAAGAAAAGTACTTTATTATGTTCTTATTTAATGCACAGCTTTATCTGATGAGTGATGCTCTGTCTTTTTGCACCATTTGAAAACACTTTGCTCATTTTTTCTAAGACACATTATTAAAAATTATGCAAAATGAAAATTTATAAACATCTGTCTTATGTTGACATCATTAATCTGATCCCAAGTTAAGAATGTGTACATTTCCACTTCATATATTTTATATTCACCTGTACCAGGCAAAAACAGTACTCATCAATTAACAGCACAAAAAATAATTTGTTACATTTTTGTCATCTTGCTGGATTTTTAATAGCCAATTTATATAGTTCTAAACAATGAGCAAAGTGTGTTAGAAGTTGAGAATAAATGACTCTTAGAGACAGAACATCATTCATTAGATAAAGCTGTGCATTAAACAAGAATGTTTAATAAAGTACATTGCATTTGCATTTAACTCTACACGCCTCCTCCTCGTTAACATTTATCAGGCCGGATTTGTCTCTTAATGTGTCCCATACAGTCACAGCATGTATTAGTATTACCATTGGTCAGTCCATCTCTATCAGATTCTGTTGTTCTGAACTTACTCGCTTTACCCCTTTCTAAAATGAGCACTAAATAAAAAGTGAATAAAATAAGCAAATTACAACAACTAAACCAGGAATCACATATTTAAAATCTAAACTAAACATTTCAAGATTCCTAAGCCACAAATAAACAGTGGTAAAACCATCTGCTTTAGCTGTGTTATAGAGCTGAAACCTAACCCTTACCCCTAACAATAGCAGGATTAAAACATGAAAATCTCTGTACTAAATCAGGATTGACTCCCAAGTTCCAAGAACAGAAGCTTGCATACAGCCCGATGTATCAGTATCACAGTTAAAGAACCACTTGTCTAGACTGAAATTACTTGCATAGGATTCCTTTGTAAACCAAGATATGTAAAAGCATATATTTAAAAGGGAGTCGTTGTAGGTTTCTGCATTTCATCACATTGGCTAATATAGGAGCAGGATGACTTACAATAATAATCCTATCCGCTGCTTTATAACTTAAAGATGTGCTCATATTTGTGGTTTGGGAGTTTGCGGCGAGCCACCAGCCGACCACACACACATACAGTACACACTATATATATATGAACAAATTTTATACTGCCACGCCATCCCCTGCCCACGGACTCTGGAGAAAAAGGGTGGGAAAGATCTTGAATATTTTATGAAACTCGAGGACCCCACCTCTGTCTTCACCCCACTGTCCGGCAACACACAAGCATGCGAGCGCACACTAGCCGCGCAAAACAGAAATAATGTTTTAAATGCAATCATTGTCAGGCCCAAACAATGTCATTTATCAAGGGAGCGTTTGGGACTGTATAATAAGTTTCACATTATTAATACAATTTTTCATCCTCTGTCAAGCCTATCTGATTTATGGCACGCGTGTGATCTAAGGTGATCATTGAATTACAATTCCAGTAATAAGAGGGAGAATGGACCTGGTCTTTTACTTGGTGCCCACTCAAGCGCACACACACACACACACAAATCTACACACACACACACACACACACACACACACACACACACACACACACACACCAAGCCCCCCCCATAAGCACTCTGCACTCGCAACGCATTGCAATTATATACAGCTATGATCGCAGTGGAATAACTTTGCACTGTACAGCAAAAAATGTTATATTTGAAGCTAAACAAGCATGTTCCTAATTGGAGTAAGGGTGCTGCAAGAGGGCAAAAAGAGGAGGAAAAAAGCAAATGAACAAAGGCCTATTGATAATTAGATAAGGGACAAAGCTCATTATGCTAAAATGATATTGGGGACCAGGGAGTAAATGCGTGTACCCTGTTAGGGGGCGTGGTAATGGGACAGGGGTGCCTTGTCATTACCAGGAGTAGTGATTTACAACCAGATGATCTTTGATGTATAGAGTGTACTGTTTATTAAGTAGCTATGGTTGTGCTTGCTAGTTCCAATGTCTAATCTAAAATCTTATCCAGACAGTCGTGACCAAAAAAGTATGAGAAGAAAACGTAATGTTGGTGGAAGCTCCTCCAGCGCACGGTGCACAAAAAATTGCCGCAGTTATTTGTGATACCGAAAAACACATGTAACAATCTACCGCAGCAAATGTCTAAATTCAATTGTGATAATTAGATAATAAAGACAGACTCGGATCATAATATTTGGATCTCGTTTGAACAAGTTGCACTATTAGCAGTCGGCGGTGCCTTATCAGATTATTTGGCTGTTGAAGGCCCTGTGATGGGTGTCATACATCATCCTGTTTGATTTGTGTTAGGAGCCATTTTGGAGAAGATGTTAATTGGATTGTGGAACTGCCGCTCGGTTAAAAATGGTAAACACTGGAGCAGCCGTGTCCCCCAAAAGTCTCAGCCCCACAGGCTTTAAAATATGCCCGCTCTTCTCAGGATCACCACAATTTATGACACTTTTTCTCTGTATTCTTAAAAGATAATTAGGTTTATCACCCAGTTTTTCCTGCTGGCCCCTCCTTTGCTTCCCATTTGTGTACCTGAGAGCATACAATCGCTGCATAAAAACATAAATATTTCTGCAGCGCAGCAGAGCTGGCAGGTGAGCCTAATGAAATTCTAGGAGTGTAATTTGATTTACGAGGTGCTAATGCGGCCTGATATTAGAGAGAAAAAGCTCTGATATGGCTGCCTTGTGCTGCATTTAAGGCCCATCAGAAGCCTGATAAAGAGCATCCTGGCCTCAGCGCTGCGGCTGAGTTATTGTTGCAGATATTCATATTGATAGTAATTCTTCCCGACGCAATTTAGTCCTGGCAATATATAAATATGGAGATAATAGTTAATTTTAGTTGCTGCCTAGATTGCCATGCTTTAAATTCTAGAGAACAAAAAGTTGAGCTCTAAAGCATGTGGACACATTATAAAGTGCAGTATAACAGATTGGTGCTGATGGGACGGGCCTTTGACCGAGCCACGTCACACAAATCAGATTTCTAGAGCTTTTGCCGCTCATAATTTTAAGCGGAATCTTCGGGCACTCTTGATTTGCTGGTTTCTCTTAAAACATTTTGTATAATGGGCTGAGTGCAGGAGCTATTAAGATTTTAAATCAACTGAATAGAAAAACAGCACTAGCAGGTTGAGCAAATTCTGGGGATTGGAACCACTGTGTGAAGTGGTCACAGTCATATTGTCCTGCACAAAGTTCTTTAAATTTATTGTTGCTTAATTCACTTATTCATTAGATGTGAGCACCTTGCTGAGTTTGTTGCTCTATTGTCTGTGTGTGTGTGTCTGTTTGTATAAGCAGTAAGCACACATTGGGTGTGTGTTTGGGTCTGCTGAGCTATGGCTCATAATAAAAGTGGGCAATAACAGGGCCACCACAGAGGGACGTGCCCTCACTGCTCCCCGACGCCCCCTCTCCTGCAGCGCACCTCCTCTTGCCTTCACCCCACCCCCAGAGTTATGGGCTGAATAACAGCGCAACAATATTAAGATAACATTTCCTGATTGTTTGTCAGGCAGGAGGCTCCTTCACCCCGCTTTCATCACGTCCACCGTGTTCATTAAATTGACAATTTGTATTTGCCCTACAGCAGGATAAACAGCAGCTTATCTGATGGGCCTGCTCTTTTATTATTTATTTCATTATCCTTTTTTCTCCTCCTCCTCTCGGGATTGAAGGTAAACATACATCAGCTGCAAGATCTCCGTTGTGTGTTGATACTGCAGTCATAACCAACGCAGTGCTCTCTGCGGATCTAGTCCTCTGCACATGCTGTGGCCTCTTCAGGATGTTTTACTCATTGTATGACAGCAGAAGCCCTTAGTATATCACTACTCATTACACTGACTTTTAATGTCCCTCTTCACATTTGTTTTGGTTCACTCCTGAGAATTTACATTTGCATCTGCTTTTTCAGTTCTGTTGCACCAAATTTGAGCTTATTGTTGTAAATGACTGCTGCAGCCTCAGTCCACGTTCTCTCCTGTGCTAAAGCACTTTTTCTAGTGAGAGTGAGCAATGATGTTGCCTGGTTCGATATCTTAGTCCAGGAACGAGCCTGTCGTCGGTCTACGTTGTGCACACAAACGAAAAATAACGAAGCCAGTTCCCTTATTTAGGAAACAGTTGTCCCAGAAATTTAATCTTTTTCCCATTTTTTATCCAACACCCTCAACTTAATCAGGTTTCAATTGACTGCCATTGAAGGAAGAGCCTCTCCTTAGACACATATATAGGTCCAAAGCCAGTCAGACAGCATTTAAGGCTTACTCAGTCTTTCTCCCAATATGTTGGAGAGCTCAGGGCCAAATGATTTAATCTTCATTCAGCTAATTTAGTCTAGATTTAAGCTGCTGGGTTGTCGAAGTGCAGAGTGATGGAGTCTGAAAACAGGATGAGAAGGGCAAACGGAAGGAAGGGAGTGAGGGAGAGATATAGAAATAGTAGAGGAAAGAAGAGGGGAGGGGTCTGAAGATGATGATCCATCCTGACCCTAGTGAATGCTGTCATGTTCCTCCCTCTAGGTAATCTCTCTCACTCACTCGCTATTTTGCATGTGAAAATGCTCTCCTGACAGTTGCATATCAGATAAATTTTCCCTCTCCCCCTCCCTTCCTCTTCACCAAATAAACAACAGTCTTCACTTTGAAGTTGTCTGTTTGTGTCAGTTTGGCTGCAGGCGTCAGTTGGCCGCACTCTTTTCTCTCGTTCTGTCTTTGTGCTGCAGCGTGAGAGCATGCACACATGATTTCTCCTCAGTGACTGGCCAGCACAATATGAGTAACCAGGGCAGGAGTCCTCAGCTGCCAGATAGGCCAGAGTCATTCATTCTATCAATTAAACAGCCCCTTGTGTTTAGCTGAGAGTGATGTTCTGCTGTGATGTGAGCCAGAGGAAAAAATGTGGCCTTAAGCTCCATTGTCAAAATGGCTTCATAAAATCAGTTCACATGAGAGTCACTTTAGCTTCTATTAGACACAGTTGACAGTTTAAAATTGCAATTTGAGTTTGTGCAATCAGATCACAAGGGCTGCCATTATTTGTCCTCTATTTATAGAAAAATCTATAGACCTCTACAAAACATGTTCTGAAATTCACGGAATTGTTGTATTAGTTTAGCAGTTCATATTTCTGTCTTTTCTCAGAAGTTAATGTTCCTGGAGTTGTTTACAATGAGCTCTCTGAATAGTACTACTTTTTACACCTATATTGCAAATCTTATCACAATTGCAATTCAAATTAACAAATTGTGCTCTCCTATTTTCAGATGCTGTTTCACATGATATTTAGCATTTTTAGTTACAAATGTCTTTGTTTTGCTTGCAGAATACCATCACTACCCTTTACTACATACAAATCTCTAACTAATGCACATCCCTACTCTCGTCACCTCTCCACTTGGGGGTGGTAGTGAGTCCTTGCTAATAATTTGGGTCATTTCCCTGCTTTTTTTCTCTGTACATTTATTCTTTATTCCTAATTAAATCCTGACCAGCCCATGATGATGTGACAGTCGCCCTGTACATAGGGCTGGTGGCAGGCTCACAGCGAGGTATAGATATTGTAATGAGTGACAGTATAGGCACAGATCATGCAGCGCTCACAACACACAGGCAACAGTTCCACTTGGGCCTCGGAATAAATTTTCACACAGTGTCAATCATGTCACCTCAGCCTCGTGATCAGAGGAAGCAGGGAGAAGAAGAGAGAGAAATACAGGACATAATGACTGACAGGGAATATTTATGATCAAGGAGTTCTCTTGAGTGAATGAATGATGGTAACCTCTGAACCAACTCCTCCTAATTGAATGGCTTTGGGATTTTAGATTTAGTGACATAAAACATTACACATCGAACTTTGGTGTCCAAGCAAGACCAAAGTCTTCTTTGTAGATTCTTTGCCAGGAGGTAGAAAAAAAAATAAAAATTATACACACACATATATATGTATACATATATATATATATATATATATATATATATATATATATATATATATATATATATATATATATATATATATATACACACACACACACACACACACACACACACAAATTGCAAGTAATCAGGGGGTATGATAGTTAATCCATTTACTTTACATTAATTATTATTTTTGCAATAAGTCATGTTTAAAGTCATGTGTATATGGTTGCCCTCACTATTGTTGTTATTTTCTTATAAAACAAACAAAAAACACACACAAAAAAAGAAAAGGAACAGAGCTAAGAGCAACCTTGGGTTAGCATATATTTTCAATATTTTTGCATATTTTTAACATTGACCAATAATATGCATATAACTGTGAAGATGACTGATGATTTGACATAAATTTACATTGAACAGCTTAATTTAAATTGATCACTGAAAGTAGTCATTAATCTTAACCTAAAAGAAGTCTGTATGTCTCTTTATTTCCAACAATTCTCTATATTAAATTACATCTACAGTTAGGATTTGGAACTTGCACTACTCTAAGAACTGTTTGTTGCTCTCGCAGTAGTGCATTGTTGTGTCTCTGCTGATGTTAATTACATTATGTCGCAGCAATTATAAACCGTAATTTCCTCAAAGCGTCTCCTCTCGCTAACATAAGCAAACATGTGCAGACATTCACTCAGCTCCCTTCCCTCTCCAGCTCTGGTTTCCCCTCTTCCCCTACCTCCTACCTCTGGCGTGTTTTGCATGGTGCCTGGCTGTTTAGAGGCTGTATGCATATGTATGGGCGAGACGGTGGATCGTGACGGGATCTGACACGCGGGGACAAGATCAAAGCGCTCCATCTGATCCCATAAAAACAGACGCAAACCCTCCTCTCATCCTTACAAAACCCCCACTGATAGTCAACTCTGCCAGCCCCGACTCCTCCATCTTCTCTCCTCTTCTCTCTGTGCCTTCCTCCGGTTCTCGCTCATCCCCGTGTGCAGTGTGCCCACGTCAAGGCCCGGCCCGCCTGCCTGCCTGTGCGATTACGCCCCATGATAAACAATGGCCCGTTTAGCTCATAAAGCAGGAGTGTTGTGCATAATGCTTACAATAAAAGATAGCATCTCTTCACTCATCTTATTTACCTCTCCCATGGTGGCACAGGCTACGAACGCTTCTATAAATACCATAGGGAAGAAAGAGGGAACAGGGGAAGCGGAGAATAGATGGTGATGTACACTTGTTAGTCAAATGAAGTAATGTCCAAATAAAAGCCACTGTGCGTAGCATTTTGCTCTGAAGAGCCTGAAAAAATAGAAGTTTGAGTTTAGTTTTAATGGATGTCGAAAATATATTCTGTATATATTTTGCATGAAACATTTTACCCAGTCAGAGAGGGTCAACAAAACAGCTCAAACTTTGTGACTACCACTCACATGTTGATTGGTGTTGTGTCCTTTATCATTACACCTGAAGTTAACCTATCTTGGGATTATGTCCTAATGATAAAACAATGGAGATTTTAAGATGCTAAATACAAAATGTTGCATTCATTTCAAAGTGCCAAATGCATTGTTTTTGCTTTTTTGGTGTTTGATCTTGAGCTCTACAACCTCTGCATTATTAAAATGACAATATGAACTTGCATGAATGATATGAAAAGCAAGGTTACATTATATTCCAACATTTGATTTCTTTTCATTATATAATGTATTGTAGTTTGTATTACGCATATTGATAGTGCACTGACAATGTACTGGAGCCCAAAGGCAAAGCAGCCCCATCCTTTCTCCAAAGTTTGTTCCTCTAAACTACAACATGCATATTACATTCAGATTTATCTAGATTGATACGAAAGCCAGGACACATTTTCTTTGCTATCTCTCCTCTGTCCACCTCCCCATCTTAATTCCCTGCTTTGGTCCCTCTCCCCCTCCTCCACACCCTCCCTGCAGTAAGGAAGATGTATGAGTTTGAATTATTGATTCAGACACATGCTACATGCTGCTTGGAGTCATTATTTGTTCAGGTGAGTGTCATGCTGCTCACTATGAAACAGATACCGTGGGGATTAAGCGACACAATCAGGACTTAAAGACAGCCACCCTCCCTAAAATAACATGGCCCGCGCCACAAGACAAATGCTCCCAAAAACACCACTTCATTTGTTTATGACTCGCACATTAGTCATTCAGTGCCTAAATTATAGCGCAGGGCTAAAGATTAATTCAAGCACAGGCTCTTTATTGTTTTAACTTGTTCATGTTTCTTGAAGCCTAATAACACAGCAGATGAATATAGGTGCACACATCCTACACAGAGATATAAAAAACACCAGCTTTTGTCAGCTTGTAGGCGTCAGCATGAACAACAGATGTCCAAAGTCAACATAAAGACAAAATGCCATGCATATTCACATTTTTATTCTCGTTCGCAAAGATCCTTTTTGGAATTGCATATCAAAAACACTTAAATAAACATTATCTCTTGAATTCTCAAAGAAAATGGTGCATATAACAGTTTAGGATAAATTCTAGGAGAGAGGAAGACCTTAAATAAGAGCTTTAAGATAGAAGCAAGAGCTACAATGTTGCTAACTGTTCATTTAGCCTTGGCTAAGTGGTCAGGGACGCTGGACAGGTGAACTCTATTCTCCCACTGGCCCGCGGCTTGTGTATACTTGTGTGTGTGGAGTGTAACAGAATTTCTCCAGTCCTCTGGGCCCTGGTGCAAAGCGTAGAATAAATGGTGGAGGTGGCAGGCCAGGACAGAAAAATCAATGCCTGCTTATACAGACATGACACACCAGCAGCAAACTGCCCACTGTGTGTGTTGTGTGTCTATGTACAGCGCACCATCATAAGATCATGGCTATACTACCATTGGGTAACCACCATTTCCTCTCTCAAAGGTTACACATTTTAAGTCAGCTTTGGGAGCAGTAAATAACTTTGTATTTTTTTCTCCTCTTGTCTCTTCCCCTGCTGCAGGAAGTTTGAATGTGAGTTGTGCGAGCGCTCCTTTAGTGAGAAATGGGCTCTGAACAACCACATGAAACTACACAATGGGGAGAAGCCATACAAATGTGCCTGGCCCTCCTGTCACTATGCCTTCCTCACCCTGTCCGCCATGAAAGACCACTTCAGGACCCACACAGGTGAGACGAGCATCACGACTAACCTGAACAAATAAAATATTAAGATGTTAAGATGCCAGAAAATTTTACATTCATATTGGATTGAAATTATTATTATTTTTTTAAATAATGACAAAGACAAAGATCTCCAAAAGGTTGCAGTTTAGTTTTGGATAAGTCTTTATATAGTATTTATTCACATTCATTTTAGATTAAAGTACATTTAGAGTTTGTAGCCTAGTTTAAAAGACAAAAACCTGTTATCAAACATATCGAAATCCGTTGTGCCCTGATATGGCAAACTGGACTGTCCACTAGCAGCCACAGACACTTTGACTGACGCCTCAGTGGGAGAATCTGTGCTCACTTAAGGACAGCGTGTTACAACACTATTCTTGGATCACACACAGTGTATTTTTCTAAAAGCCACAACTTTCTGAAGCTCTAGACTTTTTAACAAAAATGAAGTTCATATGTAAACTGTGAAAGTCTCACATCGATTTGAAATCTTCACAGCTTTGTTGGGAAGAAACACACACACACATTTTTGGCAGATAAAAGCCATGACTTGTCCATCTGTAGTGCTTTTCAACAACTGAAGAACGGCTTTCTTGGCGTGCCCAAACACAAGCCTGTTTGAGGGTGAAACATTCACATGCTCCCATTATGGCCATCAGATAATCTAATAATATTACAACAGATTTCATTTTAATTAGTGTCCAAAGACAAAAAGATGGACTGCATAGAGACAACATGGAATATTTTTGTTTTGTGCCACCCCGGACTTAATGAGGGGATTATTACAGGTTTGTATTCCCAAAATCCAAATGGTCGTCATCTGTATTTCCACACAATCCATCTGGTGAGCAAGTGTGTTCTCAAACCCAGCTGGTCAGCAAGTGCTCGCCGCAAATTCATCTGATCATGTTTTTCACAAATGTTTGAGTTCTTATTTAAACTTATCAAAGCTAATATCACTCTTGCATACAGAACTGACATGGGTGGCTTTGCTTTTATTTTGCATCATACATTTACCGATGCAATACATTGTATAACACTGGCACAAAATAAAGAAAGAAAGAGTTTCAGCAAATTAGCTTTGTTCTGTCAAAGTGGCACAAAAAGTACAATGGTTTGTGATCCCGTAAGTATGAGTATGGAGGTATGTTTCAGGACAACTGTAGCACTAACAACTCTTGAGTGAAACAGTGCAGGCTGCGTGTGTGGTGAGTGGTGGGAGGACTTAGTTGAATAATTGCCCCTGTGTGGAGGCCTGAAGCAGCTAAAGACTGGACCCCAGCCATTCGCCCTGAGCCTCTGAACGTCCACACACTCCAAGTCCGACTCCGAGCGCCACAGTAGATGCCTGACAGGCTGACTGAGAGCTTACAGGAGCACCCCCCCATTCGTCACTGGTGCCTGCTGTGTGGCTACCATCACGCTAGCACCACTCTCACTGGATGTTATTTTAAATATGTTTTAACAGTGATGTAACGTCAAGGTGCCCCTCACATAATTAGACGTTTTATTTTCATTTGTTTTCAGCCACCATTGTTCCCCATCAGGAGGTAGGAGTCAAACTGTCACAGAGCTGTCACCTGGGCACCAGTCAGGAGGAATTTGTGTGGTTTTAGCGCCAACAAGGAAAAAAAAAAAATGATTGAGATGGAAAGGGGAAAGTAAAGAGTGGCTGAGTGTGAGCTATTTAAAATCAGAAAAATCAAGATTGAACCTGAAAAATCTTATTTAAGTGATTGAGGAGACCCTAGTTGATTAAAAGAATTCCCAAAATCTAACAGAATTTGCTCTGCTCTGACCCTCGCCCCAACCCTTTGCTGGTTGTAATTGGTGCAGGGTTGGACGCTTTTAGCTGCAGCTATACAATCATTGCAATCACATTCCAGCAGCCAACCTGACACCCTGAAATATTATCAGCATGCGTGTGATCTGTTTAAAGGTTATAAATCGGCTCCTTCACAGCGCTAAGATGCAATACTAATCAAATCAGGTGGAGATTTAAGAAGTTGAACTTATCCATCCTGGTACGGAGCAGTCACTTAATGAAGAGCTGTGAGTTAAAATACACTCTTGTGGGGGGCAACGGAAAAGAAAATCTGGCAAGTTTGTAAAGTGACTATGTTTAAAACAGATCTAACTTGTAACTTTCTTCTTTAAACCTGTTTTAAAGTGCTCCAGATTTGATCACTGTTTCTACCCCCTGACTGAGTTGGTGTTATTCAAGTGTGTTTAATTGGTTTACAATTTGTTAAAATAGCATTTATCATCATTTGCAGTGGTTGGTGTCATGTTTTAAAGCTGGAGCACCGACTTGAGGATGTGCATTTAGTATTTTGTACAAACTTGAGGCAAAAAACATACAAAATACATCATTAACTACAACTCTCATGATTACTTGCAGCCACAGTATATGTTGCAAATGCCTCCCCCAAAATGTTTGCTGTCCCTCTAAATCAGCTTCCAGATATCTACATTTTCTGCTTGAGTAACTTTTTGTTAAATTGGATCTCAGGAGTTTTATTGCTTATATTTCTTACCTTTCATTTATGTTTAGTTTTAACCATTTAGTTTCATTTTTTTAAATTTTTGCCCAGACATTTGCCCATCATTTAGCTGATTTCTTTCTTTCTTTTTTTTTTGTATTACTCAAATAATATTATTACACAAATAAAACAACTTCTAAAATCTAGACTTTTCAATCCACCTCTGCACACCAGCTTTTAATACCACACTGAAAGTTATCTCTCCTTCTCTCTTGCTTGAGTTGCGATTCAGTGTCCCTTTTTGATTTGTGTGTTTTTTATGTTAATGGCTGGCTCCTCGCACACCCGTCTTGTCTGCGTTGGGGGCTCGGGGTGGGGTCTGGGTGGTAGTCAGCCGCCGCGGTCATTTGTAAAAGCTGATGAATGACCGACTCGAATAAATAAATAAGTGCATTGAATTTGACCCATAGAGCATCTTTCCCAGGCTCGTGTGTGTGTATCTGTGTGTGTTGGTGTGAGCCGAGGGAGGCCTGAGCAACGCCACCGACAGGGCCACAATTGATTTCCTCATTGCTTCAGTTTGTCGCTTAATCTGGCGATATGCTGATAAATCTTCGCACTTTGTCAATTAATTTCCCTGAAAAATGAGACCCAAAATGGCGAGCACATCAATACAGCAGCGGATTCGATGTCAAAAATTAAGCGGTAAAATTAATTGCCCTCCCATCCGCTCCTGCTAAAACATAACTAATGAGGGAGGCAATTATAGCTGCATGCACACTCCTCCGGGGTTATTTCAAACACACACTGTACATATATATGTACTTAGACACACATAAAGATTGTATTTTTGGACTTCAAGGTGGTTTTATTGTCTGATTGTAAACTCGATTTTTATGTGTGTCAGAAAAAGGCAGCATGTCACCACTTACAGAGGCAAATATGTCAAAAAATTATAATGATAAAGGAATGGATAGATAAATGTGCTTGGCAAAAAAAATAAAATAAATGCATAAAAGAGGTTAAAGAGGAAGGAAAATCATGTAATGGTAATGATTCCTAAACTAAAACTGTAATCATCTGTCTTATCAAAATCACAACTGATTCTAATATATTTGATTTCAAATAAAGGCATGCAAATCTGAATTCATCCTACTTTTTTCACATTCCTTTGTCCAAATATCATACACCCTTTTACCACCATTTTATTTTTTGAAGATCCCAGGCTGATGTCTGGAGGTCATCAGTTAAGGTCAAGTCCAGTCTAATGTCAGTTAAGTAATAAATAACCATGTGGTTTTCAGGGTCCCAGTAGGTTAGGGGCGTGGGTGCAAGGGGCTGTCCGAGGCAGGACTTTCCCGTTTGTTGACAGCTGCTTGTCAGTCCTTTGTACCTGCCCCATCTCACTGTCCCAGCACAGGTTCTCCCCCAGGGCTCCAAGCCAACCCTGAACAGCAGATGAAAAGCACACATGTAATTTATAGCCAATGTTTCCTCTTCAAGAATAATTGTGGCGACCGCGGCTGGGCTCAGGGATCGATGGCTATGGATTTTTCTGTGGTGGGGTCTTGTAGCGTCGGCCGTAATGAGAGATGGTAAGGAGGGGAAGAAGAGAGAGGAGGAGGGAGGAGAGACTGCTGCTTCTTTTCTGATAGGAAGCAAGCACTGGCCATTGTGATTCACTTACAATTAGACATAGTAACATGTTTGCAAACAGTACAAAGCAAGTTTTAGAGACAAAAGGATTATATCATTAAGTCCAGCGTTGTTTTCTTTAATATCCAATTATTAATTTTCTTTTGCAAATGGTAATTAACAATTTAATGACCTTGTTATGAGAAAATGTCTATACAGTGTTTTGGCATTATTTTTCTTAATCTGTAAAACTGTCATATTAGATGAGTCACTATGCATTTTAACCTAAAAATAATTTAAATTTACAATAACAATTAAAACAAAACCCTAACCTTAAGCTGTGTATAACAAACACAAATGCTCCTAAAAGCAAAGCTTTGTCGGGGAGCAGTTACATAGAGCTGGTGTGAATTGGCTAACGAATGTACCTTTTTAAGGCTGTTTTTCTCCTCTTTAAGTGGCACTGCATTAAAACTCTTCTCTCAGTCGAGTGGATTTAAATGGGCGTAATCGAGGCAAACTTGAGGCTGCTTTGTCTCTGTGGACTGTGTGAAAGCTGCTGTATGAGCAGAGGCCCAGCTGGAAGAGTCACCCAAATGTGTTATGGGTGCGCGCCGAGAGCCGAGTTCAACATCAGCATTTAGATGAATATTTAAGTGCGGGACTTTAACGTTCTGCTATGTGTGTGCGTACAGACACTATAGCACTTGGATATGTCTCACCTACTAAACATGTCATGGCTTTTGCAAATGTGCATGCGGCGCACAACATGTGAAAATGTGCTGCTAGCAGCACACACACATTGGCGTCTAAACTATAGCTGTGTTTTTGTGGGTTGTGTGTGCACAAGTGTGTGACTGCCTGTGTTCAGTGGCAGTGAGAAAGAGGGGGACCATAATGCCGTTAATGACAGAGCCAGATGCAGGGAGGAGAGGAGGAGTGTAAAAAGCTCTCCACGCACCCCATCTGGAAGGCATCGCCCCCAAATGAAGTTGTACAAAACCATCCCATTGATAATAAAGCTAATTTTTATGGCTCTGACAAGTATGTAATTATGTTCAGCGGTGCTTTTCAGATTTTATCACAGTCAATAAACCACACTGGCAATTTCCCGTCCCCCATTTGACATATTTACACGGATCCATCTGATTGGAGGAATTAGTTAGCTGTGAGAGCTCTGATGGATATACACTAGTGATCTGTGACTTCTGCTCGGCTCATCTGTTAGCCAACGAGACCCGCTGTTCAGCTGCTCAATCTGTCTGCACTTTCTCTTCCCACTTTGTGCACTTTTCTATGTCTGTACTGTACATCTCCTTCTGTATTATTCATTCAAACTTAACTTTAGTCCATTAACTCTTCAGCATTGAGGTGAATGAAGAGTATGTTAGAGTATTTCATGAGACTGTCCTTCCATTGTCATTATATTATCTACCACCAGGATGTGATGCACTGTTATATTACCTAATTAAACTTTTGACTGGTGACACACTGGTTGTAAATTATTAGTAATTCTGAAAGACTGAAGTTGGTTTAAAATTAGAGGTAATTGACTTTGAGTTGAAAACAACTCAAAGGTGACAAACGTCATGAAACTGAAATTACTACTAATATACAATGTCAAATATTCCATTATTACATGGCAGTTCCTTTGTATTGTGTGTCTTAATTAAAATAAATTACAATAAAGTTGTTAGTATGTTGTTTTAATGTAAATCATGTAATATCATGGCTTAATATAGAGCTGTCCATTGTATAAATGAAAACAATACCTCAGAATTTGAATATTAATTTCTCTTATTATTGCTCTTTGATTCTTTATGTACCTCTATAGGTGAGAAGTCCTACCTGTGCGATCTGTGTGGTTTTGCAGGAGGCACAAGACATGCCCTCACCAAACACAGGAGGCAGCACACAGGTGGGTAACAGTGTGCCTCTCAGTCATTAAAAGGAGTAAACCTGAGCAGAATAAAACATTGTCATTTAAATGCAGCATGCCGAGATTTAATTTAGTAAAATGATTGACACTTTGAAACCCCGAGTGACATCTCTTAAACATAAATTCTTTAACTGAATATTATACACAAACTCGCAGGCATCAGCATGACATGTCTGTCAGTGATGGGCATGTGTACCACTATGGCTGACTGAATCTGAGATTTTTAATTTCAGTTATCATTTCTCCATATCATTCTGCCGCTTAGGGAAATTGCATTTTTCAGATAGGCTGTCATTAACACATACCTTTTTTTCTCGAAATTCAGATAGTGAAATAAACACAGTTTTTAAACTGTTGTCTGGTAGGACAAGTATCCACTCATGAACATAAATTTGGATTTTCACAATTAATTATGTTGGCATTTTGGCCATTACATCTTGAAACTATCAATTTTAGTCCCTTTTAACTGAGCTGACATGTGTCAATTCCCAGAATTAGGAACACATTTGTTGGCTCCCAATAAAGCAATAACTTTATAGCATAGATTCACAATGTTTACCTTGTGTTTTGATAAATACTTTAGGATCTCTTTTATGGTTGTGACCTGTGACAGGTCCATATATTCATTTATTATCATAAACTGGCCCTTGAAACAAAATAGTTTAACATAAGGACTTCATCTTTTCGACTGTCTTTTTTTGTGTCTGATCTCTTTCTGTGTGCCCTGCAGGAGAGAGGCCATTCAAATGCAAGTTCTGCAGTTTTGCCTCCACCACGCAGTCTCACCTCTCTCGGCACATCCGTGTCCACACCGGAGAAAAGCCCTACCGTTGCCCCTGGTGCGACTACAGGTACCGCCTCATTGACCCTCCCACGCTCCGAGGCGCTAATGGTCGCCCCTGCTCCCTCTGATGATCCAGGCCACGATGGGTGGCAGCAGATAGGAGGGTGCTGCGGGGGGTCCCAAACGGATGTGAGAGTGTGATGGCTGGATCGCAGGTGGCATTGTAGGGTAGTTTAGAAGGGGTGGGGGGTGCTAATATGTGGGGTTTTCTTGCTGTAGGCTGGGAGCGAAGTGGAGGGCACACAGGTCTAATCTCCACAGCACGGCTCCATCTCATCAGTCTGCCCTCGTCAACAGGCCGGGCTAGAGTCCACACACATACACACACACACCTACACACACACATACACACACATACACACACACACACAATGTCACCGTCACTGGCAGGTCCCTGTCATTAAAACACCATCACACCACATCAGTAATTACACAGGAAATTGTCGGTGAAATTGAAAAAGTTTTGGCTAGCGTTGCACATCTCCATCTCTTTCTCTTTTTGTGCCTTATTATAATCTCCCTTGCGCTGCCCTTCTGTTCATCTTTTCCCCCTCGTAGCATGTTTCCTCGTTGGCTGTGGCAGAGGAGTGTGAAAGGGAATGATCCCAAACCCATCATTGGTTTTAGATGCACTCCTCATTCAGTCAGTCCGTGTTGAGGTCATTTGAGCTTACACCTGCTCTACAGTCCATTCACATCATCTGGCTTTGTATTCAGTTTAAAATCAAACAAATGTTGACAAAGAATCATTTTTGCTTTTTCTTCCCCACAAGAACACTAAAAGGATGGAGGTTAAATTTGGCAATATATGTGACACCATATAGTAAATTAAAGTCCTGGAAGCCATGTATTTATTTAATAAATAAGCAATTTTGATTAAATAGAAAAAGAGTAATTTTAATGAGGAAAAGATTTCAATTTCAATTATTTTGTAGTCACACACTGCATGGCTGCATGTTACCCCTATTACCCTGGTGCTGATACCATTTATTATTAATATGTTATCAACATTTTATCAACATTTTGGCATCTCCAAGGGTTACAGTAGGTTCAAAGGGGAGAAGAAAAGTCTGAGCGGAGGTAGAAGGTTAGGGAAATACCCCAATGGTTTACTAATATGCGCATAAGCAGTTTAATGCCAGAGCCTCAGACATTTGTGAGGGCCTTGCCTTGGGCCTGATTTTGAATACATGTTTAAAATCTGTCTCTAGTGACCTGACCCATTGTAAGAGACTACAATTCAAGTTAGTGTGTTTGACCTTTCACTACTTTTAATATGTGCAACAAGAATCACCATTTATAAATATGTGTGTTACTTTAAGACAAAGAAGATTATTAGGCTTCCTTTATTAAAATACAGTTGATTTGCACTAAATCCATATTCATACAACATTGTGGGGGTGATTGCCATTGTTTCTCACTCACACTGTTATCTCTGTGAAGGCTGCCCCTCAACTGCATGTAAATTAGTGGGGAGTGAATGATCTATCAAATGCCACTCATCTCCTATTCACACAAAGATAGATAATAGAAGGGGATAATTACACTGTGGAATTGTGGGTAAAAAATATTCTAATGATATTGCTCCGGGAGTCATGTGCTGTCAATTAATGATGGCTATTGGACTGTTCTGCTGCTATTTTTGCCAGCTTCTGTTCTTTGGTGTTCAATGCATAATCGTCATTGTTACAAATGAGGTGCTTACTTGCTTTTTTTATATAGTTACATTTACAGTTGCATTTGAAATGGTCTAACTGATACAACTTACCACTTACTCCCATCTTTATATGCTTGTTATTGTTTATTCTAAACCACTGCATTCAAGTTTCAATCTACCTGTTAAAATAGTGTGGAGGCTTTGAGGATGGCACGCTCACTGTCAATGCCAAAAAGGTTTCGCAACCTTGTGAAAAGCGATGGGAGAGTGGCGCGGGAAGGAGCAAGCCATTAATGATGATAAGTGGAGCTCCTTGCCAGCACAAGTCCTCAATGGCACCAGTGATCCAAATAGACACAAAGAAAGTGATTTAAATCTCCACTAACGAAGCGGCTCTCAATTACACCTCTGCCATTATGATACAGTCATAAGGAAGAAGAATATGGAAATGGCTGAAATAAAGGGGAGCACTGAGAGGTTGGGGATAGGGGTGATGTGTCTGTTGAGCCTGGAGTGCTGGATGGGGGAGTAAGGCGAAACAGTGTTGGGCTAATTAATACAGTGTATAGTAGGAGGGCTGGTGTGGGCTTTCACTAACTGTGACACCTGCTGACTCCTAAACGCACGTTGTGTTGTTTTAATATGACAATTACACCATTACCATATCTGAGAGATAGCACGGCCCCCCTAGGAATCCGCCCGCGCGCTCTTTAGAACCTTTTAGCTCCGCGGAAAATTTTATCTATTTATGCTTCCATTTTTGAATAAGAAATCGGCTCACTTTTAGTAGTTAATGCATTTTTAGCTCAGTGATTTGCGTTAATTTATGAGCATGTGACAGTTTCATTTTCTAATGCAGTCTACTTTTCAATACTTTCAGTAAAAGGCAACAGATGTGACCGTGATTTGTCTCTGTACCTGTTGTAATACCTGTCATTGAGGGCTGATGAAGTTATCACAATAATAAGTAGTTCTTTGCTAAATAATTGACTTAGGTTTTTGCTGAAATTTGAAACATCACGGCATTGGTTGTATTTTACATATAAAATTATTGTTACAGCATAAGTTTCAGTTTTTTTCAGTGATACATGACCCCAATATCCAAACCTAAATACAATAAATAAATAAATACAATAACTTTCCTGGATAAAAGCTGTAATTACCAGCTGCTGTTTTCTGCCTGAAATAGATTGATATAAAGCAAACACAATGCCTATAAAAGTAACATAATCCTTGTATTGAATCCTTGGATGTATTGTTGCAGCCTAATGTCCAAGAGCTTATTGTTCAATTGTGGCCACTCTTGTATATATTCTACTGCTTGGACAGCACCAAGCGAGGGGCCGCTCTCTTCTTTAGGGCCCCAATGGAGCCAGGTTGGACTCTGGTTCATGATGGAGAGTAGTGTCTCTGCAAAAGTGAAAACAAATTCTCTCCTTGGCTGGCGTGAGCTATGGCACTGTGAGGCTTTATTGTCCCGGCCAAGGTGATAAGGGAGAGTAATTGCGTATTATACTGTCCGAGAATGTCAGGTCCAAACTGAGCACGAGTGCCCCATCCATCAACACTGATGCTGCTGTTTATGTGTGTGTATGAGGCACTGTGCAGGCTGCTGCATGATGCATTATGGGTATGGGCAGTGTGCACGTGTGTGTGGTTCATTTTGTTTTCATGTCTATACAGTGCAGCAACACCTTTGTCATGTCATATCTGAGATTTTGTATTTTGTTTGCTTGTGTATGCATAGGTCCATCCGGGGCCAGTATCACACACAGGGGTGTCTGCAGGCAGGTTTAGATAGAGCCTAGGAGCAGGTCAGGCAGCATCATTAATCAGCTGTGGCTTGTGTGTGACTCTAGAGCTGACATCATTACATCCTACACCCTGCACTACCGCTCTATAGGCCTGGCCTGTCTGACCAGCCCCCAGACCCACCAGCCTTTTCAACATACACACAATGAAACTGCATGTCTGTCACACTCATGCTGGCTCTGTGCTAATTAGACAAAACTACTTAGAACTAAGAATTCATTGAAGAATGTTCACTGATGTGAATCATTGTGTCTGAGAACGCCAGACAGCATTGCACATGTTTCACCTGGACAATGTTGTACTGTAAAGTAGAAAATCAGACACTGTGGTCAATAGTTCCTAATAGAAAGAGAAAAACAGAAACAGACAGAAAAACCTTGAGTTTGCAGTAGAATGACTTATCCTATGTTTTCTTTTTTCTAACTTTCCTTTGGTATTGTTCAAGACTTTTTTCTTTGTTTGTTCTGTAGATCAAACTGTGCTGAAAACATCCGGAAGCACATCCTCCACACAGGGAAGCATGAGGGGGTGAAGATGTACAACTGTCCTAAATGTTCCTTTGCCACTAACTCGCCCAATGAGTTCAGGAACCATCTGAAGGAGAGTCACGCAGATATTGAGAACCCAGACTTGGCCTACCTACATGCAGGTAACAACCAGTTTCAAATTCAGTATCAGGCAGTGTTTTTCAGCACACCACCTTTGAATTAATAGCAGCACACATTGACATTACTAGTGGTATGTGATTTACTGAAGTGATTAGTTTTCTGCCTACTAGTACTAGTTGGTACCTAAATCATTTGAAACCAACAATTGTATTTTTTAATACCAAATACTATACAATTGATAGGAGGTATTGGTTGCCCATTTTTGTGCCTTACTCTTCCTATGCTATCATGGCCTGCCCCTGACTTTATTATTTGTCAGAGGTCTGAGTTTGTTAAATCCTTTGTGACTGTTTGCCCTCTATCAGCATTGTGTTGTACAACTTGATTCACTGAAAACATCACAGACCAAAAGGCAGCACTCAAAGATTGCAGGTCTTAGCCATCCCTGCCAATCACTCAGGTCAGAGAGACAGATGAAATCTTTTACCTCCACGATTGGTTTCTTTGTGTCTCTATGTTCCTCCTTTGTCCTTGAGGGTTTCCAAATCCAATCGGTGGAGTGCTTGTCCTTCAGAGGAGCAGGGAGGACAGGCGTGATCCTGTTATCCCTCTGACCTCACATAAAAGCAGTAGACTCGGCTGGGAGCAGAGCAGGCCAGACTTGGACGATGCAGAGGGTTGTATTCTGCTTCACTGTGGGGCCGTTGATAGTGAAATGTGATGTTTACATGCTCTGACCCTAAAACTTTCCTTCTAAAACAGGAGGATACCACTGTGTCCTCTGGGTTTCCCCGGGTCCTCTTTAAAGTGACATTTACCCCTCTGCCCTTGACTCTTAAACACCTCTTTGTCTTAAACTATCCATATAACCTTTACTCAATTTTATGTTCAGAAGTCCTTTTCTTCCTTTGGGCATCTTGCCAGAGTTTGTCCTTATGCGCAGATGACCCCTGCTTTGGCTTTTTTTCTTTGCTGTAAAAAAGTGTTTGTTACAAAGGACTCAGGAAGATAAAATACCCTATGTACCTTTATTACATTTTTTCCAGCCCACATATGATGGTGCTGTTTTAACAAAAGAAATCATCAGCTTCTCAGAAGTAGTGTATTCAAACTAAAGGGTTTTCAGAAAAGCATGGGAAGTGAACTTGGGCTTCTACCTGTTCAAAAGTAGAATGGCAGAGTGGGGGTGGTACAGGAAGGAGATGTGTTTCATCTAAGTAGACAGAACCAGACCAAAAGAAAGAGACAGGGAGAAAAGATTAAGAAGGTAGATGTTGAATTAACCTGCTTGTGATTGCTCTCTGTCAGAGTGGCACCAGGGCCAGCAGCAAGAGGCAAATGGCCTGTGATGGCCCTTCCCACCGCTCCCTCTTTGAAAGACACAGATCAAAAGCAGCCTAGTCACGGACCCTCGCCGCCCCGCGCCCCCCGATTGATTGACACGGAAACGTCTCCAGCGCCGCTGCTCTGTCTCTCCATATCACCCTACCCTTCTTCCGTTCCCTTCTTTATGCAGCATCGTACTCCAAATTAAAGCCCTTCTCAAGGATGAAAGCAGAGGTCCTTTGCATTGAAGGAAGACAGAATTAGAGCCAGCCAGTGATGGAGAGGAATGATGATTAGAGTTTGAGGAAGATGTGGCAAAGAGAAAAGAGGTTAGATGTGTGGGGGGGAGATTCAGCTGATACGACACATTTTAATAAAATGGTAATGACAATTGTCTTCCCTGCTCGATGTGCAGATAGATCTGCCAAAGAGAAGTGGCAGTGCGTGTGTGATCTCAGCCTGCACACTGCAGCACAAGTGGAGCTACAGGTATCTTACAGGGCTGCGACTGCGGCTAAATTACCACTGCTCCAACTTTCTTCTAGTTAAAATGCTGAAAGCACTCAGTGACTGGCGTGGCTTGGGGAAATGTTCCATTTTCTTTTTCTTTGCTCCCTCTGGCGAGGTCATCTGGTTTCAGGGCTCTGGTTTTGTTAAATCAGCCCTTGTCCTGGTGAGTTTTAAGGACTATAACACACACAGGTGGGGTGTCGCCATTAACTCTGAGCTCCTCCACTCCACTATTTTTAATTGTGAAATATTTCTCCAATTTCGCACCAAGGTTGCAAATTGCTAATCTTGGAGGCATAGAGATCAAATGCTTTGTAATTAGCTAACAGCATCTGAGTGCTGAAAACCATTGCTTTATGCCTAAAAAGATAATACAAATAAATAAAGAAACTTGTTCAAGGCGTTGTTGCTGCTTATGCAGATTGTGTTTTCTTAATAATGCATGATGGATGGCTACTGTAGAGGACTGCAGGAGACCTGGCCTTGTAAGTGATGATCTTAATACACAGTTACAACCACAGGCAAATGTATTTGTTTGCATAGATTTTGTCCTTATTAAACAAATGTGTACACAAATATGGGCTTGGATGGCTTTTACTTAAGTTATGCAGCAGCTCCTCCCTCTCCCTCACCTTCTGTTCCTCATGTAATGAAACATTACTCTCAGGAGTGCTCTGTGTCCCAGCTGTGTGTTGCATTGTTCAGGACAGGTGTGCGTGTCCCGGCAGATGACACAGTGTCGACATGGTGAATGAAGCCACAGACACCAGCGATAAAATCAACATCTGCTTTTAATAACAACGTGCTATATGTGACACGTTTGGATGTGGGGAAATATGTGTAAAACATTGTACAACAGTTCCTGAAAAACACCTATAGGACTTCAAGTCGTCAGCAGTAGTGATGAACCTGCGTCTTTGTGTCACCGTCCTTATGTTGCTTTTACTTGATGAGCATTAATGAAAAAAGTCATTCTGTTCACTACAGTGTAAAGTCACCTCATTCTGTCGCTGTTGTCTTAAAACGTTTTTTTGGTGTCTCTTACAAACTTCGACATTTTCAGACTAAAACACGGTAATCCGGTGATAAAACGGCAAAGGGAGAGGTAAAAACATTGGGAGGCAATTAGTTTGATTTACTAAGAGTAGTAGCTTTAAACAAACTGTTCAAAATATCAAATTCTGGGTGTGAATTCTTTACAGTAATTTGGAAAGACAAATAACACTTGTAACACTGATATCTAAACAGCATGTCTCTCCAAGAAAACACTTTGAAATTAGGACAGGGCATTATTGGGGGAAAAAAATCATATTATCAAAATTCATGTACCCTTTTTTCTATTGCCTTTAAGATATAAATAAACTCATCTGCTTCTTCTGGAAGTTAACACTTCTCTGTGATTGGTTAAATCCAGCTGTCACTCACCCAGAGCCTTTCAGAGGCCGACCAATAAGAGAAGTGGGTGGGATAAAGAGCATGTGCTTGAGCAGACAGCTGCATTAAACAGAGAAATAGTGACTCATGATATGACCAGATCGTTACAGGACTGAGATCACAATTAGATTTTTATTCCCATATGGCCCAGTCTTACAATGTGCAGTGATGTGTGGTTTTGGGTTGTGCTCAGCTCCAGTTGTACATGACTGAACCACTGCAGGACTAGTATGGGCAGAGCAGGCAGCAATCCCCAGCATAATGACCTGCTTCAATGAGCATGAAAACTCTCCCAAACGGCAGCATTCATCACACATCAGCCACAACAAACCACCTTTTGTTTCACTCCCTTCACTTTTTCCAAATTATTGAATGGGTGTTCATAGACTTTCACTCAATCAGCCAAATGAAAACACAGAATAAAGGCTTGTTACTCCATCTGCTACTTTGAATTAAAGGTGCACTGTGCAACTTTTCTGGTGAAGGGTCCGCCACCCGCTTGTCTCCACGGAGATGTTATTACTTTGCCTGGAATGTTCTATGGTATGACATTAAACATTTCCATCTAGCATGTATCCATTACCAGTGTATCTATTGCTCAAAAATACAACAATTCCTTCAGTAAATAGGGGCAACTCTCCACAGATTTGAATTGTAATGCAGTGTAATGCTGTAACCTGCTTGTCTCCCATGAGATACATTTAATCTACTCTATGGGATATTCTAGACAAAATAAGAATATTTCCATAGAGACAAGCAGGTGGCGGACCCTCCGCTACAAATATTACACAGTACACCTTTAAATAAACAATTGTACTTTTTTGCACATAGATAACTAAAGATTTTATATTTTCTGCCAATTATTATTATGTTGCATATTTTTAATTCTCTGTAGTGTCCCAGTTGTTTTATGTCAATTGTATGTGCAGGTTTGAAATAACTAACTAACTAACCTGTTTATAATTATCTGGAACTATTTTTGTTGAAATGTTTTTTGACCTAAAAGTATGTGTGCATATTATGATGGCACACAGCACAGCGTATAGTATCTGGGCAAACTGAATACTGCAGTGCACAAGTGAGTGATGTGTGATCAGGAGGCTTGAGGCAGTGCTGTCCCTCCTGTACGGGACACTGAATATAAGACCCGACAGAACGCCGCCTATAAAGCCTTTTCCATAATTCAGGCCTTCTCTCCCAGTTCACTGTACGTACACAGTCAAAGCTAAAGGCTAACCTCTATCTCTTACTAGAAATACAGAGCAAGTACTAAACAAAACATGTGGAAATCTAGTTATTAAATAATGTTTTCATATTATGTTCACTTGATCTTTATGGCCTCTACAGAGTAAACAGTGCAGTTTTCCCCTGATCATTCCCTCTGCACTGACCTTTGACCTCTGTACCGCTGAGGATCGTTTGTTGCCCAGACGCCACGTGTCATCTCTTTGGTGGCTCTCCAAACATCTCAGCATTTCTAATTACTAACAGACTCAACTTTCCAAACTAAACAACCAATTATGAGCGCTTAAGCCCAGCCCAGGCTCCTGTTTCCTGATACAGTGGCCTATTAGGAGCCCTTATTTCTCCCTGTGCATAATTGAATCCCCTGGCTGCTCATCAGTGGGCTAATTTAAGCCAATGTGTAGAGTTGATAATCAGAGGGGCTGCCTGTTAGACTATCAGACCCCAATTAAGTGCCCTCTTATTTCCACCATTACAAGGGACTATCACGACTTTTGTTATTGTACTTCCTTCTTTATCGCAAGGTTTGTTTGGGCAATTTGTGGCCCCTTTGTTGATGAAGAAAACACTTTTACTACTTAAGTGCTGGTGATTATAACTGGATGAAAAGTATATGCTACATATAATTATAGTTTGCATCTTATTGTTGGAGAAAAAAGACACTGTGTAGCATTTCTAGTAGAGGGTATGCCACCTGCCTGTCTCCATGGAGATGTTATTGCTTTGCCTGGAATGTTCCAGAGAATTGCATTAAATGTACTGTATCTTTCTTTCATTATGTGTGTTTTTTATTTCTCGAAAATATCTTATAGTGAATGGGTTCACCTCTCCACAGATCCGACCTGTAATTTGGTCTTCGTTCAATGGTTCAATATTTCAAGGTTAGCAGATGCAGTCCCTCACTTATCATTTGCTGTGTAGAAAGTGCATGACTGAAAATGTAAGTTTATGAAGTTATATAATATTGACATAGTTCTGCCAAAGTCTGATGCTTCTAACTTCTTTTGCTACAAATGTGAAATGTAGAAAGTTTGGATCAATAGTTTTGCTGTCTCTTTGGTTCGGATATCTCACTTTTTACCATGTTCTTTCCTCTCCCTTGTCCTTGTTCCTGTGCTGGTGCAGTTGAGGAGAGCCCGGGTGTAGAATAGGCCCACAGAGGCTGGTGATGACTGTCTTCAAGCATAGCTCCAGTTGGGGACTTTGTGTTTCAAGTGTGTATCAATGTGTATGTGCGTGTATTAGTAACTGTGGCTGTGTCTTGGAAATCTTAAGCTTGTGTGTGTGTTTTGTGGTGGCGTCGACTCCCCATAGCCTAATTAAAGGGCGAGGAAAGCCACTCACAGGGAGATTAAACCTAAAAGGGTAAATTAGCACTCAAAGGGGGTGTGGCAAATTCACACATATGCACAGGCCATGAAATCTGTTCTGACACCTGCGAAAAAAGGGGGGAAAAAGATAAAGCTGAGAGAAGAAAACTTTTGTAATTTTTTTTTTAAAAGAGAAAAATACAGTTTACAGCTAATTCACGCATACTTCTATAACCATTTGGACTGGGTTGGTTAATAATGGTTGGAGAGTTCTAGTTACATATTAATTCAGATTTCTTTTGCAAATAATGTCAAAACAAGCAGTCAAAATAAATGCAAAAGACTGTCAAATATATACAAATTGAAAATATTTAAGAGTTGTACAGGAGCAAAACAAGCACAACACTCAAAGAATTACTACGAGTCAGACAATTCTTACAATAGTAGAGGAGAAACAAAAGACTGATAGGATGAGAGACTCAATGTGTTGCTTTAAAAATCGCCACACTGGACAGCTGCAAGAAAGATGGAAGTCTAACCATACGAATCCCCTCCAAACTAAATGTAGAAATAATGAAATCTATTTTTAATTGGCTATTTTAATTTAACAAGATACTTAAATACATTGGAGCTGTGTCTGCTGCCATTTGGCCAAGTTCACCGTGATTTTATTGTAATAGTGCAAATCCATTGTTCAGTTTTTCGTAAGGAGTATGGCTCCCACTGAGAGATAACACAAATTTAAAAGCGTGTGCATATGCTGCTAACAGTCGTGCAAATGTAAGACCATTTCAGAAATTTTGAGGTACTACTATCACATGAATAGTGTTCTTGTGATCTTTCCCTTTCATCTTTTTTAATCTCATCTCTTTAAATTGATGTCATATGTATAAAGAGATATTTTGAATGAAAGTTGAAGTTTAAAGTGTTATTTTTGCAAAATTGTGAGCCATACCGTACAAAAGTCATCTTATTTATATTGCTTTATATACTGTAGCTGTGTGTATTGATGCCGCTGGCTAGTTTCAGTATCTTTTGAAAACATCTGTACTGTAGCCCCTCACTGTGCCTTGGCTTCATCAGTCTCTTTCAAGCTGGTGTCTCGGGATGTTGTATCTGGTATGACGTCTCACTATAGCAGCGACATTGTGTTTGTTGTAAAGTGGAGAGTGACTGATGTGAGTCTATGCCATGTTATCTGTCTCCCTATTTGTTTGCTGGCCCATCTGATGGTTGCTTGTCTCTATATACAGTTTGGACTGCTATCAGACAAGTAAGACTCAGGCTGCTCCTTCACTGTGTGTATGTGTGTGTCATCTGTCAGTGTCTCTCACCAACATCAGACATCTTAAACATTATCTTGCCCATGAGCCGAGAAATGCATACAAAACTTGAAGGTCAAATCTAGGTGTGTGCAACAATATTGAAACATTGATTAATCTGATGGTACAGTATCAATATCGTGGGCTATTGTATCTATATATTTACAATTTTGTTGCTAGTTTAGAGGATCAAAACTTCACAAAATATTTGACATATTATTTAAATAGGTGTATTTAATATAGACTTCGCTCAGGTAGTGGTTTAATAAAGATTTTTAGTATCACAGCCATGATTTAGCCTTTATTTTTCACTCATCCTTATTGAATAAATTAAAAATATATCATTTACATTTATTGAATTGAACGTTCACAGTATCGTGTCATATTGTATTGTGGTCCATGTATCGAGATATGTATTGTATTGGCAACTTCTTAATGATGCCCAGCCCTAAAATCTTTTATTTTAGCAGCCCATATCTTTATATCAACCAGGGTCAATAAACATGCCTGCCTCAATAGCTATTAGAAGCTCAAAAGCATTGAGAGCATTGTAAATGTGAAGTTAACACAATAGCAGATGGAAAACATAAAATATTAAATTGGGCAAATACAACATTATGCTTAGTTGCGTGCCTTTGTATACTTTATACAGTTTAAGGTTGTTCATTAAACTTTAGAAATAACTTAGTGTATAGGCTATGATGAAGACACATTTATCAAGAGAAGAGACTGAAGTAGAAAGAAAGAAAATATTTGCTTTAGAGTCTCCACAGGTACATCTTAGTTTATAGGACTTCTCTCCATCACATTTTGAGCTCTTGGGAGGTCTTGTAACATAATTCTTTAATAGTAATACTTATTAGATGCACCTTCTTCCTAACTTTTGCTTTTCTATAAATGTTGAGCCCAGGTGTAAGAGGCCTTGCAAGCATGTCTTCCTCAGAGGAGCACATACACACACTCTGTAGACCTGGACCTTCCTGGACCTGCACACAGGAATACAGATTTGGTTCTTTTCTAGATAGGGATCAGCCTCACCATGGTTTCGGAAATGCTATCTTCACCAGGCAGCTGAATTGATAATACTCCCCCGTACGCATTTTATTACAAAGGCCCAGTTTGTAAAAAGGTAATCATTTATTGTTGCTACTATCGCCTCTGAGCCATACATCTTCTGTCTTCACAGGACAAAGTTCTCCTGCTGCTATCCACACATTTTTACCTTTTTATTATGATTTTTTTTTTTTTCTCTTCCGTTTGCCTGTGGGTTTGTACACGACTATTTTCCATCACCATCTCCTGCTACTTCTGAGTTTTACACCTGGTAGAAGTCATTTTTTGTAGTTAAATGTATGTATTTTTCCCTGCGTGTTTTGTACACTCTGTTTAGGGCAACAAGGCTGAAAATGACAGTGAATGAAGGACTAATCCCTATGGGCACACAGCAGAATCCAATACCAAGTACCCAAATCTCATCATTTCAATTATCATATTTATCATATTTATTCATTTTCTTGCAGCCAGGCTTAATGCTGCCTCTCTCTCCCCGTCTCCTCTTCTGTACGTTAATCTATTTTTTCCCTTCATTGCTCTCTCCACTGGCGACATGTGAGCCTGCCAGTCATCTTGATTGACAGAGCTCAAGTGGCCTACGGAAAAGCAGCTCATTTTTCTCTTTTTTATTTTTTTTGGTCAGGCGTTGTGCCGGAGATGCCTGGGTCTTATCAGGAAACCCAATTTATTGCCGTTTCTCTGGGCAAAAGGGGTTGCCACTCACATTGACTGACAGCTCTCAGATTTGCCGGGCTGCAGTGGAGGGATTTCCTTTAAGTTGTTATGTTGTTCGTTTTTTCTTTAGATTGCCCTTGTACCATCTGAGATTATTCTGTTGCACACCGATGTACATGCACACTCCACTCACAAAGACACATAAATCAGCTGTCTCCACTTGTGCAACTATTCTGTTTTGGTCCAGGCTTAGCTGTGATTTTGACTGACAGCGATGTGATTGGCAGCCATGAGCGGGTCAGGATCAGCCTCACAACATCTTTGTTTAGATGGAAGTGTCAGGAAAATACATTTGAATTTGCTGCATGTGCTTTGTTTGCTGAGACTTTCAGTAGATGTGTGATAAATCTTAAGTATTATAGGAGATACTACATGACACATTATGATCATTTGTATTTTTCCCTGTCATTTATTTTACCATTTTATTGTAAATGTAATGCATTTCCCTCTCAATACCCAGCATGGTAGACCTATAAGTCAATATCCATTTTGTGTCCATCCCAAGCCAGTATAAATGAAAAGGATAGTGACTGGCAAATACAGCATAAAACCTGCTCAACCAGTTTCTGCACACCAGGGGGCAGATCCTTTCTTACCTCCATCTCACATAAGAAATTGCATAATGTAATAGATGAAAAGGATAAAAGGGTAATTGTAAATTGTTTTAAAGACTAACTTACAAGCAGGACTTTTTCTATAAGCTTCAGTCCTGTGCGGCTGTGTCTTTGTTTATTGAGTTTGAAAGCACTATTGTGTATATCATCACATGTGAGTTTTTCACATGTCCCTGTCCATGCATGCATGTGAAACGTGCACGTGTGTCATCTCCCGTGCGTGTGCGTGTGTGTTTGTTGAATATGACCTCCGAATCCTCAGGCTTATCGTGGCGGTGTTCCACATTATTGATAGCGAGCACAGATATCGACAGGCCAAACGCCGGCAGCTTCCAGCTGCGCTGGGAAGCGGGATGGGACTTTGATATGACATATTGTGCGTCTCAGCACAAGCCATAAATAATTGTGACACGTTTTTGTATGCATGGGAAAGTCCTTGATTCAGCCTCCCATAAAAATAAACTTCTATTATGGAAGGTATTTGTCAAGTGGGTGCGTGATGGATGGCCCGGCGTTTACCCCATGGCAGGACGATGGGTTATGGATGCCCGCCGCCCCTTGCCGGGGGAGGAGTCGCACCAAGCAACGCTGACACCAGAGTAATTACTGCCCTCCTCAACACAGCATTGCAGGGAGGGGAGGGAGGGGTGAGGGCAGAAAGGTAGGGTAAGCTTGTTAAACGCACCTGCACCTCCCCGGCTCTTCTCTGTCCTGTAATATGATCTGCATGAAGTCACGAGGGCTGGCCTGATGCGACATGGACAGATGGATGGTTAGGTTTTGTATTGATTGACAGATTGATTGAAGTGATGACTGATTCTTAGTGAAGAGGCTTTTTGTTTCACATGTTTCCAAGAATCAATGCACTGCACCGCATTAGTTCACAGAAATGAGCCCATGGTAAAGGTCATGGTTACAGCATTCTTCATATTTGAAGGACATGCTACATGAGTTTGCTATTCACAACAATAACAATAACTCTTAGCTTATCTATGTTTGGACTGGTTAGAATGATTGCTTACTGTATTTAGTTTGATAGCTGTACAGGATCACAACTACTATTCTACTCCAGCTAGTTTGTTGTGTGTCATTTTGACAATGTTGCTGGGTTAATGTAACTTGTGGTATCCATGAAGTGAAGTTAACATTTAGAATTAGCTATATTGCAGATACCTTCAATGCACTATTAGTAAAAAAAAATATAATTGTGTTGTGTGTGTGTGTGTGTGTGTGTTTGTAATAATATTATACATATAAGACCTGTAATACCCTGTAAATGTGTGCACATTGAAGTGCTGTGTTAGTTTGCATATATTCCCAGCCTTATGTGCATGCGTTCTCATGTTCCCATGCTTATGAATATGTACAGGCATTTGTGTGTGCTAATGAGAGCTTGTGTGTTGCTATGTGTCTTCATACATGTCAATCTGTGAGCCCAGCAGCCAGATTTAGGTGCCATCTGAGGAAGAGGAGGCAGGTGGGCGAGTGGAAAGAGAAGGCGCCCTCCTGAACTACTCGTAGCCCGGTGGGCTCAGAGACTGCGTGGGCACACAGGTGGGTCTGTGGCTCAGAGCTGGGACTCAGAGCAGCCTGTCAGTGGGAGTGGCACCTGCTTACCACTGCACCCTGTTCATCCTTACATCTGCTCTGCCTCCTCTGTCCTCACCTCCTCTATCAAGGTTTTAACCCCACCTGCCTTACTGTCGTACGGTTTCATACAACTTGGGCCTGTCGTAGCTGGGTTAGTCCAGATGTTCAGACATGCAGCTGTGAAGAAAGGTTTTGTCAGGACACAAACAATTATAGGAACAGCAGACTGCCTCAGTGCCACAGAGGTGACTGTTAAGTAAGATGATTGGTACATGATAGTGTGTAGATATCATCTTGCGGATGGACACAATGTCTCAGAAATCTGACTTTTTTGTACATGGCACCAAATAAAGCCGAGATCATGTCAGTTTGTCAGTTACAGCACAACCTGACCACTGTTCTGGTCAGTTCAAAGTATAACTTATAAGTATTTGTATTTGTTGTTGTTGTTGCTGAGATTTTCTAACCATATATTTGAAAGCGCACTATGTAATTTCATAAACACATGATTAAACAAATCCAAAAGTACATAAGAAGATCTCACCACAACAGAGACAAAACAGTGTTTAAATGAGGTTCACATGACATAAGCAAAATCTTAAACACGGCAGTTTAGAGTCCATATCCTATTTTTACCAGTATATAACATCCAATTATAATTATCACGAGATAACTAAATAAAGGCTGTTCCGTGTGGTGTGAAATGTGCTTTAACAGCACTTTCAAATATTCATTTTTGACTAAAATACTGTTCAGCTTTTCTACATAATTGTACTTCATGCATGTGTGTATGACTAGTACAAGTATCTTTTCTTGTGCATGTTTGCTGCTTTTCCGTAGGCATACAGCCAGTTGGAGAACCCTCCCATGCACAGGCGGAGGCAGACACTGTTGTCGAGATGCTTGTTTGCATGGATTGGGCTCTGTTTAACCTGGTAACCCTCTCTCAGGGCATGGATAGGTTGACTGAGGCATCTGTCGGCTGCTCCAGATGTGAGGTCAGCCAGAAGAACAGGCCTTAGTCAATAGGCTTAGGAGACCATCAGGGACTATCGATTGTGGCGGACAGTGAGGCCAGCTCTGCACTAATTGTTTCTTTACTAGCCTGTGGCAAAGACAACAGTCACGGGCAGGGACTCATGAATCTTACATCTGTTTTGTTGCGAAAGCACTAAGAGTTAATAGCCTTTGATTACCAAGGGGTTAGTGTGTGTGCTGGGATAATGTGTGTGTAAATTAAGGAGGCATTGAAAACACAATATTATCTTGGTCTTATCTCGGCTTTGGATGTTTTATTTACCCAAGGAAGATTCTATAATAAATATTTTAAAGCGTTTTATGAAAAGTGCATCTTAATAGCCAACGTTATCCAAACTTTTTAGTAGGAAATAGTATTTTCTTGAAATTATCATATGAAATTACCATGAATTAGCACCATTTGCATAATATTGTAATGGTGTCCTTGTTAGCAATAGCATTGAAAGTATTATAAAAGTAGTTAGAATAACTTAAAGCAAGGTCATTGTGGTTTGGAGTAAGATTAACTGTGTGTCTTATTCTGTTGTACTTTTGCCATTACATTTGAAAGGGGGCCTATGTATTGTTCTTTACAGTGCAGTTTTGCAGCAGAATCCTTGAGTGATATGTGTGTGTATTTGACATTGTTCGGTGCCTGTTGTCCTGGTGTAGCTGGTCACAGGCGAGTTCTGTCCCCCTCCTGCACCCTACTCCCTCCTCTCCCCCAGTGGTCAGCCTGAACTCTCTGTGTGCAGTTTGTTTATTGCGTGCAGCAGCAGAGTTTGTTTGTGGCCGCCTGTCAGAGCGCCTGGCCCGTTGTGATGAAAGACACTTGGACCTTCCCATCCATTTCACATTTGCTCCAATCAATTATTCAACAGGACAGCCAATTAAAAATGAGGGAGAGCGGTCAGGGCCTCGCCCCCCGAAGGCCGCCACTAGACAACTCTCTCCGTGAATAATTGGTGCAATTAATTTAGCATTGAGCAATAAAGGAGTTCTCACTCTCAGCTCGATCTCTCTTTCTTACTCCCTACAGTATATACTACTGCAATACACTGGTCATTATAGTCACACATCCCACCACACACAGTCATGCTAAACATTTGCATTTGATTATATAACACTTAACACACAGGTGAACCTTTACCAAATTACCCCTTTTTATTTACACTGATGCCTAATTAGTCCACACTATAGCTATTATGTATCGAAATGGGAAACAATAGGTTTTGGTGGGTGTTTGTGCTGTAATGATCACCAGCTGGAGGCAGGCTTTATGTGGCTTGTTATATCACTGTTACTGTCCCACACACATGCAGCTGAAACACACTAAAACAAACACACTTTAAACATAAACATTCTTAGGACACAGCAGGACAACAGTCGCTATCATCAACCTTACACAGACCGTAAATTATCGCCATACTGCAAAATTATTCAATTTGCTTGATTCTATACATTTCTCCCCTGTTATTTTTCCTTATCTGCAATTATGGTTAATTTGCTCCTGCCCTCGCATGGTGCCTCAGTCTGTAATGGCACACAGTAATAAGAACACTCAGGAGGTGGCTAATAGTGACAGCTAAATTTCAACAGCTCTGATTTATTCAATCACCAAAGAAGCTTTATGATTGGTCCCTAAAAACCCCATCATCTTCTCCTATTGATCAAGTTTACCTCCTTGTACTTTCCCCCTCTCTCTCACCTCCCATCCTCCTTTGATAGCCAGATTGACACTTGAGTAATTTCCCTGTCAGAGTTTGAGTGACGCATGGTAATGTGAAGACGTTTGAGAGCGGCATTACAACACAAAATAATTTCCAATTTACCGCTCATCAAAAGTGAAAAAAAAAAAGAGCGAGGGAGAGTTGGGATGGAGAGAGGGAGAGAGAGAGGTAGTGAGAGGAGAACACAACAGTGGATTTATGGCTTCAATTACTGATATTTCACATTTAGTTTAAAGCGACATGTTTTTGTAATGTGACAGGCTTCAGTGCATTTGAAAACCTCTTCAGACCTCGCCACTATCCCTCTTCTTCGGCTGGTGTTTTCTCCCTCCCTGCTCTCCTCCAATTCCTCCCTCGTCGAGAGATAATGAAAGGGCGAATCAAACATGAAGAGGGGCAGTGGAGGGAGGGGTGGAGGAGGAGAATGATAGCTGTGACTCTGCAGCCTGTTTAAGGAGCAGGGAGGCGCCTGAAGGGGGAGACTAGGCTTTGAGGTGCTGGTGGATGTGGCTGTCTCTGCCCACCTGTCACACACCAATCACCTCCGATGCCTTCAAAACCCACCCATAGTGCATTGGGACAACACTGATTATTTGGCTTCATTCACTGTCCACAAACATACAAATCTACTTTATATATATAGCATGTTTAATAAAAGTTAGAAGGATGAACACTGCAGATAATAGGTAAAACTAGAACTAGGAAAGGCTAAAGTTTTAATATGCTTCTATAAATAAAAACAGTAACTTAACTTATAGCTACTTGTTTTTGGTGGACCTTTAGGTGACAATAAGATAATTGCTATATCAACTTATCATTGAATACCTGACATATTTAACAATAATTTTGGGGGGTCAGTATTTATTGTAGGTACTTATATATACAATTGTACAGAATATAAGTCCATTTTGTTGTTGTTATTATTATTATTATTATTATTTTCACAACCCAAGTGCTTTTGTGTAATGTGGCCTTGAGGTTTTGCCATAAGTGTGATCATCATGGATTAACTGATTTGATGAATTGAATAAACTTAATTCTCTGGCCAGAGTGCCACAGAATTGCAATACACAAAACATTAAAGATAAACTATATACTCATTTAAAAACACTTTACAAACTTTCCCCATTCTTTTCTCAATGAGTTGATTTCCTCTTCCATGTTTACCTTGACATGTTTTTGACACATGGGGACTGATAGGCAGAAAAATAAGTTCACTTTTCCACTTTTTTCCACCACCCCTCTCACCTGCATCTTCCTGAGTGCACTCATTCACACCAGCAGGTACAAGTGTGACCTCCTATGGCGTGCTCCATGTGCGTATGTGTCTGCTGAACCCCCTGCCCTGATCCAGCTGTTCTAGCACCCCGGCAGAGATTGATAAGTTGATGTTTAGAGCTCTTTGTTTGACGAGCCTCCTGCAGTGAGAGGAAAACAACACCTGCTTGTCACAACATGTACTGTACACACTTGTCTGTCAGCACAAAACTAGATAGAGTTGCAGAATAATTAAGGAATGAGCTAGCACAGTTTAGATCTGAGTTTGGAAATTCATTTACAAATCAAATAATACTCCGCTTTAAACTGGGTGCAATAATTATAGTTATCATCACCCTATAAACTGTATTCTGTCTTTTTTTCCCCCTTGTTTCAAACCTTAGCAGTAGCTTTTGAGCAGTGTCTGTGCTGCGGTGTGTGGTCCAGTCAGGAGTCATATGCTATCCCCAGTGGAGTTCTTTTTTCTTCTGGAGAGCGTTTGTGCTTGAGCCCAGTGCTGCCAACGCCACAGTGAACACTCCACTCTCTCTGATACAAAGAGACATGACTGGCTGTCATTCTGCAGCTCTGAACATGTGACAGTGCCAACAGCTGGGGACGCATGTTTGGCACACTCTGTAGGGGTACATACGTCCAGGTGTAGAATATGTGTGTCTATGGGTGCGCCTGGTGAAGCCATATGTCTCTTTTCCCTGAATTCAGCTTCATATCAGCTCCAAAAGCAAAGTAACATAGCAAAATAGGTTACAGCATTGGCCCTCTATACACTGTAGTTATCACATATGCCATTTTACACACAAAAAAAAAAAAAAAAAAAAACAGTAGCCACCAATGAGAAAGATGGAATGGAAAACCCATTGAAAAAGCAGAGAGGTTTTTATGCATGCATGTGTGATCCTGTGTGGTTTTTCTAGTTCTGGACCGTGACACTTTATCCGTCCTCTATTAGAATCCCTGAATCCAAACTTGTGGTATTCAATCATTTTGATTAAAAGCTGCAGTCTCTAACAGAAGTGTTGGGAGTGGAGCTGCACGGCGGCCCGCTACGTTTGAGAATTCATATATTTTCATAAACTTTTAACAATGTCAATGAGACACGTCTTCAATCTTTGGCCGCGCGACGGCGGGGCATTCAATCTTTCTTTAGCTTTTCGACAGAAAATTTGAATACGACTGCAATGTTATTAATGTGACAGTTCATATGGTGGGCTTCATGGGGGATTTGTGAGGGCTTTTTTATTAGTTTTGGAGACACTTGAAGCAGAGAAAGAAGGAAAGAGAGGAAACGCTCTGTTAGGTCAAACGCAGCTGGAGGGGCCTGAATTTCCAGCTTTCAGTGACGTGGACATTTTAATTTTGCATGCCCAATTAACAACACTAACTAACCAGGGACATTAATTTTTGCAACTGTCTCAATAATAGAAATCCAAATATAGTTTTGGTCCAGTTGTGAATCTTTCATTTATTTATCATTTTGTATTGCTGGTCCCACCCTTCTTATTTCTGAATACATGCAAATCAATATAGCTCTAATCCTGATTTATATAGAGGCACAGTTAGCTCAGACATGGCTCTATGTGGTGTTAGAATATGATGTGTCATACAAACATATGAATAAGAATGTTACCAATAGTTTTGCAGATTCATGATGATAGAAAGTGACCTTAGCGTGATATGACTTTGAGTCCATCATAGGTACGGATTGATAGGAGGTTAAATATAGCCTGATGCAGGACAGTGCATCTGATTGCCCTTGATGCTGCAAAGAGCAAACCCTGGCTAATATGAAATGGTTTGTCAATGCCAGATCAATGTGTACATCTTAAATGAATGCACAGTGGCTACATAATCCATAAGTGTTGGTAGGCTGAGCGGCTGAGCGCAGTATTGAGTGTCTGTTGTCTTTGACACATCTTTGGTGTCATGGGTGGTGCCATGAAGGCGCCTGAGAAACAGGCCAGTCCCCATTCATATAGCTTTTATTACCGTTCTCTGGTTACATACCATAACGCAGGCCATTTTATCAGCATTAACAGCACTCATGCTCAGACACTATTCATCTGTCAATATGCTAACTCTGCTTATTGACATGACTCATTTTTATGACAATCACATTTGCCTAATGCTGTAGCGCAGACATAAGGGGCTTTTACAAATATGTAAGTAATGTGCAGTAGTAAATTATATTATATTTTGTTTTAACATTTATTGTGTAGTATAGCCTTAAGCATTGTTTACATTTTATAGATTAGGAATATTCATCTTGTCTTCTTAATGGACTATTTTTTGTTTATATGGACAAAAAAGTTTATATTTTAGCAATGGGCTTAAATAATACTAGAAACCCTGCTTTATTTGTAGTCTAGTAGCAGCCAAATGCCCACACCTGAGCACATTACATGTTTGCTGTTGTATCTTAACACCATATTGTGTGCATGTTCCACTTATCCGCCCTCTCTTTTGCACACTGCCTGTGTAATGTTTTTCTTTTTGCTTGACTTGTGGACCCTCCCTTGCTCTGAGCGTTCCACTCTCAGCCTCTGCTCGCGGATCGCCGGCCCGTTGTCAGGAGAATGAATGGAGTCCGTCGCCCCCAGTGAAAACCTGGCCAGACACGGAGCGCTAACCCACTGGATAACAGATAGACACAGACACCCCACATCCCTTTTGGGGATTTAAAAGTGGGGTTCGGCTCTCTGTCTGTGTGTGTTGTGGCTATGTGTGTTCCAAAAGGGGATCGCATAGTCGTTTGTAACCCTGGCACTCTCATAGCACCTGCTGCCCAACCCAGGCAGCCTAGTAATGATGCAGACTGATGATGTTAATAAGAGGAGGTGCCCCCCTTGGCTACAGAGCTCCAGCAGCATACATGCACCCAGTTATCCACGAGTAAAGCCACCTATAGACATGTAATCTATATGCCCAAAAAGTTGGGTATAGATTATTATTATTATTATTTTAATCATAGATTTTAAATCTCACAAAACTAAGACTTGAGACTGCATCTTTGTGAAAATATTCCAGAATGTTTTTTTGTTTTTGTTTTTTTTAGCCTAGTGACATATAAAAAATAAATAAATAAATAAATAAAATCATGGATCATGGGCACAATCCACAATCGTACCAATCCTATTTTGTTCCACTATATTTGGAAAGTGTTACTGCCCCTTCAGATTAAAAAAAAAAAAAATCACATTACTTGCTATATTGTACATGATGGTTTGTGATAATATCTGTAGATGATTGTGTTCCCTTTTTAATTATAAAACATCTGAACTTTTTAGAAGTGAGTTGGTCATACAGTAGACTCTGCCAGGCATGGCATATATCATCCACATGCAACAGACATAGTGTGTAGCCCCATACATAATCTTGTATTCAACTTGGGAGTTGGAGGAAACACTAGCTTCCTATCTGAGCAAAGATAAAGAAATAATGGAAATAAAAATGTGTTTGAGCATGTGGGTGCAATCTTTCTGCTGGAAGGTACAAAGACAATTATCACACACAGGGCTGTCCTCATGCATGTAGCAATGCTCCGTCTCTTTTTATTTAGGAGATAAACATCAGTAATTGGAGGTTGATGTACGGTTTCCCTGCTGCACAAACAGGTACATACTATATATACAATTGCACTGTTTTAATCTTGGGCTTTTGGGGGATTGGACATGTATAATCTCTTTCCTGGTACAGTGTAGTAGCTGCAGCTCTGCCAGCACAGGTCGCTAGTTAGTTTGTGTCTTCTTTTTTATGTGGTCCCATAGTCCTGAAGAATTGATAGAGTCGCTGTGTGCATTCCGGCAATGTCAGCACGGCACTTTCACTCCTTCTCTTTCCACTCCACTCTCTTCCCCCGCACCAGGTAAACATATTTTTGCAGAAAAGCTGACGGAGAGCTTGTTTTAACAACCTCAAGGTCAGCGAGTCAAACCGTGCAGTCGTCATGCCGCCTTGCTGCGTGGCGTTGGGGGCCTCAGCATGAGCATGTCTGCATGCGTGTTAGCACGTATGGCATCTCGATGGCAGATTTATTCCTCACAGTGTACCCTCAATAATTCACAACCAGTGCCACTGTCTCCAGCACTGCTCTCTGTGTCATTATGGAGCAGGGCTAAATGCCACCAGACCTTAGTCCATCTCTCCAACTCACAAACATGCTGTTCCTCTGCCCCACTTAGTTATGCCCACACACCTGAGTAAACTGTCTAAAGCTACAAACGCGAGTGAAATCCACCCTGTGTGCACTACTTGGAAAGTGGAGCAATATCAGCAAACCTTATGTTCATATTAATAGTTACATAATATATTTGAATGTTGTGTTTTACCACTAACAACAGTATTTATAGTCAGAATATCCAAAATATTTTGATTACCTTGAATGAAATTTTGTGACCCAGCTGTGGTAATGGTATGGTGATTGTTTCATTTTGATGCAAGTGCTATTTTGAAAGAGCTTTAACTTGTAATTAAACAAGCATGTCATAAAAGCCTGTTTCCCTTGGTGATAATGTTTTATTATTATGTAGAGCACCAAAAAGAAATTTTGATCAAATGAAGCACTAAAGTGGCCATAAACACATTAAGGTATCACAGTAAGTCACTTCCTACATTCATTGGCGCGTCTCTTTTATGGCCTGTCAATGCCTCCTCACTGCAGTGCAAGGCTGTTTTAACCCCCCTGACCTGCTCCTAGCCCTGCTTAACTGTGTTCTGGACATCCGTGACTCCTCTGGTATTACGGAGCTCCTTCAATCTCTCCCATCGATCCGGCTCCCCCTCTGTTGCTATGTGCTTCACCCTCTCTCTGACCCTCCTCTGCTGCCTCATAGCCTGTCTCGTAATGTGCCCTGCGCTGTGCCCTGTGATGCGTATGCGTGTGTGTGTGCGCGCCGCTGACCTGAGTGATGAGTGGTGACCCTCTGGCTGGCGCCTGCCGTCCTCCTCACTCCTATTGATTAGATCTGAGGTTTCATACAGTAGCCACATCACGTGACTCTGTCATTTACTGTCTCTCCACTGTCTCCAACCTGTCCTCCACACACAAGCACTGGCCAGTCACATTGGAGGCACACTTATAAGTGATGAGCTCGTCGCTGCTAATGAATGCGAGGCAGGCTAAAGGGTCAGATTGCATATTGCTTGTATGAACATACACTGGCATCCAGGAAAATGGGTTTAATTAAGAGACAACAGATGCTGTAGCTACAGAGTGAGTCAGCAGTAGAGCCAAGTGTGAGTGAAGGATCAGAACGAAAACACGGATACAGCTGTCAATGTGAATGTGTCAGAGTTTGGTTCCATAGACTACAAGTCTTTCATTACTCAACATGCCAGGTCACTTCCTGTGCATGCACACTTTGGTAAACAGCGCTCAAAAGCCAGACCTATGAATGTGCTGCTGTACTTCTCCCACTCAGTCTATGCCACAGTAATGCTCAGGTTAAGTGTAGTTGCAGGCTATTATACATCATTAGGGTAAGTAAGGCACAGGCAGCTCGGTAAGAGAAATGGACTCTTTCAGATGCTCCATTCCTCACCGGCCATGGCTCAAATCAGACCCAACATCACACATACACAGAGTAGTATACGCACACTGTACTGCACAGGGAAAACAGCGGGCCACTTATCCTTTCAGTCACACAAATCACCTTGTCAATCAGCCTGCTTTATAGGGACTAAATCCTCCTGATGGCCGTGAGTCAGTCCAGCCTGCCACTCTCCTGCCTCAGCGCAAATTAAAGTGTTCTTAATGGGAGCATGGCAGTGTTTTATTGTGTTTTCACATTTTATGATACATGTTTTACACAGAGCAAGCTGGATCCAGAGTGTGGTAATTTCTTCTAACTGCATCAATTAGAGTCAGCCAGCTACATGAGCCAGATATGGGCCTTTCATTAAATTGAGAGATTACGCATACACTATGATAGATAGGATGCAATTTATTTTTGTGTTATTGTGACATTGATTAATAATAAATCCTTTGCTAATGCCATTTTATCGAGTTAATAATTTACTGCTTATTGGGAGGGATTCCTCATTTCTAATTGCAGACTTATTTGGGAAGCAATGATTCTTAATGACTACACCAAGATATTTAACAATTGAATGCAAAGAATAATAGATCTGAATTTCAGATTGTAAAGATGATAATTGATTTCAAAATAAAGAGAATTTAGAAAGATATAAATATATATATATATATATTATATATATATATATATATATATATATATATATATATATAAATAAATGTTATATACACAAATATTTTGGTTTGCACTGATGCATATCTGCAAGATTGTGGGGTCAATTTTCTCACTGTGTGGGTTAAGTAGCAAATGTCTTTCCAAGCTAAATTCTTGGTATGCTTGTATGTGCATTTGAAAGTCCCGATTGTAATCAAATGATGGTCTTCCTATCAATTAGCCAAAGTTACTGTTTTGAATGTGAAAAGCTCTTTATGTGGACACAGCCTGCGCCGTGCCAAATGAGCCTGAACAAATGCCCCTTGTTGTTGCTTCTCCTCTGTCTTGTAGAGGGATACTCTGCTGTCTGCTGACCAAGGAGCACACACCTCGGCCGGGTGCTGCTGTGAGACAGCGGCTGGCCTGGGTGGCAAGGCTCCACCAACCTGGGTGATAGATGAAGCAGGGCAAGAAAAAGACTAATTGTTCTCATTACTGTACAAATAAAAATCAATAGCTTTCAAAGTGAGGAGGAGGTTCTAGCTGTCTTGAAGAGCACTGTAGTTATTGCATAGCAGTGGATTTAGTGGGAATTACAAGTAGTGGCAAAGGCGCTCTGGTACCGATCACATTTGAATGCTAATTTCGATAAAGGACAGTTAGATTAATAGATGTGGCTGTTCAGCGCTGGTCCCTTTCCCCCAGTATAAAGGCAGGTGTGTGGGTGTTGCAGATTGAAGTCCAAAATGCAATTAAAATGGAAAACACAAGGCAAGAAAGCATAGATATTTCACTTTTTTTCCAAATTATAGAAGGAAATTTTATTATCAAGGGAGCATAATTTACACAAGCAATTACAAGGTTAATACATCTTCAACATCCCTCCTTAAAGCCCTCTTATATTTGTTCAGGGATCTTGTTCTTGTATTTTAGTTTAATTGGCTATGTGGAGGGCAACACAGAAGGTCTATGCACAATCACACACAAATATGCGCACTACTAGGCAAATAGCAGCATTCAAGAGAAATATATTATTTATATTGGAATTAACTATCTCAAGTAAAGTAAAGTGTGCAAAATGATTCAAGTTAAAGGTTTATTATGTTCAATGGCGTTGCTGATATCTGTTTTGTAAAATGTTTGTTCCTTGCTGCTTTTTTGTGATTGCCTATTGCAATAGAAAAAAAAACAAAAAAAACATTTCAGGCAAATTTTAGCACATTTCTGATGGTTTGCCATATTGTCTAAATATTGTCATTGGTATAATCCAAAAAGATATTAATTAATAAGATCTTAATTTTTGTCAATATTGCCCACCTCTAGTCTATCTCTACAAGATGATTTTTTTTTTGTACTTTGATTAGTTATTTTTGGAAACTCTTTTCAGTTTGCTTTGACAGTTGATGGTCTCATTTCCCCGTGTGCAGATAAAACCCGTTCTCTAGATGTTGTCTTTTTTTTTATTATTGAAAACATTGGACTTACAAACAATATATTGCTTTTTAAATTATCATTGCAACCATATGTAAATGTGTTTTACTTTAATAGTATCTCATAAATATATGTTGACTTTTAATGAATATTCAGTAAACATGTCCCCAGGCCTTCCTACACATAGCATCCAGAGTGTCCCTAACTTGTCAAAAGTCAGTGTTGGTGAGTGGAGCTAGGCTCAAATGCAAACACAGTGTGTGGATGGGGAGCTGTGGAAGCATATTGGCAGCAATGTGAAGGCTGTGCCCAAACTAGAGTGGCTCAGGTCTGTTTTCTCTTTGACACACATGACAGCTGTGAGAGCAGGACTTCCTGTGTTTGGGAGAGTACACACATTACACACATGTAGACTGAGTTATGGGAGGATGGGGACTCTCACTCATCCAAACTTTGGCCATTTCCTTAAACTTTCCTGCACTCAAGTCAAGTTCCTAACAGATATATGCATCTGATCTCCAAAGTTAATGACTTACAAATTAATTCTTCATGACTTGATAAAATTACTTTAATATGTGGTCTGAAGTTGTAAAGTGGTTTGAAGTTGAACACGTCATTGTCAATCTACTTCGAGCTTCTTCCCTGTCAGGTTGTTTTCCTCTGATTTGGCCTGTCTTACAGCCGCAGACACCATACCGTATGATAGAAATTCAACAGTGAAGCAAATTGGCAGAGCCACAGAGGGCGGATCGACAGTGAGAAGACAAGCTGGGAAGGAGGCGGAGAGCAGAGGAGGCAGTGTGAAAGATAGAGCGCTGAGATGGAGATGATGATGATGATGAGGGAGGAAGAGAACGCCTGGTTTATATAACATCCAGGACGGGCTTTGGCGTGCGTCAGGGAGCTGAGCCATCAATCACTCCATCTGTGTAAAATCACAAGCTGACTCCAATATTGCTAAATATTTATACTGTCACATAGACACAGGCGTGCAGATGAAAAGAGCCATTCATTAGAACCTTCTCAGGCCTGTCAGGCTGGAGATGGAGATTAGAGGAGCTACCTCCCACAGCGCTGCTTCTCTCCTCAGCCCTATATATAGAGCCATCAGGACGATAAATATCTGCAGCCTTGCTGTAGGTAAATACAGTAAATATGGAGCCAGAGCAGGACAACATTGCTAAACACAACTGTGAGTTTAAAGTCAACATTAGAGACTTGTCAAGCTCAATTTTAATCTTATGTAAGCCTCATTGTGACATTCTTTTTTACTTGTAATTTATTAACAAATTCAAACAAATTTGTAAGCACCAACTAATCTTATCTAGTACTTAAATGTGATTTCATGATTTATTTGTGTGTGTGTGAACAAAATGGTCCTGGAAGTAGAATAGACTAGCCGTTCTTTTGGCTTTCACTATTGTGGGAACTGAGGGCACTCAATGGAGAATATTTTCTCATTATTCTGTTCTTGCCCCATAGCTTAGTCAAGTGCTTTGATTTCTAACACGCCATTATTTATTTTGACTGCCACAATGGACCACAGATCTGCGCGTAGGCCAGTCCTCAGCACAAGACGACATCAGCAACATCATCTTCACATTGTAATTAACAGAATGGGGGGAAATTTCATTTTGATTAGCGAAAAAGCTTTTATTCTCCAACTCACATTCATAATTAATCATTAAATCATGAGAGAGTGAGTGAGACAGGGTGAGAGGAGGGGGGTGCTCTGAGAAAAGAGGATAGAAGGATGAATACAACGTCAGAAAACGGGAAAAAGGCATGTAATTATCTGTAGAAGTTCGACATCCCCTGTAAATCCACCGAGCCATCTGACATGGCTAATTAAAGAAGCAATCAAAAGGTCCACCTCCAGAGATTTTGTAAGAAAGACGGGAGAAGACAGCAACAGGACGGAGGGATGGAACAAGGGCTGTAATGGAGGGAAAATGAGAAAATATTGTGTTATTGTTTCACACGTCAACCTCCTGTCGTCTCTTTCTATTGCATTTTGATTTCGCTGCTCGCATTTGGTCCGTCACACCCTGATCACTTCTGACCTTCATCTGCCCAGTGCAAAATAACTGATTTACATCGTCAGCCAAATAAGCCGAGGCCTCAGCCAACTGTAATGCTATAGTCATATCTGGTTAGTCATTTTTAAAGTTGAAACGATGCTTTTCTGGGACACATAATCAGTGATGTAAGTCAGAGTCATCAGGTGTTCAGGCCTGCTCTCCCTGCTCCCTGCCGATGTGCACTGTATCAACCACCCACTCCAATGCGCTTTTATCTACAGCCAACTGCTCTGATCCTCCACACACTACTGCTGTTACTGCTAGACCTGTAACATGCTAAACTCCTATGTAAAACTGCATCCTGGGCACTGTTTTTGTACCTGTATAGGAATTTTAAGTTTTTCAAGTCCAGAACTGGAGAGCATTTTTCTCCCTTTCAGTGTGATGTAGGACTTTGTCGGCTCTGGCACATGTCTGGTCTAAATATAGTTGGTTGGGACTTGCTGAGTTCACTAGCTGTACTCTTCCACTGTAAGATTTTCAGTTTAAAAGCAGGTTGAGTACATTGCACCCGAAAAGATTCTTTAGATTCAAGGCTTCTGTTGATATTTATATTTTTAGCTGTCTGGCTTCTCATTTCATTGTATTTTGGCATAGCCCAAAATAACAACAGTAGTAGTACTTAACAATATTTTTGATTTGTCTAATAAAAACAGTGATTGACTAATAATTATTGTTGTGTCAGCAATTGTTGTCAAAGTAGTTTTTTGAGTGAACTGTTATACTTCTACTCATATTGTCAGGTGGTGGATGATTAAAGGATACAGAAAAATGACATAATAGGCAGTTTGTATAGTTGATGAGAAGAACTGTGTACGGCCTCTTCACCTTTAACCTTTGCCCTGTCCCCCCGCCTGCCCTCCCTCTGGGGACAAAGACCTAAGAGACACAAGACGCTGCAGTGATAGCGGAGCAGATTAGTCCTCAGCAGGTTGTCCTCTGTCAGCAGAAACAGGGCCCAGAGCAGAGCAGTGACCTGTGCTCCTCTTGACCACTGGAGCCTCTCACCTGAGCCCTCTCTGCGCCGGACTTGCGTAATTATATTGTCTCTAAATTTAGATGTCACATCCACTTTCACTGGCCATTTACTTTCTCCTTCCCTGATTTTATTATGTCATACTAGCACATTTAAACAGCATTACCAGGATGTCAGTCACTCTGACCAATTTGTCATTCGATTTATTACTGTTTAACTCATCATACATGGCCATTTGTCTTTTATTTTCACTTCCAACTTCTGTCTTATAATGGTTTTTGAAAGATTTATTAAATGGAGTGGTGAAACTGCAATAGAATTAAACATCATGACATCTAAATTTTCTTGAACAAGTCCACGTCAGTAGTGTGGAAAAATATATTTAGCCTATTGTCCATTCAAATCTGCCATTGTGGTGAGTAGTCAAATTCCGATGACGTAGCTTGGATAACCGTGGTCTCAGTACAGTAGTGCTGTTTCTCTGTTATATTGTAGTTGAGTTTTGTGTTTTGTCTGACTTATTCAATGAAATACACAGCACCCCTTACTTAGTTCTCTGATAGGTTAAAGATGCTTCTAAATAATAATTACATTACATTGTATCTCAGAAAATTATGGAACAGAAATTACTAAGGCAAACTGCAAGATTTAAACAATAACAGATTGTATTGACCTTACTCCTCTCCACCCACTTTTGCCTCTAAATGCTATACCATATAAACCATGTCAGCTCCCCCCATCGTCTGGACTTACACACACGCACACGCACATGCACACGCACACACACACACCACTTTTGTTGTGGTGATCCTGTGGTTAAGTGGTTTGTCCCTTTGATTTAAATATTGATTTTAGAAAAGTTCTACCACTAAGATATGATATAAAGTAGGTTGATTTGTGTCAAATCTTCAATGTTCGTGTGCACCAACAAGTCAACACTGCACAGATTCTCTGGGAGGCTTTAAAATGGCTTTGCAGTCTGATTAGAACTTATTTGCTGTCAAGATAAACATGCAAAATATGCAAACTAACACAAACCCAGTGACGATGACGGCACCTGCAGCAACTTCCAAAGTAAAGCAAATAGTGATGTTAAGGTTTATTCTGGTAGTTAACTTTGTCAATGAAGTACACAGCACCCCTTGTGGCCAACAGATTCTTCACACCAAAGAGTAAATCAGCATCAACAACTGTTTTGTCCCCCTGACCAGTGCCCCCCAATTCTCCATTTCCCTTGTGGATTCCCAAGCTGCGTACAGTACTACTAAGAGCCCAGAAGGCCCGCTGTCAGTCCGTGCCCTCATTTTCTTGTGTTTATTCGTCCTTGGGGTGCGTCTCCATCTCTCTCCGTGCCCTGTCCACCTGGTGTCAATCTGGCCGCTGTATAATTGGTTGTTTTTTGGTCAGCCGGCCTGTCCTGCCTGGCTTTGATTCATGGCGTTTGTAAAGGTGACAGTAGAGGCTGTCCCTACCAGACAAAGTAGAGCCATCACTAACCGGACCTTGCTTGACCTGCTAGTTTGTGCAAACACACATACATACACACAGCTGTCCATACACATTCACGCATAGCAAAACGAGCAGGGAGGAGAGAGAGAGGCAGGTAAGGTCACTGTGTACACAAGACAACAAAGGACTAAGGGCATGGCAGCGCTGTAGTCCAGTCACCAGTTCTGAAGTCCAAGCTCCATTCAATTATTCAGTGTTCAAGTCACTAAAGAGTAGATTAAAGCAAAAGCATGCAACTATAAAATAATGGCGGGGTGACACATGGAAGTTTTATGTTTTGTGTAATGAATCATACCCAACTGAATATGCAATATATCAGTGCAATCATGTTATGTATGTGTTGTTTATGAGGTTTAATGTTTTAATGTCTTGTAATGTTGTAATGTGTATTTTGCTGTCTAATTGAATGTTTAATATTTTACCTGCCTTAGGACAGCAGATGCAATTTAGTTATTGTGCTTACATTTTTATGTTAAAGCTGCTTGCTGACAAATGGATTAATAAGCACTGTCCTAATTTAAAATAAATATATAAAAACCTAGATAATCAAGATGGATGATTCAGGATGGTATTGTGCTTGTACTAGTGTATTGTAATATTTCCTGTTACCATTCAAGACTCAAATATGACATGTTTCTATTTTAAAATTTGAATTGTATTGTTCAAAATCAAGATTTCTAAAGAAGTCATTACCTTATATATATATATATATATATATATATATATATATATATATATATATATATATATATATATATATATATATATATATATATATATATATATATATATATTATTCGACATGGAGGGAATAGCCAGTTTTTCCTATTGATAACATTGTACTTTGATATTTTTATTATATAACTTTTGTATATTTCATGGCAAAGTACTGTGATCAATAAGAAAACATATCTATTGCCCCCAGTCTGGCCATTTGACACCATCACATTGTAGAATCTGAAAAGTATTAAGCCATATTATAAATGCATGAAACCGGAATTCGCATAAAGCTGTTATAGCCTGTTCTCCAAATCACACATCCATACCTAAACACTGCTCCTGTATATGCTTTCATTCATACCCAGGCCTTCCCTTGTGACCTGGATACACTCAGGACTGACACTTTATCTATTTAGCAGTGTCACCTTCAAAAGACGGCTCCTATCAAACACAACACCCACTCACTCTCCCATACCTCATGTGTTCAAATCTGCCACAAATAACCGCCATATGTGTGTCACGTTCAGCCCTCTCCGCCCTGCTGTTTTTAAGGCACTGGCTTCATATCTATAATTGAAGGTAATGGGTCGGTAAAAGGATTGTAAAGGGTTTGTGCTGTGGTTAAGGTTGGATTCTAGGCTTTCCATGCTCTTCCTATTGACCTTGTAATTGATTTGGTGGGCATGTTTTTCATAGCTTGTGTTATGGTTTGATACGGTTTAATTGACTTAGACTGTCTTTGTGTTATTGGCTGCTGTGAGATTTGGAAGGTGTATTAAAATAGGCCTCATGTTAAAGAATGGTGGATGTCCCGGATAGACCAAGCCTAATGTGTAGTTGTGTGATTGCATTTACCAAGCTTACATTTGGAGCTCTCTGGCCTGTGTTACAGCCAATGTAATTGATTGTGTGTGTGCTTGTGTCTCAGTGTTAAGGTTAATTTCTCTAACTGCTGGTAAGTGCTGTCTGACCGCTCCCCTGGCGGCCTCTCTGAGCTGAAGTAATGCCACTTAGAGCCCCCCAGGGCCCCCACCGCTGGCCAGTGCATTGATCCATTGATCGATAATTGCATCTGTAGCGTACACTGAGCACAGAGGCTCCGGAGCTGACCTGCAGCTAACACAGCCCAACTGCTGTAGGAGTGGTGTCACCGCAGCGACGCTTATCAAACGGCAGTCTAGGGAGCACCTAAGTCTTTAAACAGGAGCCAGAGGTGTGCTGAGCCAATGAGGGCCAGTTCATTTACTGTATCATCCCATTCATTAGGAGCAATCACATTTTGAAATAGGTTGATGATAATATTACAAAAAAAGCAGTGCATTTATTGAAAAAGTGTACTGTATTAAAGTGTTTGAAAGAAAATTTAAAAGCTGATAGAAAAAAAAGTTTAACATTTAATTTGTCAGGATATAAAAGGTTTTAGTTATTCTTTTAAAACATATTACATATTATGCTTTATTTCTTATAAATTAAAACTGAAGGTCATTATTTCACATTTTGTTTATCGTAAACCTCAATATTGATCTAAAATGATCGGCTCATTGATTTCCTGTTCAAAACTGCAGATCTGATCCTCTGGGGATGGCCCTGCCAATTCATGGCTTTTCACTGTAGCAAACAACACATTTTCATTTACAGCTTTTATAATTTTGAAAACAGCTATGCATGACCCATGATGTATGACCCAGGATTGATTTTTTTAGGGACAGTTTGGTGTTACCATTGTGTTGGTGTGGTGCTGAAAAGTTTCTTACAGCAAACTAATTTAGCAGTTTACCTTATATAACACACTGTGCAGAAATGTTAATATCTTTGATTGATACAAAATGATTGACCCTCTGCCCCATCCGCCTCTTGTCGTTTTATTCCTCTCAAGTAGCTTCCATCTTGTTTCAAATCACAGCCAATAAAGCCGGCTGCCTCCCTCTCCGTTATCCATCTCCCTGCTTCCTGTTAAAGCAGTCAGTGAGTCAGAACACTCCAAACACATATTAAACAGGCATCAGCTCCTCGCCGCGGCCAAATCACGCTCTTCAAATGTTGTTCTTCCACCGGGAGTGCAGGACAACTGAAGAGATGGGATCTGCAACATTAACTTGATTCACGGCTGCAGCAACTGAGTGACACTCCATAAACCTCAGCGGGCCAGCACAGAGCTAATGTGAGGCTCCTCTCCACCCCCACCGCCTCAGAAACATATACATAAGACATATAGATAATAGACTGACCATATAGGATGCTACCACCCACATGGGACAGCAATATGGCATTCACCTATAAACATGACTGATACCAGGAAGGCTCATCCATGCATGAATTAGAACATGTTTTTATGTTATTAAGAGGATATACAACTGTGGAAAGAAACAAGAGATTTGACCTCGTGACCATTCATAATCAACTACACAGGGACACCAGTTTGTTCAATGGCATAACTGTATACCGGGTCGAAGGTGGAACTGAACCATCAAGTCTCTCCAGGTTGTCAGCTTACTCTCTTAAAGCCTGCAGTTACACGACTACATATAATTATGATTAGTCAAAATGTAGTTTCATTATATAAATATTTAAATATTTCATATTAATAATACAAATTTTGCCATAGAAACAGGAACAAAATAGTCATTAGACTAAGTTAGACTAACAATAAATTGCACACACTGTTTTAGATATTACAGAGACTATATATTACTACATACATAGGGTGCAAACATGCACTTACCTATAAACATGAATGGTGCCAGGAATGCTTGTCCATGCATGAATTGTGTGTATTATTAAGAGGATATATGAGAACTGGAGGTTTTACATGCAAGAACACACACACACACAGTTTTTATGGTTATCCAGCAGAAAAGTGCACCACCATTGAGTTATTGTCCTCTGCGGCTGACCTTGCGGCTCACAGTGTTTTGGCTTAGGCAGTTAGCATGGCCACATAGCTCTGTGTAAATAGGTAACCTCTGCTGCTCCAAATGCCAACTTCCTCTAGCTGTTTTCGACAGCACTATTTCCCCTCCGTGCGCTAGCTACTGCTTGTCACTTAAGAAACAAATAGTGGGGTCTGAACTCATGTTTTCTGTAGTGTCACTATTAAACAAAGACCTACATTGAGTGACATTTTCACTCCAAAAGGCTAGAGTGAGAGAGATTTTGCTTTTTAGCTCAATCGACAAACACTTGCAATGGTAAAGGGACAGGCGGAAATTGCCTTGTTTCTTTTATAAAGCTGTTATTTCTGTTAAAAAAAAATTTAATTGATAATATGTTTTCTTATATTAGATGCAAGTCCTTCAAATGAATACACTTCTTTTTAAGATTTGTAGTTATTAGTCTGTCCATCTCCATCACTTCTGTGACCATGTCTTTATTGTACTGACGCGTGTATAAATTCTGACAATGGTCCAACTGAACAGGACAGCATAAAGCACTAGTAAACTCCTCAACCTATCGATATGAAGACATTTGCAGTCACATTTCATCTTTAGACTCTCCCTAAACTCAAAGTGGCAGCACTGGCCACTTGCCTTCCTGTTGTTTTGGGAGCGTGCTGCTCTCTCCTGTTTACGCCGGACGAGGACAGGGCGCACCTGGGTCAGAGCACAACTTTCCGATAGCACTGTCACCCTTGTGAGTACAGGACATTAAATGTCAGCAGGAGATAGGAATATCAATGATTGATGAGTTTGTTTCTCTGTTCTTTCACATCTCTGTGATCTTGCCTCTGCCTTTGGGGGTAAACCTTGTGCAGCTCAAATGTCAACTTTTAAGAAGTTGAAGTGTAAAATGTTTTGAAGTATGTTTTGTTGAGGTTCTGAGAAATTGTTTGACTCAGACTTAAAGGCAAAGGAAATGTTTAGGAAATGAAAGAAATACACAGTTTAGACTGGCATGACAATAAGCCAGAGAGTGACCACAAGTGGCCAGTGTTTATGCTCTGTGTGATCTCAAAGTGTTCTGTGTAAGAGTCTACACCAGCCTTGGCCACATTTGTATGGACAAGGGTATGTCAAAACCTCACAAATGAAGACACCATGTTTATATAACTGACTCATTGTTCTCTGACACATGGTTTAAAGATAGACTGAAGTTGGTTGCATGTGACTGTGACAAAGTCTGCCTGTAAGTGTTCATCTAATAACATTGGCAAACCCTTTTTGTGACTGAGTGTATTTTTTTTTTTTTTTTTCATAGATTAGCCCACAAGTGTCTAACTGAGGCGGGCGCTGTTTAAACAATTGCATTTCTAACACTGTCCTATCACCTTGGAAACACCATGGCAACCTGTGATCTGAGAGGGCACAGTGTGGCTCAATTAGCACTCGCTGTATCTCGCACACTCTTCTGCCAGCCTAATATCTCCTGCTCTGTCTCTTTTCAAGCATTAAATGACACAAATATGAAGAGTGTGACATCACCTTTAATATCAACTTATCTTATGGTCATCTCCTTTTTGTGCCACTTGTGATGTTAAAACTGTAAATTAAACCAGTCAGACAGGGCATTTGGGTAGTGTTAGGATATGCACAGTGTGGATATTTGTATAAGGCTGTGCGTGACTAGGCATGCCACGATAATCACTTTTTAAGCATATATATTGCTTCAGAGATATACTGCGATAAACAATAATATTGAAACTACTTAATGTCACTGACACAAAGATAATCCCAGTAAAGGTATTTTTAAAGACACAGTATCATTATAAAGTTTGAGCCACAACAAGTAAATGGCAGAATGAACTGATAATAATAAGTTATTTATTTTACTGTAAAATCTCCCCACAATTACAAAGAAAAAGTAACCAAGATAAATAATGGGCCCCAAAATATATTGTTCTAGCTTGCATATATTGAACAATAAATTGATATTGTAATTATCATGACAGACCTATGGATGACTTCAGCATCAGATCTAAAACAAGGGTAAACTAATACTAAGACAGGACTAAGTAGTGTTAAATATTTAAGCTGTAGCTCTAAATAACTAACTGTTACTATAAAACTGTATCAGGACTTAAACTGCAAAATATTCCTTAGGACTAGCTGCAAAGTATTGCCACAATAAGTACTGGCACAAAATGTTGAGAATCATTGTTTTGTACATTTACACCTACAAAACCAGCACATTATAACACTTTTTGTTTTGTCTTTCAGGTATTGTTTCCAAGTCGTTTGAGTGCCGTCTGAAGGGTCAAGGGGCTGCGTTTGTGGAAGCTGATCTCATGGGCTCCCCTGTGCGCCGAAAACCATCACTGGACTCAGGCCAGGACGATCCGGTCCAACAAGTCATCATCATCCAGGGCTATGGCGAAGGGGAAGTGTCCATCGACCAAGCTTTGGAGGAGTCGGCAGCTGCCACTCTACAGACTCTAGCCATGGCGGGGCAAGTAGCTGAGGTCCTTCATATCACAGAAGATGGACAGGTCATCGCGTCTGGCAGAGAGGTGGCATCTGCTGGGGCACACTTGGCCGGAGGCAGCACCCAGTATGTTGTTTTGGAGTCAGGGGAGGCCAGGGAGCAGCTTGCGACTGGAGTTTCTGTGAGAGGACAAAGCCATCTTGTGTCAGAATCATCCACTGCTCTCGACGCCCTACTGAGCGCCGTCACCGAAATGGGCCAGCAAGAGGAGATGCAAGGTGCAGTGGTGCACGAGATGGTTGGGACAGTGGAGAACGGGGGCCCGATGGAGGTGGAGGTGAAGCAGGAGCAGGAGGAGGTACAGGTGGTGGAGGGGACAGGGCAAGGGGGCATGCAGGAGGTGCTCCAGTTGGCTGCTTCTCAGATGATGAAGGAAGGACTGACGCAGGTGATCGTGAACAATGACGGGACACATTACATAGTGACAGAGCTGGATGACTGCACGTTACAAGTGGAGGAGGGTTTGTATGGGGAAGCTGGAGCGGAGCAGCAGGAGCAACAGGAGCACAAGGAGATGGTGGTCTATGTGGATGGGACTCCTCATAATGTAGTACTGGAGGGATAACATTATCATAGTTACACATCAAGTCTTCCTTTTGTTGGCTTTTTGTTGGATTTTCTTTCTTTTTTTCTTTCTTTTTTGCTTTGTTGTTAATTTCTTACAGGTAAGAACTCAGTGGATATGTTGTGCTATGTGATTTGCTCATCTCAAATGTTCTTATGACAAAATGAATTAGAAATTGACATGACTTCTATCTAGAATTTGGTAGATTAATCTTTCTTTTGTCATTATGGTAAGCTTTTCTTATAAAGTGCACTAACGTTTTTCAGGCTTCCTATTTGTAAAGTCAATAAATTGAGAAATTGAAGGATTATCTTTTTCAACAATAAATTAAGAATCAGAGTTTTAAAAATTGTGTCTTGACGCTTTTTAATATTTTGAAATATACTATTTTTAGCTGTGATCCTTAATCTTGAAAGCTTTCACCTTTAAAGTACCTACAATACTTAACAGCCTGCTTATTTCATTCTTTGACTTAGGGCACACTCACACTAGGACTTTCCGAACCGTGCCAGGTTTGCTTAGGGATTCTATGGCCCTCACTCACACCTGCAAACTGAACCGAGCCACAGCCAGATGAGTTGTGTCTTGTTTCATCAGGCATGTTTAAGTAATCCTCTATTATTAGTCTGTCTACATCTCCAAAGCTTAAAATGCTTTTAATTTAACGGCTACATTTGACCTTTTGTTCAGTTGAGATTGGCAATTCCAGGGCTGAAATCATCCAAAAGATTCTGTTGAAGATGTATAGATTTTAAAAACACAGTGGAGTACTTCCTGTATTACCAGATGACATCACAAGGTATATTTTCTGTTTGAGAGAAAAACTCAGACTCAGACTATGCAGGGTTTGTGTGTTAAACATGTATGAATGAAAAACAACTCCAGGTATGTTTATGATGAGGAAACAACATTATAACACAGATCAAAAAACAGCATAATACAGACCCTTTAAGTCCCCTACAGCTTCGTATATCACACAATGCACTACTCCACTATATGCTATTACAGACGCAACAAGTACATGCATCAGCTGCTAGGCCCCATCATGCTTTCTGATCACTAACACAGTCATTACCATTATCATTATCGCCATCATGATCACCATCATCCTAATCGTCTTCCTCATTCTCTGCCTCCATCAGGCCCATTCTGCTCATTGCCTACAACACTCTATTCTTTTTTTCCCCTGCAGTATTCAGCACTGGAGGGAGAATCAATATTCATTTAGGCCCCTACACAGGCCCGCTTTTCTGATGGAGTGAGTGGGAGAACGCTATGACGGCTATACAACACAATGGCTGACCACTGGAAGCAGAGAGAGAGAGCACTTGGACCAAAAGGCATCAAAAGACCATCCCTTCCACACACGCAGAGAGGAGGTGGGCAGAGGGGAGAAAGTGGAGGAGGATTACAGATGGATAGAGAGAGATGAGGGCAGTGAGAGAGCAGTGAAAGAGCAGTAAAATCCAAACTCCACAGTTGGATATAGTGAGGTGGACTCTTAATTTCACATAACACCTGTCTACCTTTTATTCTCGCTGATGCTCTCTTGCTGGCTTGGTCAGTCCACATTCAGCAGTGTAAAGTCTCCATTATGTCAAACAATTGAGAAAATTACACTCAAGTGGATTGTTCTCACGATCAAGATTTGTTTTTGCTCTGAAACTGCACCAGAAATCCGCGCACATCTAATTGAGATATATACTACACACAAAAGTAAATGTATTTTTCAAGAAAATAAAGTTAACATGTCAGTATATTCAGTCGTCTATTGTTTGAAATTGGTGCTTAATTCTGAGTAAAAGGTTGTATTGGGGCCCCTGTATTGAACATCTGAGGCGATCTTTATAGAAAATAATTTGGAAAAAAATGTATTACAATATTAGAAACTAAGTTAAGTTAATTAAAAAAGTTTTCTGATGGATGGTGCCCCACCTGCTGGTCTCATGGATATAATATTGTTTTGCATGTAATGTCGAGCAATATAGTTTTAATCGTATCTACCTTCCATTACTCAATTACAGGCCTGTTTATTGCAAAGACAATACTTGTCTTTGGTCTGGTAGCATCACCTGGATGTCTCTATGAGGATATTTACATTTTATGCCTTACTGTGGAACACTCAAGGCAAAACAATGACCAGAAAACCTCCCAACAAGTCTGCACATTTTAAGTTTCACATTTAAAAGATTTTCTGTATAACTTGTGAGTAGTTTTGTGCATTTTTTATGCTGTAGTTGAAATGCATGACATAAATCTAAAGGTCGAGGTCATGGTCAGAAAATAACTTGAACAAATGATTTTTGTGCCTTCAGCTGTAGCTAACATTCATACTGTGAGTCTATTCTCCTCATAAAGTTTCCGTGTTTCCCTGAATAGGCACATCAGTCAGTGTCGCTCCTCTAACATCCCTGCGTGTGTCGTCTTGAGTGATTGTGTACAGTATTGTGCGGACCCCAGCCTCCCTCTCCCCTCCTCCCCATGTATCTCCCTAATCAGTGCTGGATGGCTCATTATTAACTGCAGCAGGCCACTCGTGTGACATGGAAGAGGCAGAAATTAGCAGCTGTCAGCTCGTGATGAGTTCATTTCCTGACAGGCCCCTGCTCTGAAGAGTGCTGCTGCAGACGAGCGACAGCTGATGGAAACCTGCCGCCCGAGCCTAATTGGAGAGCCGGAAAAGGGCAGTGAGAGAAGAGGAAAGGGACCCACATAAGCATACAGAAGGAGGGGTGAGTGAAAGAAGTGGAACACAACAGCAACTACTATCTTGTATTTATCTGCTGACTTTATCCCTTACAATCTGATAAGGATGTGTGCTTGGCACTGTTACCTTCAACTTCAGATGCAAGATGTAGAGAGACAGCTGTGTGATCTTTCAGAACATTCGATTCTGTTCAAGTGCAAACCTAGACCCATTGTGTGTATGTATAATTTATCCATGATATTCTCTTCTAGGTCATTGTTGGTTTTACAACAATTTAATAACAGTTGGTTAAATACACAAAATATTAATTAAATTGAGTAGATTTTTATCAACAATTTAAATAATGATCATGATATTGCCATCAAAATTATTTTTGCCATGATAATTTCAGTATTGGCCCATGCCTACTATTGGGATCATGAAGTAAACCTTAACCTTAAACTCAAACTAAACATTAAAATGTTATTAAATTTCAGGTCACTACAAGTCACAAACTGCTGAAGACTAGCCACCGGTCAATAGCGTCTACAAAAGGTAATGGTTTTATTCTATTCTATTATTTTATTAAGTTATCTACTCAAAGAGAAGGCCTACTAATGGTAGCTTTATATATTGGTAGGTTTATATATTGTTGATCAATACAGTTTATCTGCACAATAAAACATAGGCAATTATGTACATTTTACAATTTGCTTATGTGTGGGTCCAAGTGTATACTGATCCCAACTCCAACAAGTGAAACAACTGCAAGTATGGATTAGATTATGCCAAACTAATGCCCAGCACACAACTAAAACTAACCATCAGATTTAAAAAAAAAAAGAAACAAAACACAAATATATAGGATTTGTCCCATGTATTTTAATCTTTTGCAACTGTAGAACTTGATATGCCAGGCCAGTGCACTGGTTTGCACCGCGCCACATTATCCGCCCTTTAAGTTGGCCTCTCTCCTCGGGGCACCTCTCCTCACTCCTGGGGACATCTGAGAGGGACAGCACTTTGGGTAGAGCTCTCTCTCTTTCTCTCCTTTGCTCCCTGTGTTTCCCAGAGTATGATAAATATGGCAATTCACTTTAGTCGCCATCTATAGGAAACATATCAGCCCCAGGATCATTTTCTTAATGTCTGTGCTATTACTTTGGCTTCCCTTTGGCAGTATTAGCATGCCCGGGTGATATGCTCTGCTCGTGTGTGTGTGTCCTGAGGGCAGCAGGTACAATTCTATTAAACCCTGACTTGTTTATTTCCTGTCTGTCTCTCTCTACATGCGCCTGACTGCCAGCAGCCCCAATGCTTTTATGTACATATGTTAGGTCTGGTATAGCATCATGTATACAGTAAGGATTTAATGTTGGCTTGTGGTCAGTTTGGTGGGCTCAATCAATAGCTATTATCAGAAAGGTTTAACATGGTTCATCACTTGTGTTGGATTTGTTTCGGATTATCAAAGAGTGGAATATTTCTTATGGATTGTTTCACTTTATGGAACAACGCCTTTGTTGATCAATAGAGAATTTATTCCAAAAATGCATTAGAAGAGTGGTTTCTCTGCATTCCTCTACATTTCAAATATTTTCTATATTTAGAGTCAAATTAATCCACATTTCTCTCCTCCTTTGGGTTAGTTTTGCTTAAACTATTACAATTTTGTAGTTTAGACCTTGATCTGGTGGTACTCGGGAGGCCAAATGTTTTCTCAAAGTGGGAACACCTATAAAATTAAACACCTATACTCCGACCACAACCACATTTCAAACAGAGCTGGTGGATTGGGCAGAACCTGGAGGACTAAAAGAAAGAGTGAGGGTAGAGGAGGGGTGGAGTCTGAACATATGAGGAATAGTGTGATTTTGCCAGGTATCCACACTTCAAACTCCGCCCCTGCAGCCAGGAGTTTGTAAACAGACATACACATATACTGTAATCAGTGCAGTTTCATGTGATATCAACAACTACTGGAAATTACACTAAAGGCAGCACACACTTAGAGTTTTGACAAGAAAGCTGCAAATGTTCCTAGTTTGCACTAAAATGACCAAAAATATACACAGTGCAGCAGAAAAAAGTGGATTTAGTGTTCAGTTCAACTTTAAATTGTGCTTTATGACAAATGAAAGAACTACTGCTATAGAACAAACTTCCATATTTTATGCCCTTTCCCAATTAGTCATGCCTTGGCAGAGGTCTTTACCAACTTTACCAATAATAGAACGTGTGTATCTTTTACTGACTATCTATGCTTTTGTCATTTTATGTTACTGTAAATGAATAGTTACAGTATTCATGGAATTCAATTATATTTCATCTCTTCTGTGTGATGTTTTGATGGAAAAAGTGGGGAGGGGGTGGCCCAGCGTGGCTCTCTCTTTCTCTTACTTTCTCAATGTGGTTGTGCATCGGTGTCTTTGATCACACTAATCCCTGCCTCGGCTCACACCCTCCACCCTCACCTCCCCCTCCCTCCACCCACTGCCACACAGCTCAATGGTGACACAAATTGACAACCAACTGCTCTGTCCGCTTGCACACTGTTCTTCTTCAAATTGGGAAAATATTGACTAATACAACAGTTGGGGTCTTTGAATCATTAAATTAACTTATTTTTTGGCATTATTTCTACTCCCACATAACCTCAGGTATTAGGTTGTGTACTGGATTGAACAACTCGAGTGGACTTGAGCGCAGGACAATACAGAATTCCTCAAACGTGTATAAATTGCTCAAAATACACCTTTGACTAAGCTAATGATGAGGTAATTCTGTTATAAGTTAGTAATATGTCCCTTTTAAACCAAAATATGGGTATTCTGCGGTACTAGGTTGGCTTGAAAACTGAAAAATTACACAAATTTAAATTTGTGTAATTTAATTTTATTTTTTCTCCATCTCCACGTGTGTGAGAGCCAGCCCAACGCTGTGGAAATAGCAGATCTTCACTGTCAGCCTGCGATAACACCTTTCCACAGAGCTGCTGCAGCCATCTGCTTCATGTCAGCACTGCCGTATAGGGGTTAATTCTGTTGGTATATTCATTTTAGCAAAACAAACAGCGTGACAGACGAGGAGAGGGAAACATGAAATCATACTCTAACATATTTCACAAAAAGGTGAAACTTTTGTAAGCCTAAAATAGGTCAGCACAGCCCAAACACGATACATATAATTATAAAGACAGAATTTGCATCAGATTCAGAAATATTAATGCTTATTGGCCAGATTAAGATATCTGTATTAGAAATTGCCTTGGTAGAATTTTGGTCTCAGTGGTGAGTAAGTTTTGAGTTACAGTTGCTTAGTGAGAATAAGTTTTTGTTTTTGTATTTTGTGAAATCATACTGTGACCCCATTGACTGCTGTGACTGTCCATGTGACTAAGTACTAAATCACCATGTACTGCTGTTATGATTGTTAACCTGTAACCAATTTGGTGACTCAGCATGGCAGAATATTTTATTTATTTACGTGAATGACTTCCATGTGTCTAGAAAAGATTATGACCCTTTGAATGTTCATAGAATTGGTAAATATCAGAATCCCTTCTCGGCACAACTCTCATCATAAAAGGTACATTTGATTCTGTTACACAAATATGCAACTAACCAACCAACAGTGCTGCCAATGTGCTTCCAAAAAAGACATTTCCAAACAAAAATGTCCACCATGCTCCTACAGTTTGGACCTGATTGATTGACTACAACAGCGAAGTTGAAAACACATCGAAAGTGATTTATTTTTCAGCACATTTTAAAAGTTTGTTGAAAATGTTTTGTCAGTTGGTTGAAAAACAAAACAGTTGGTATCTTTTACTAATTTAACACAGCCAGGCCCCTTCCCGTGGTTTCGAGCTCTGACACCACTGACTAACTTCTATCTGGACTTTTTTTTTCCTCCTCGCTATCCAAAAAAACAGGAAAAGCTGAACATTTGCAGATGAGACACATTTCACGTTAAAAAGTGCACACTCTGCCCTTGTGACAAATCTCTGCTTTCATTTATTACGCTCTTGTCCAGCTGGATTCTTGTCAGTGTGTGAAATGTTTATAAATGGGCCCATATGTGTTAGCAGTTTAGCAAAAAATAAAAATGTCAAATTTTGCTGCGCTCACAAATGGCCCTCTCTTAGCCATCTCCTTAATATTTCATTTTATCTTAAGGTCCGCTGATCTCATTTGCAGGATTGAGCTTTATTGTCACTGGTGCTGAATTTTATGTGATGTGTGCGTGGCAAATTTATAGCGCTGTCGATGGCTTGTGTCTGTGTCATTCAACAGGAGTGGTATTATTGGCTAATTCGCTCATCCCCAGTGATCCGCCTTGGCATTTTCGACCGTCTAAAAACCCTACACTGGAGTTAGCCTTTAAGTATAATGCTCTCATTGAAGAGGAACGCGTCCATTGAGAAGATTTATTTCCAAATTGATCTTAAACATATCTGAGCTTGTTATAATGTCATTGCCGTTTTTTGAACTGTGGTGCCAGTAATGTTGCATGGGTTTGGACCAGTTTTAGACTTGGCTTGGTCTTCATTACACGTCATTTAAAATATAACCTGGTTTAGAGTTGCTTGAGTCTAGATGTGTGTAATAATATCAAAATATTGTGATATAATTTGGCTTTACAGGATTGATATTGTAGGCTGCTGCGTAGATAGATTGCTATGTATATTTTATAAAACTATGTTGTGGGAGTACAAATTTGATTCCTATTTTGAAAAGAAAAAAAGTTAAGGTAATGCAGACATTAGGGGTGTGCAAAAATATCAAAATATTGATATATTGTATCATTTAATGTGCTGATACAACATCGATACCATGGGCTCCTGTATCGATATATCACCAAGAGTATTTTTTGGTATATTTTACAAAATTATTTTGTTACAGTGCTACAGTTTTGTTGCTTGTTTTGTGGAAGGGAACTTGTTTATGCGATACATTTCACATATTCACTGTTTTGAGGATTAAACTATTGGTGTTTCATATGAACTTTGCAGAAGTGGTTTAACAAAGACTTTTAGTATCACAGTCATGATTTAACCTTTATTTTTTATTGAATATATATTGTACTGAATCGTATCTAAATGGAAAGCTCACTGTATCGAGATGTATTGTACCATGGCCTATGTATCGAGGTATGTATCCTATCAGCAACTTCTTAATGATACCCAGCCGAAGCAGACATATTCACTGCTTTGCTTCTTGAAGGTTTGCACTCATTGGTTTAATGAATAAAGTTGTAAAAATGTTTGTTTCTTTAAAAATAATGATTCATTACAGAATACCATCTAATGTATTGTCATTACCATGATATTATTGTTATATCACTGCACCATGAGACTTGTATTGTTTATTGTATTGAATTGTGAGGGACTCTACAACTGTTAGCCCATAATTCATGCTTTAGTCCTGTTTTGATCATGTGTCATTTTTGTTTAGTCTTGTTTTCATTTTAGTCTACTCCTGAAACAAACCTTAACTCCACTTAAGCTTTCGTTATTAATATTTTCCTTCGGTTAATCTTGATGCTTTATTTCTTGATTTCAGAGCAGGATATAATTGCAGCCTGCTTCTTCTGCAGCCACCCTGACCGGCTGCCTTTAACCATCTTGCATGGCAAATTGAGCCCCACATTTGTGAAGTGAAGCCCTGGGAGTCCCCTAGTGGCCCCTGCCTTGCTGTAACAAGCGTGGGGGGCCCCTGTGGTAAGTGCTCCCACGGGATCCTCAGCTCTGATCTGGACCGTCCCTAGGGTCCTGTTAATTCCTGCCTGGCTCAGAAAGTCTCTCCACTCTCCACTGCTCTTCTCTTCTCACAGGCCTATCCTCCTTCTACATTCTGTTCTTTAGGTGTGTCGTCAAAACACTGGTCCGCTCTCATTAGAAGCCAGCTAAAGTTGTGACGCTGACAGAGATGTGCAGATCAGTGGCACCAGAACATCCAAACTAGAATGACATCCAAAGACAGTGCTACCCGCTGGTATATCCACATCCTGCCTACATGTTGCAGCAGAGACTTAAGGTATTGTTTTGCGTCCTGTCTGTTTGTAGCACATCATAATGTATAGGGTTTATTGTTTGGGGTAATGCAGATGCCAGATTTGCTTTATTTGACAAGTGACAGTTATGAGCAATTAGGGAATGGGAACGCTGCCATGTGTCAGGTGACAGTGATTTGGAGGCAGAATCAAAGTCTGCTAGTGTAAATGTACTCCAGCTCAGACTCTTATATAAAGTTTTCTGGGAGGTTTATGTGATGCCAACTGTTCCAAAAATGCTAGCGGTTTAGTTTCTCTTATGATAAATGTCCTTAAATAACCTTAAACCATAATTATTGTTACCCTTTTGATCTTTAAACCATTTTGTATCTGTCCACAAGCACTGTTCTACCTTCCAGTCTCTCTTACACTCTGGACCCCCAGCCCGGCTGGACTCAGAAAGGGCAAAGTAGAGTTGGGGATTTGGAGCAAGAGGAGGGTGAGAGGGGCATGTACAGGGGGGAGGATGGGGGGAAGAGCCCAGATCATGCCGGGCGACTCCACGGGAGTGATAAGAGCGAATAAGCTGTCAGAGTGGGCGTTGGATGGCTCTTATTGTTCATATTTAGATGGAGGAACAATGGTTGGGTGTCAGGCGCCTATAGTTCATAATCTGCTGATGCTGACCAAGTGTCAGTGTGATCCATGAGCGCAGAGGCTCCTGAATCCTTAAGCAATCCCCCATAGGAATGTCATGGGGGAGAGTACAAATGGGACAGCATCTGCTGGACTATAGATAGATAGGTAAAGCAAGAGGGGAGGGGAGAGGGGAGGGCAAGAAGACAAGACAGAACTACTGAAACAAAACTGGGGAGAAGAAAAAAAGACAAAATTAGTGAGGAATTTCCAGAAAAAGCAACTGAGCATTTTCTCGGCACAAATGAAAGCAGCTAATTGTGAACAAGTGCAGCATCTGAGGCGAGCACCTGCAGTAGAGATGGATGGGGTGAGTGAGGCAGGAGGGAGGGCCGCAGATGGAGGGAGAGGGGCTGATTGTGCACAGGCCAGAGCCGCGTGAGCTCCCACCTGCAGGTGAGAGACAGGAGAATGGGCGTCAGATTAGAAGGAGGCCCTCAGCTCCTTCCCCCACAATAAAGGCTTGATTTTGGGCCGAGAGATGCCCCTAGACGCCAGCGCACCCTGGAGCCGTCACACTCTATCAGACACTTTCCCTGCTCTCATTTTGATGGAAACGGCCCTCGCATGGCTTCAGCTGTGACAGATGACAATTAATGCTGATTCTCTGATGGAGATTTTTGAACAGATCGCATGAGGCTTGGGAGTGTGTGTTTGCGTTTTGTGACAGCACTTTGAAGAATTGTAAAGAGCCAAGCCACGCTGCCCCCCCTTCCCCCACACACATACGCACACACAAACACACAGACACACTCAAGATCTGCTTTTCCTGGCATTCTTAAATGTGTCACAATGAAAATGCCCCTCCAGGCATTCTTCATTTACTGTCACAACCATTAGACATGGAAAGGGAGAAAAATAAGAGATGGTATCAGTAACGCATGAGCTACAGTAATTAGCCTCCTGATGCAAGTGTGTCTATGAGTTTGCCTGTACAGCTGTATGTGTGTTAATGCACAGTATACATAAGTTGCACTATATTTCAACAATTGCTCAGGGCTCTCATCATAGAGTAATGTAAACTTGAATCATCCAGAGTCAAAGATTTTCTAAATTATAATTCCCAATGACTCATGGTCGTAGTATAGATAGACTATGCTGTTTATGGACTGGCACTACATATAATGGGAGCCTTGACATGCCACATTGATTCCTGCCAGGTCCCACATCTCCCTTCTCTCTCCAGCCTTGTTTCCTGAGCGGCCATCTTAGCGCCTCCTCCTGAGAGTATCTACTCTTTACTCTTTGTGCGGTTCATTAGTCACATTTCATATTATGTCATGGGAGGCATTATTGGCATAAATCAGTTGTTGTTTTCCCATTCTCGCTTATTTTGCAATTTAATGTATGTTTCAGCATAAACTATATGGAGAAAGGTTACTACCTTATCACATGATCACAAATGGACCTATCTATGATGACAACGTTACACTGGTGATTCTTGAATAGTGCTTAGGTTTTGGTTTGTGCAGTCCTGTTATGGAAGGTCTATGTGCTCCTGTTTTCACTATCAACTACTTTCTGAAGCTGATAGTAAAGACAGCTCAAAAATCATGGAGGCTATTCTACTTTGATCACCCACTGCCCCTGATGATCATTTACCCCAGTGCCATTACAGATGGGTCATAAACAGACAACCTTATTATGACCACCTTATTTGACAAGATCCTCAAATCTGTGTATAAATACTATTCCCCTAGTTATTGACCTTTGACCTCAGACCCTAACTCCAGCCTTTTGTGACGAGTGACATTTTGCCAGTCAGTCCTTTACTTTTCCAGGTCCGGTTACCCAGCATGCCACAGGTTCTTCCGCACACTCCCTATGCACAGTGTTGCTTTCAGTGTCTGTTTAGCATCAGGCCAGCGGTGCAGACGTCCAACACAAACATACAGCAGTCAAAGCAGGCTACAGTTAGAGACGCTGCTGAGGCTTTCCCCCCAACGCTAACTGCCAGTGACATCACGAGAGCTAAACCAGTCGCTCCCAAAGGCGGGACTCTGTAATCAGTGGCTAGAGCCTGATCCAGGTCTGAAACGGGACATAGAAATTTGGGACAGGAGACGTACTTTTGTAATGGAACCAATAATAGCGCTGCACTGTCGCTGAAGTAGGTCACCTGATTGATTGATTACCATAGCTTTTGACATTTGAAAATTAATACTTGGAAACCTATATGCTCCACTTTATTCTTTCTCCCCTGTATCTTTTGTCGGCAGTGCCTGTATGCAGACATCTGTGAAGCTGAAAAATTTACAAAACCGTTATTGTAATATGAATATCCAATATGGTGACCTCAACAAGAAGACAAAGGGCCCTCCACAAAGCTAAACCAAAGATCAAGGAAGTTTGTGGAATAAAAGGTAGTAAACAAAACAAAAACTTTGTAACCTAATGCGCTATATTGTATTTCAGGTGTGACTTCAAACTATCTGCAAGGGCTCTTCCTCTGTAAAATGTTAAGGGCACAGTTCAAAATAAGTTTAAGTATTAAAAGCCCAATATAGGTCAGGGTAGCCTTTATTGTCCTTATTTATGAATTTCAAATTCCTGTTTACAGACTCCATTTTATGGACTGTTGACTATTTTTGAAAATAATATTGTGTTTTGAATTGTTAACAGACACTCTGAAACCCATAGTGGTGTCAAGGGGCAACCTGTCATGGGCACAGGGGGATCAATTTATCTTGAATCGTAATATTGATGCTTTGCAGTGACATCATGCTGGGGGTGTTTTACATGTCTGCATCTCTATTGACCGAATGTGCAATAGTTACCATGGTGACATAATGAGCACATTAGCAAAAATTGACAAAAATGTTAATATATTGTAATCTGAACATTCATTTTCATTTTCAATATGCAGGTTCATGGTTCTTTTTAGGTGTTTGATTTTCAACAAAAAGATGGCCACAAAATCAAGTCTTTCTGCTCAAATCAATGTCTAACAGAGCTTCTAACAGAGCAGTGCTTTCAGTTAGCATTACATCCCCATGCTATGTTGATAACAGCAGTTGTGAAGTGTCAGTAGCTGCATTTTAGCCTTCTATAATTTCAGTATGCTCCCCTTTTAAAAACGTTGCCTTTGCAGAATTTGTCAGGTACAGGTAACAGCGGTGCAGTGAAGGTGTGGTGTTCGCCTGTAGTGGTGGTCCCAAATCACTGCAGGGGACACCACAGATGGCCCACACGCTCTTTATTGTGTATCACAGTGTAAGTGTAGCACATTGGCAGTCGGCTGTAGGAGTGCACTGGCAGCCTGGGACTTCAGTGAATGCCTCCGGGGCCTCTCCTGATCTGACTGCGGGCCAACTCAATGCTTGCATCACGCTGTACTTCTACTCACTGCCACTGACCAGTGTTACTACAAAGGACTGTATCTGCATCAGGCCACAGCTCACCTTCAGTGCACCTTTTATTACAAGGATTACTTTATAATACATGAATAAGTCGTGGTACCACTTTCTGATAACCATACCTTAATTATTCTTAGTAAAGACTATTTGTTCATTAGACTATATTAAGCTATCTGTGGTTATTATAGTAGTAACCATTACTGAAGATTTAAATGATGTTAACCTTATTTAGGATACAAAAGTAAAGAAAACACAGCAATAGCTATTCTCAATTGTACTCAACTAACAGGAATGATTATAAAATTGTGACTGGAATTAATTTTTTTGTTTTGCATCACTAGTAATACTGATTTTAATTAGGCATAAAATGTCTGTAACATGCTGCTGAATGTTACCAGCAGATGAACCTGTACAAGTGTGAAAGCATGGAGAAGAAAAGCAGAAGTGTAAACATCTGTTCTTATACTTTGACAAAACGATCTCTCTCTCTCTGTCTCTCTCTGTTTCTTTCCCTCTCTCTCTGTTTCCCTCTCTGTTTCTCTCTCCCTCTGTCTCTTACTCACAAATGTCTTGCCAAGCTCACGTCAATTATGGATGCGCCCTATTGAAATGTTCATGGGATAGAGGTTAATAGTAGAGAACATGTTTTATTACTTAATTGAGTGGAGTTCCAGGCGGCCCTGAAAATGAGGAGTGACTGTAGGCGTTATCACAGTGCACCTTGGGTAATTACGTCTAGATAGATAGAAGGAAGACACGCAGTACTTTTTTTACATCCATACTTAATTTGTGTACATTTTGAGCTTGTTAGCTTTACTTTATTTCAAGAGCAAATATTGAAATTATTAGCTGAATCCTATACTTTCACCATGACATAAGATGAAGAGAAAAACGGCTATTTATTCCAGTGAATACAGAAAATGCAGCCGTATGTTCAAATATTTCACATCATGAAGGATGGATCATTATTTATGTCCTTATGAAAGCACGCATACAAAGCATGAAGGCTTTGAAAGTAGTCCATTGTTAAAATGTATTGCTGCTTCAGTTATATATGTTTCAAGTAGTTTATTGTGACACAGAAACAATCTATTCAAAACATGTATTAACTGCGTCCCATATTAGGGGCCCATATTACACTGTTTACTGATCTATGTTATAATGTTGTTTCCTCATCAAAAACATACCTGAAGTTGTGTTTTGTTTCATTCACACATGTTTAACACACAAAACCCTGCATACTTAGCCTGAGTTCTTTCCTCCTTGTGATGTCATGTGGTGATAAAGTAAAAAACAAAAAGTGCTCCATTTCTAAGAATCATTTGGAACATTTCAGACTTGTTATTGCCAGTTTCTGTTGAACTAAAAGTAAAAAAGAAGCCGTTCACTAGAAAACTAGCGCTTCATGACATCACAAGGTGGAACAGAGCATTTTAAGCTTTGGGGAGCAGACAGGCTAATAATAAAGGGTTACTCAAACATAAGTAAATGAAACATAACACAACTCCCTGTTTGGTTTTTAGTAGGTCACAACATTATAACATGACTTAAAGTTAACAAGAATCAGTTTTGTATAGTATAAGATCTTTAATTTGTGTAAATTTTGAGCTTTATTTTGAGAGCAAATATTTGTATTATTAGCTGAACCATATACTTACACCATGACACAAGCTGAAGAGAAAAGGGCTATTTATTGCAGTGAATCTTTATCAATTTAAGGCTTCCATGTCTTAGCAGCATATCCTCACTTGAAACAGGATTGCACGGCACAATTAGCACATGTAACGACTTTGCAATCAAAAACAAAAACAAGCACGTTTGAAAGCACTCAGTCCTAGTGAGAGGTGTAATCATGTTCAGGGCAATTAGACAGGTTTGTTGTTGTCTGCACCCATGTTATGTACCTGTGGGACGCTGATTGACTCAACAATCCAATTAGTTTTCGTGATGTCGGCTTCACAACAACGTACAATGGAGATGGAGACATGAGCAGCACAGGGCAATAGGGTCAAACCATGTAAGCAGCACACATGAGTGGATGCAGTCAGTGTCAATGTGCATGCCTTCTATCAGTCTATTTAAAGGTCCCATATTATGCAAAATTGATCCTTTTGAGGTTTAAATCATGTTTGAATGTTGTTGCCTCATCAAACACTTACCTGTAGTTGTGTTTTGTTTCATTCACGTTTGAGTAACCCTGTATTACTAGTCTGTCTACATCTCCACAGCTCAAAATGCTCCATTCCACTTTGCCATGTCATCTAGTAGTAGTTTTCAAGTGAACCAAACCTTTAGTTCAGTAGAAATTGGCAATTCCAGGGCTGAAATCACCTAAATGATTCTAGTGAAGGTGCATGGAGTCCAATTCCAGTATTACCACATGACATCACAAGGTGTAAGTGCTTTCAGTTTGAGAGAAGAACATATCCTAACTGCAGGATCTGTGTTTTAAATCTGTGTGAATAAAACAACACACAACTCCAGGTATGTTTTTGATGATTAAACAAAATTACAAGATAGATCAAACAATAATAAATAAAAGTAACATGGGCCCTTTAAATAATGAATCGAAGAAATATTAAATCAAGAAAATGCAGACACTCCCTGCTCTACAAACAAGACCACCGGCTTGATCTGATACATATAATACAAATATCAAAAAGTGGATTGTGTGGAGGACTTGCATGAAGATAAAAGGGTTTGCGTACAAAGGAACAGAGAGGGGTCAACTTTGCTCTCTGGCTGGACTTACCTTTTCTAGAAACACTGACATCTTGGTATAGTTGGTATATAGTGGGGTCTTGAATTGTTAATTTCTATGGCAACAGTGATCATTCTTTATCTGAAAGCCATGGATAATTCAATAGTATTTAGTTTAGATGGAGAGAAGCTAAAATTAATATTGTTAAAATGCAGGTTTTTGTTTTGATAAAGCAAGTTCTAGGGCTTATTCACTAGTAGAAATAATCAGGTTGGGTGTAAAATCTTAATTTACATATTAGGTACTTCTTACGAGAATGCAATAGGGAAATCTGGCAACACCTGACAGTAACACATCATCACAGAATCTGAAAACTGCCAGTTCTTCTATGCTCAGGAAATAACTGGAAAAAAACATGTGTGGATGGTTTGCAGTTATTATGAAAACATCAAAACCTTTCTAATATTTATTGTGATCATGTTATTGACTACTTAGTTATTGACTACTTACTTATTCAAATATGACATCTCCTACTTCCAGGTTGAAACTGTCTGTGTAATCTATCTGTTTGACCAATAGTGCAGATAAACCTGGACTATGAGCAGTGCATGATGGAGAATCGCAGATGTTCTGAGGAGAGAAGGCTCTGCTTGTGTCACATTTTATCTGAGAAAAGGATAAGGCCAGAGGAACAGTGGATCAACACTCTGTGAGGCCAGAGTCTCCAAAGACTAATTATTCCTGTGACAAAGTGGAAAGTGTGCCACCATTGTCCTCGCTCCGCCCAGTCACACATGTTAGCGCCTGTAGGAAACTCTCTTTTGTGGATCACATACATTTCAAGTATAGAGGAGTAGGTGAGAGGCTGTGATTAAGCGCATAGCAGGAGGATGAAGAAGTGCTAGCATGTTGCTCACCTTTGGGGCCCTTCTTAAGTGGCTTTAAATAAGATAATAAGGGCGATGGGCAAAGAAGAGAGGACTTTGTCTGTTGGCATTAGTGCGATGGCCATGTTAGCGGTGATATCTTTGAGGGGGGATAGTGTGCCAGTAATGAGACAGGGTTGCCTTCCCTCACCGGCCTAATTAATCCTACATTTTCATAGCGTATAATCACTGCCCAGAGTGCAGCCTTCTACTGGCCAGTGAAGAGAGATGTCTTAGCGGTCTTTATCTGTGGGCCTATCTCTTTTCGTCTATCTCTTTTGGGCACCTCTTCCACTCGCTTCTCTATGCAATTTATTACACTGGTATCCACAGTGAAGTGAAACCTCCCAGTATGGACCTATCTGTCATCTCTACATTATCAGTAAAAACACACCGCCGACCATATTGTGCTACAAGAGGCACGGGCAAATTACTATTTTTATGGGACATGATAAAGAAAATGCAGCCGTATGTTCAAATATTTTACTGTCATGGAGGAAATGGGAAGGATTGAGTGCTCCAGACGTGTTTCTGTGTGTGTGTTTGGCATCAGTTACATTCAGTGGATGGATAAGGCAAAGATCATTTATGTCCTCATGAAAGCGCACACACAAAGGATAAAGGCTTTGAAAGTAGTCTGTTGTTAAAATGTATTGCTACTTCAATTATATATGTTTCAAGTAGTTTATTGTGATACACAAACAATCTATTCAAAACATGTACTAAACTGAAATGTGAGAGCTCAAAACACACTACAACTGGAATTAGAATGATCATTCTAAAAAAACAACAACAAACCTTAGATGACTGAATTCATAAAATATGTCCTAATTTACTGTTTCAAAGTAAACCCTCCATATGTCTATTTTATTCTATTTCATTTGAGCCAATTCTCTATGTCAGTACAGGGTAAATTCTTTGATTTAACCTGAAATATACCAGAGGCATAAATTATCATAATTATATATATGTGAGAGTTCAAAATACAACAAGCACACTACAACTGTTGGAATTATTTCATATCATTCCTTGTTGTGCCTTTTTCTGTTAGCATCCTGTTAGCCACCATTTGTAAAGTAATGTGATCTGTACATTTGGCGTTAATCTGAATGGTCTTCTTAATGTAACTTCCACATTTACCCATCCTTGAAACTGGCCTAAGTAATGCAGCATCAATACAAGGCTTATGACACGATTAAAGCTGATATTAACAAATGCTCTCTTAGGTTAAATGCCTTTCCTTAAAGCAGATCCAACATGGCTGACGTGGCTGATGTGTTTCCTGTGTCTCTGCTGGACTGGAAATGAGCAGCGGAGCGCTGTGTCTGCTCAGTGGCATTGAAGGCGTGCTGCTGCAGAGCGATCCCTGAGATGATAAAGAGAGGAAAGTGAAAAGTCACATCCTGTCACATCTCATGATCTCTGGGCTGAAATGTGAGGCCTGCGGGGCCTTGAGGGTGACATCCTCCATATACCAACGCATCCCCATGTACACACTCAAGACAAACACAGCACTGCAGAGAGGGAGGGGTGGGGCTTGGATACAATAATGTTAAGACATATTTTATTTACTCTAGAAAAATATTGTTACCATTCATACTTTTCAATTACATGGATCGAATGGAACCATCTTATAAATACTAATAACCATTAAGTCACTATGAGTTTATTACCAGATATTGGTAATGTGATCCCTTCTGATTCCAAACTGGTATCTGTTCAAATGCTGTATGTTCTTATTCATAAGTTTAGAACCTAGTCCCAAACCTGGAAATACCTAAAAGGTTTACATCAGGAAGGACATCTGCTGCAAAACTATACCAGGCATGGCAACCTCAGGAAGTACAGGCAGAAAAAACATTTATGTTATAGATATAGAAATGTAAATGTCTTTCTCTCTATTTCTCTCTCTCTCTCTCCCTCTCTCTCTCTTCTCACTATCTCTCTCTGCATTGCTGTCGTTTGTGAGACAGATACCCCAACCTCAAAGTGACAGGCCCTCAAACGACTTGGCGAAGAAACCAAGCATTAATTAAGTCATTGCCGGACTGTAATTTCCTTGAGAAGAGAAAAAATGCACAAGAAAAGGTTACTGAGACCTTTTCTGTGTCAAAATTACCATTCGTCATGAATATTAATGCATCTAATGAAGACAACCTTTGCTTCATCAAGAATGTTCTGGAGCAGGGTGCCACGCTGATAGACTCTGCCTGTTTTCTCCTTCAGTCAGGGGGAAGAAACTGGCACACATAGAATATATATATACACAGGCATATACACACATAAGATAAGGTTTATTCTTCTGAGTTGCCCACAGTGCATCTCTTTCTTCACATAGAATAAGCACATCCTTTGAAATGCAGGTCCAACATATTTCACAGCTAACTTTTGGACTCTATTGTACTCACTGTGTGCAATGCTGATATATGCACAATAGAGCAGACATATAAACAACAGGTTAAAGATTAAATAAATACAAGAATTACTTCTATTTCCTTTCCTTTTCAGTAACACAAAACTTAAAACTAAATTGTTAACTAAAACTGACCAACAACCAGCCTTAGTTTATTTATGTGTCCTCATTTACCCTTCCAGAGTAAACCCTCCATATGTCTATTTTTATTCTATTCTATTTTAGTCTATTGTCTGTGTCAGTACAGGAAAATTCTTTGATTTAACCCCAAATGTACCAGAGACATAAATTAAATCCACTTTCTGTCCCTAAAAAGTTCTACAAGACATCTCATTTTCATGACATTGCATATAACCAGTTTTCATAAAGTGGTTACAAGTGAGCCCATATCAGTCAGGCATATGGAGTGACAGGAGATGTTCTCATATAAAACTGTCAGTGCAACTTATACCATTTATCTTTGGCCCGACTTGGTCTTAAATAACTAGGCAGGAAACAATGAGGTGATGCCTTCAGGTACCACTCTGCGTACACATAACCTGCAGATGCCATCTTTGCCCTGCTCACTCCTGGATGTCTCTGTCTAACTCTGACACCTACCTCTCATTAATTCAGCCTTGTCACACAGAGACACGTTGGCATGTCTGGGCGCGTGGTGGCAGCTCACCCTGACTGACAGTGTCTGCTACAGGGAGATCTTCTGCTGCCAACAGTTTTGTAAAGTAACCAGGAGAGATAGGGAAGGGTCAGCTCTGCAGCCTGCCGTAAATAGCTATCATTCATTATTAACAGCTTTAGAATTAATGGTGTGTGTGTGTGTCTTGTGTGCGTGTGTGCGTGTTGTGTGTGCAATGGCATTGTTAATTTGGTCATAAAAGACATACATGGACATCATTTGAGCCAGTCACGATCCCAGATAAATCAATCAAATCAAATCAAAAATAACAAATGATAGATAAATTGCATTTTTGTGTTGTACCAGCCCAACACTGCCAGCTCAATCCTTGTTATCTTCATCTACATTATCATAGTATAATACTCCCTACAATGGAAACAAAGCAAGACCGGACTAGACTGGAATGGATAATGCTACAACAGTGTCTTGAGGGGTTGTGTCTCCAGGTCTTGGGTCTTGTACTGATGGTAAATAAACATCATGCCTCCTCTTCCAACTCTTAGGCTACTTCACTTTCTTCTACAGCAATAAGCAATGGTATTACTGGTAAGAAAATATATAAATAAGATGTGAAAACTCAACTTTGAAAAGTCTGAAAGCACCAGAGTATAGTTTTCCAACTACCACCACCCCTACTATTGGCAAATGTACCAAATGTACTAAAAACAGGACATTACTTTTGCAGGCTTGACTCATATCTTAAGCAGTTCATTAGAAGATTATTGTGGACATATTTAACTGTATATCTCTGTTTCAAATGTAACTTAGACAACTTTGCAAACTTGTTGCACTGGCCCATCTGTGTACAAGACAAAGTCAAAAGCACAAAAAACTTGTAAAATGTCTTGTTTAAAGCTGTCAAAATATCAGCCAGAGAGGTCTCCTTTCCATTAGCGCATTCTCAGCAAGTGTAATATCTACCAATAAAAATATCAACTAAGAACACTAATATGTTTTGTATCACATAGATCGTCTATAGAGAGATGGAAAAGGCAAACTGCCAATTATTTTTAGGTATGCTTGTTCTTTTAAATATGCTCTTTCTTTCTTCTGTGACCTGCACATTTGGTAAGCAGACTTGGAACGGGTCCAGTGTGAAATGCTGGGACAGTGAGAGCAAGTCAGAAGAATCAAAATTTGGTTCATGGACAGAAGTTGTGCCAAAGAAGCTCATCGCTGGAGGGCTCAGAGCTCAAGACCAACATAAACATACAGCAAACCCAACGTCAAAAACACATCGCTTTTTTTGATCCTCTGTGCATCAGTCAAAGAGAAAAGAAATAATTGGCTGTTTAGAACCACAAAAAGAAAGTTGTCCTTTGTTGTGAATCTGCATAAGAGTGACTACCATACATTATCATGAATAATACATCCATATCTCCTCTATAGCCGCGGGTGGTAGGGATTAGATAAAGCGCCATAAATAAGCTTCAAAGGCTGCCGGTTGCCGTTTTGTTACACCTCGCCATAGAAGTCTCTCCCTTTAATCACAACCTTAGCCTTCGCTTGCTCGTGGGGCCCTTTTGTTGCGACTGTGCTGCAGTTGCTATTAGTCCGGGGCGTCCCTGTCTGCACACACGTATTCATTTACCTAATTAACAAGGAACTCACACTGGGAGTCAAATGAAAGCTATAGCGAAGGGGGGGACACAACAAAGCCTGGAGAGGAACAGCAGCTTCCTACAGATGCCCACCACTGGAGGCACCACAGTGAGGAGCCCATGGACATGACTGTGTTTTGACCAGTCTAATGTGGTAAAGGTAGTTAATACACATGATGAATAAATAAATAAATATTTCTTGTGTGTGTGTATATATATATATATATATATATATATATATATATATATATATATATAATATATATATTATATTATTTTTTATTTATTTTTATTATTATTTATTTTTTCAATTATTATTTTCTTGTTGGTTTATCTAATGAAAAATATGAAGATTTGAGCTCTCACATTAGCACATGTATGGTTCCTGGTCAGTGAGGTAGATTTTGGCTCAAGATCTGTAGAAGGCCCTCTTGCTCCTGACAAGTGCCCCATGCAAGATTGGACAGATGCAGATAAAAATAAATCCCTTGGAGACATCTTTGCGTCACTTTATCTTAAGCCATTTGCATCAGTCAGTGCAAGTGCCCTTAATATAGCAACTGTGGCTTCAGTTAGCAAACGAGTGAGTCTGTGCTGTCCATTTCCATTGGCCATGTTCTATAAGCTTGCATTACTACTCTTGCCACATTAAAGATCCTATATTATGCCAAATTGACTCACTTTAAGCCATGTAAGAATGCTGTTTATTATTACTTTGTCTACATCTCCAAAGCTGAAAATGCTCTGTCCACCTTGTGATGTCATGAAGAGGTAGTTTTCAAGTTGTCAGCTACCTTTTCTTATCGGGGATTCCAGGGATGAAATTATCCAAATGATACCAGAGAAGGTGTATGGAGTTTAAAAACACAGTGGAACATTCCTGTATTACCACATGACATCACAAGGTGGAGTGTTTTGTGAGTGGAGAATTTAGCCTAAATATGGAGGGTTTATTTGTTAAACATATGTGAATGAAAGAAAACTGGTATGTTTTTGATGATGAAACAACATTATAACATGAATTAAAAATAGCATAATATGGGCCCTTTAAGTCTAATTTAAATAGGATTTGTATACTAGATAAATCCTTTACTCTATCCATCTAACAACAGAATAGCAAAAGTGTTGAAATTGTTAGTAAATTATGTCTAAATCTTTAGTAAATTATTAGTAAATAATGGATTAATATGTATTTGCTAATTGGCTTGTGAGCTTTGTTAGGCAAATAGCTAAAACACAATAAAGCTTTGAAAACAGCTCTCTGTATTTGAAATGATCTTTTACAATTTATCTTTAATTTTACACCAGATAGCATCAATACGCAGTAGCACACTCAATTAAGATGTTAATTTTAGTGACATTTCTAAACTTGAGCTCAAATCTTCCTGACAGTTGGCGAGGAGGCTTACGTGCCTATCTGCGCTGGTATCTGGCTGTTCTTTGTGCCCGCTCCTCGGAGGGGCTGGACTCACAATTCCATTCGGACGACTCGAGCTCTGATTAGGTTTAATTAACACAGTCAGATAGATGCTCCATATCTGCTCTTATCTGAGCCTTGTACTGTCAGGTTATTTTCACCACTTATCATCCATCTGCAGCTTAATAATATGGTCATCCTTTTTATGTGAGGAGTTATAATATTCGCTAAAATGGGAGTAATTAACATCGTAGGCGAGTGCAGGTTAGTGGTTTTTGGCCTCTCTTCATTTATGCTGCATTTCCTGTATGCATTGTCCTAAAAGGCTTTTATTACAATGTCTGCTGTATTGTTATGAAGGTTGTGAATGTGTTCCTTAGTGATGTTAAGGTGGACTATGAAACTTTTCTATAGTGGAAGGTCTGCAAACATGTCGTTAATATTATTGTTTAAGAATGTTCCAGAGTATGGAATTAAACTTATGCATCTCTCATTTATATTATTGCAGGTATTTTTATAGCTGAAAAAAGGAGCGTAGGACTGGGGAAATAAAGAGTAGAGTTTATCAAAGGCCCAGAGCAGAGAGAGGCCCTTCACAAAGTCTATAATGTGCATTTTTCATTAGACAACATGTAGTGTGGGGCCATCAAGACAATTTGCACCCAGGGCCCAAAATCTGGCGCTACACTCCTGGCTGAAAAAAAAAAACTCCAACAACAACAATTCTGAAAACCGGCACTCTATGGCAGCTATTGCGAGTTTGTCTCTCCACAGATCTAACTTGTAAGTGGGCCTGGTGGTGTCAATACTGCCAGATACTCAACAAGAAAAGGTACACAATTACAATGACCCTTCCTTGTATTTGAATTATGGTAAGTGAAGAGTGTATCTCTGCAATGACATGTTTTGTTTGATTTCTAAGCTATAAAAAGTGCACGTACATCAAATGAGATCTCAGAAAACATAGATAACTCAAACTTTTTGGTAGAAATTTAATTTTTGTTTATAGTCCTTGTATTTTTATTGCATACTAACACAATAATCACAATACACGTTGAATTGACTTGGTAAATGGCACTACAGTAGCATGTTGTTTGTGATCCTAGTGCACTCACAACAGCACAGATTAATTACTGGGGCTGTGTGTTGCATCAGCCGCCAATTATCACCTGAGGAGAGTCAGTTGGCAGCTCCACATCTCTCTCTCACTACTCCCTCAAAATCGGCCGCCCATCAGCCCCCAGCAAATTAGATAAGGAGCCAGAAAACATATCACCACCCAAATGCACAGTGACAACAAATCTGGGATCATGGTCGTAAACTCTATTCTCAAAAGAATAAAGAGGAATGAAGGATGTAGTCTGGTTGAAATATGTTACAAAGTGAATTTACATGAGGAGAAGATATTAAAGTTTTATCAAAATCTAATCATCAGCTGGAATACTTTTTGTGTTGGTCTCTGTCCTGGATAAATGAAGTGCTTTGTGCAGGACCTGTAAACAAAACTTCAGCATGCAAATATCATGCCTGGTGATTTATAATTACACAAAAATGACATGAATTCAATACGCATTAAACGGAGGCCAGACCAAGTATAGATTTGTTTGTGTTTAGAGGAAGAATAAATATAAGCAAATATTTTGTCTAACTTATTATGAAGCTGCTATAAAGAGGACAATAAAGTAACTGTACCCGATGTAGTGGGCCAAATTTTACTTGCCAGTATATAAAAGCAACTCTTCCAGTCAAAATGAGTATGCTGTCTGCATCAAATTATAAAGCATTTTACTGTCTGAGAACCAGGAAGTACTTGGTTAGGATACTAGTTATTGATAGCCTCATCATAAGTGCAAAACTCCTCCCTGATCTCTAGAAATTGTGAAAAGCGCTTAGAAACTCACAGCAGTAAATAAGTACGAAGAAGTACAAAATAAGTATGATAAATGTATTTGGAAAGAAAGAAATTATTTCAAAATGATCTAGATCTGTTTTTAACAACAATTACACAACATTTTTTAAAACAATTTTAAAAATCTGGTACAGCCCCTTTAAGTTCATTGATATGAGACAGGAATACTGGAACTCGTAAAAAGGACTCAACAGAAGACAAAACTAACCAAACTGCAGAATATCTTGTGTAGGAGAAGGGAGGAGCACAGAGAAATTGCCAGGGTCTAAGGGCCACACACTGGAAGAGACAGACAGAGAAGCCTATGGTGAAGGTTGAAGGGCATTTGATATAATGTTGATTTTGCTGAACTCCCATTCCCCCCTCACTAGCTCCATGACCTCCCGTGACTTCGGTGGTCTCCGTTTCCATGACGACTGGCAAAACAAGTGTCACACTGCAGTGTTTTTTCCCCCGTCTGAGTGATGAAAATGAATGTGGCCCTGGGATCAACACGGAGCCATATTGGCAAAAAATCAATAGTTTTTCCCCTCTGTCCTGCATCGGTCCACTAAGCTGTAACATATCAATCCATACGCGTGCACGCTTTACACTGATCTCTCTGGGTTGTGTGAGTTGCTGTGTGAAAGAGAGAGAAAAAGCGAACAAGCCTGGCCAATGCGTTTGAACCACTGCATTAAAACAATCTTTGCTTTTGATACAGAGGAGCAAGCTGACTGAACACAGACGCGATGTCAGCCCAAGATGGAGGGGTTTTGTTGTGTTGTTTTTGCTTTCTTTAAATTCTGTTTCTCATTACTGTGCTGAGCCTCAAGCGGTGAGGAGAGAAAAAGCAGGCAGAGCAACTGTGCCTGAGCCCAGGGGCCCCCAGGAGCCACGGGGGGTCCCTGCTTTGATGGAGGCCTGAGCATCATTAGAACAGATAGCATGATGGGGTCAGAAACACACTGCTACCAGCGCACCACATCGGCAGACTTACTCATAGCATTGACAAACAAAGATGTAGCCGACCATCGTGTTCTATGAGACTTATGGGACAGTGATTTAGGAAAATAGCTCCAAAATAGTTTCGACTGGCTTTAGGCGAAGAACTGTGTGCTGCTTCTCAGTGAAATATTGACTTTTATAGCAGTTTAAATACACTTTTTGGACGCACAAAATAGGGTTAAAACAAGTCCAAAAGTGCAGGACTTTGGGATAAACGGCCTCAGTTTTACAAGAAAGCAGAAATTAATTATGTAACCTATCGCAGCTCATTTCTGAAAGTTCAGTGTTCATGAAAAAAATAATGTGAGCTAGCAGTTCCTTTATGGGCATCATAAAAATTATACTGTTGTACTTAAATTCTTTAATAAAGTGGATGAGAACATTTAGGCAGACTGGCATATGTTAATAAGGCTGGGAGGAGAGTGCTGTCCAAACACCTCAGAGGAGGAACTGTCCCGTGCTCAAACCTCCACTCCAAAAAGGTCAACCATATTTTTATAATAGCAGCCCGATGGCCAACCACAAATCTGTCCTCTCCATATAGACGACCACCAATGAGACGCAGTGAAATATCAAGAGTAATACCTGCGCAGCCACTCTTACGACGCCTTTTATAAGAGCGAGAACAGAGTAAGGATTATGCATTATGGTTATAGGAGAGACAAGGTGCAATGTAAGGACACGTAAGAACTGTCATTTAGTATTTACATGAACATACTTGGTCTTGGGCAATATTGATAAAAATGAACATCTTTATATTTTAGGAGTATCCCTGTGACGAGACACATGGACAATATTATGTAAATGTTAAAGGACATGTAGCTGTTTCTTTCCCATGTAATTGAGCAACACCATCTCAGTACATATATATTGTATTAGCAGCCCAAAATAGGTCTCCTGCGTGCTGTCTGCATCTCATAAGAAAGCAATTTATTGTCTAATAATCAGGATGTGCGTGTTAGCATGTTATTTTTTTTTGTTAACTTTACTGTCACGGCAAAACTGAGGTCTGGTCTTTGTGAAAAGCATTTATAAACTCTTAGGATTAGGTTGCTTGGAATGCATAATGTAAGTGAGGAATAACTTTGGATAACTACCAAATGGACTAGTTCTGTTGTTCGATTTTAACACGGTAAAAATCAAGTAGGCCTGCAGCATGTTTAACCCCTTAATGCCTGAATTTATATAGATGTATAAAAATATATATATTAAAATTGCATGTGTTTTGCAGTAGATGGTAAATTTAATTGAGATTATTAATTTGACTATAGCAAAAAAACAAAAAAAACAAAACATAATTTGAATTTGGGTGTGTTGCAAATTTGTGATAACTAAAAACAAGTGCTTGCCAAAGGTTCCTAACAAGGTACTGCATATGCACTAACTGGCATTGGGGGAATGCAGCCGTTATCTTGACTTCCATCATCCATACGGTTTGATGCATATTTGTGACACTCGGCATTAAGGGATTAAATGTCCCGAATCATCTTTTCACAGCATTTTTAAAAATTATAAACAATTTGCTTGACATTCAAAGTGCAGATCTCTTCGGAACAACACTCAACTGTCTTTTTTGATGATCTGCCCAGTCTGCAGATGAAGTTAACATTAACATCATATCATATTATCATTATGTCATACTACTTCAATAACAATATACAGTATATACCATAATTTCTTTCAATTTTTGTTAAAGAAATATGAAATTGAAAATGAATATATGTTTGATTTTTCAGTGACCAATTATCTTGAATCTTTTGATCCAAACAGTCCACCTTGTGCTGTTCGGGGTCAATCGCAGCGGGGTAACTGGTGAGTTGATATATGATAAAAGACATTGAACTTATCCTCTTGCTCTGACCCAGTGTATTCCCCCTGTTTGTCTAAAAGTGAATGTTGGCTGATGTCAGATGTTGGATTGGTGAAGGCTGCTTGTGTGTGCTCTCTGGGTGATGAGCCCCTGCCTCTGACATGGTGCTGCTCTGTTAAGGTCAGGCCCTACAGAATGTCAGGGATGATGACACGCACTGAAAGGTTTCATCTAATCCCTCCATTTCCCTCTTCCTCCTTCCTCCTCTGTCTCCGCCCCTCCTCCTCCTTCATCTGCGGCCCACTCACTCACGGGACAAGACAGACATATAGCGGCCTTCACCACAGCTCTGCATCAAAACTCTCTCCGGTACTGCCCGGTGTGTACATGTAAACAGGGAGCTGTCCCACTGGTCTAAGACCAATCAGCAGAGCCTGGGGCCTTACTGTGGACTGGTCTTTACAGGACTGTCAAACAGTATCACTGCAGTGCTCTCAGGTGGACATTTATCTCGCTCTAGTGAAGAGACTTAGGCTTAAATGCACTTGGACGTACCGTAAATACATAATTAATATTGTCTTTACTTCTTTAAACCAGCTATGTTGAATGTCATGGTGTATCCTGTAATATTATTCAAATAATACAAATGTAGTGGTGACATGGTGCATGGCTCATGTGGTAAAGTTGTAGTTTTATAACCAGAAAGTTGGCAATACAATACTATCTTCAACCAATACATGCATGCTGTTGTTGCGTCCTTTGGCAAGACTTTTCACCACCTTGTCTTAATATGAATATGGTGGGTGAATGAGTGATTGGTGGTGGCACCGATTGGCAACCATGTCTGCTGCTCAGGCCCAGCGCAGCTGTGGCTTACCAAGTGTGGGGAGTTACTGAATAATGTAAACTGACTGTTCAAAAAGAACAAATGAAAATGAAATTGTTTCCAGGTCTGTTGTAAATAAAAAGACAATACCGTTTGAAAACTGCTGACATATCTGACATAATTTTAGCTACATTTATTGAATTCGACCAAATGTCAACAGCTATTTATGTCAAATATAGTAATTCTTTTATAAGCTATTAGCTCTATTACACCCAGAGGTGACCTTCAGTGTGCATGGGGAGAGGATGGGGGACAGTGTTTCTTATAGTTTGTGACTGAAGCTTTGAAATATCTTTTCTCCTGACAATCTTTGCAAGTAGTTTGAAAGCAAATCTAATTCTGTTATTTCTAAATAGTGGCAAATGAATTCAATTAAGCCTCCATGAAAAGAATGTTATTTACACCTTTATGAGATTACCTAGACTTAATTTCCTGGGGTTTTGAATAATTGACAAACAGCATGTGCATACTTAACTAAGCCTCATATTATGCGCACAGTTGAACATGTCATCAGTTAATCTTAATGCTTTTTACTCCTACATTTTCCTTCATTCCTCTTCCTCTCCCGCGCTCGGCTGCACCACACTTAACACTTATTAAATTAGCAGTCATCCAGTGATCAAACAACAAACCCTCTCCATCTCTCTGCCTGAATGACGGTAGAGGTCTCCTCAGCATCTGCTCCTGCCGAATCTGCTCCAGAAGCCCTGCTAATTATCATACGACAAGAGCAGCAAGCCATTTTGTGTGAAGGCAGCACAATTTGTTTTAAGAAGAGAAACAATGCTGGATTCAAGATGCTCGGCTTCCCATGCACCTTCTCATTCTGTCATTTATCCTCTCACCTCTGTGGATTGGGTCGTGAACACCAGAAGAACAGCAGCCATGGAGAGAGAGAGGGAGAGAGAGAGGAAGGGGGGAATGAAGGATTATATAAAGAATTCGCTGCTCTTGACGGTAACTGGTTGAGATTAGTGCCTTAGGGGTACAGCAGTGGCTCTGATTTTGATAGTGCGCCCCCAGCTAAACGCTGAAGGCCGCCTTGCCTAGAGGAGTGTGCCTTCACCCACAGGCAGTCAGGGATTGTTTTCTTACCAACATCTCCGCCTCCTCCTCCACCCCACAGACACCTGTCATCTCCAATGTCAAAACTCCGCACTGAGAGGAAAAGACAACGCAAAGAATAAACAAAAGAAACATGCTTTTTTTAAAGGCACACTCTGCATACAGATACACAGAGGTGAGGCCCAGGTTTCACCTGCAGCAGCCACACTCAAATCCAATATAACCTATCTACAAACAAGGCTATGTGCTCAACTGTATGTAAAATAAAGATGTTTCCAATATATACGAATTTTTCTGGATGCAATTGGGTCCACGCAGTCGTGTTGTGTTCATAGTTTCAACGTTTTTTACAACAATGCTCATTTATGATCCTTTTATCAGTAACAATTTCAAAGTTCAAGTTAATGAAAATTAAATATTTCCATAATATACATGATAATAATGGGTGAGTTTAGAACATGCTAATGCTAGAATCTTAAACAAAATAATTTGCTTTTAGAGACTCCAAGAGACATTCCGTGCACATCCTGGAGTCAAAAACATCCATCTCATGACTCATGTGCACCAAGGGATCCTCAAAAAGCAAAACAATAAAATGTATATTGCATATAGACATTATTATATTATATAATATAATATAATATTCTATTCTATTCTATTCTATTATAGACAACATTAAGTGGGGGCTACCATGTTTTTCTGCTACACCCAATTAACACTATTGTCTCATACTGTATTGTTGGTGATCACATTCTGTCGTTGCAAAAGCATAAAAGTAAAGCACAGTTTAGTGTCTTTTAAATACTTTTGATGAGGTCACCCAGTGTGGGACAAAATGGCGTCCTCGGCGGCCAAAGCGTGGGGATCTTGGTGTGAAGCAGCCCCTGTCATGTGAGGAGTTAAGCAGGAGTGTGAGATGATGTGACACTCACGGCCCTGCCAGGAGCGTGTTGTTTTGGCCAATGGGGGGCAGAGGACACCAGCGGAGAGTAATGGCCGCTACACGCATCAGCCCCACAGCGATAAAAACACAGCACTGTGCCATGTTTCATCTGCACCTTTTCCCTCTCTTTTAATTCTCTGTTTGTTTGTTTGTTTGTTTGTCGACCTTGGCTGTGTCAGCTGACCTTCCTTCATCCAGGATCCAGGCTGTGAGGGTGCAGCGGAGGGGGCCACAATGACACTTCATGCAATGAAAGAACAAACACTACAAACTCACCTCAAAGAAATTTACTCGAAGAAAAAAACTGTCTTGGATGTCCGGCCGCTCTGCCAAAGAAGTGTCATGATGTCGTGACAACTTGAGCAACTGCGAGGGTGCGTTGTATGACCCCCGGCCGGCCGTGGGGGGTTTGAGCCAGGATCCTGACAGGTGTCATATACCTCCTCCATGGGCACCTTCTGTTTCCTGTTCACCTTTCTCCATCCTGCAGCGTTAGGGCTCCTACCTTGTCAAAGAACACACACACACACACCATCATATAATATAAACATACACCAAGGAGAAGGACAGAGGAGAGACGTGCACTTGACCGATGGGGCTCTTCACTTTACTCAGGCTGACACTGGGTAAGGTGAAGTAGATCTTTATCAAGTGTCTATAAAACTGCATTTTAAATCTTTAGATATGTCTTTTACTAATATAGCCTAGATTATAACGTAAAGTCTTACATTTAGTTGCATTAAAAACTAACCCATGTGTGCAGACCTGCTTGTGGAGTGGTTAGCAGTTCTGACTCCAAGTAAGGAGGTTGCCAGTTTGATATTTGGGCAGACTGACCACGGTCTCTTCTAAGGCAGGCTGCTCTGGTGCATTGTTGCTGTTTGGCTCCAGAAAATGTTAAAATGCATGCCTCTTAAACAATGCATTTAGGGACCATGTTTGCACCTTATTAAAAAAGTGTCTGTTTAAACAGAGTGCCATGCTCCCAACCTGACAACCACATTCCCATCTCAGAACACACTTCCAAACTATTTACTAAAGGCTTTCCTTGTGCACAGTTAGCATTTTACTGTGAGCACAATTCCACTCAAAACCTGTTTGCACAGATTCTCCCTATCATCCTTCAGCCCATAGTTTGACAGAAACACTTCAACAAAATGAGATTGCCTCTCGTTACATTGTCTTATACACTTACATCAAAAGTGTCACCAGCCCACTCCGCCAATAACAAGTGGAACAAAGCAAAAGGCAGCACATATTAGATTTCCATAACTCCTCTTAGGGATAGTGTATCATCTGCTCTCTTCGATGGAAATGTGTGGACTAAATCTGATCATGGGCCGAGATAATGTTCACTTCTCACTCCTGAAACACAGACTTCTGTAGGAAACGGAGAGGATCCAGTGACTAACGCATCAATCACACTGACGTTGTTCTGGAGTGATGGATATTCTAATTTCCCTTTTATATACAGGTGCGCAGGATGGATGAATGACGATTAATGGACGGGCAAGGTTGTTTCCACAAAACAAAGGCGTTGTAGCACAGCCCGCAGCGCCGGCGCGGGGCAGGGAGCTGTACTTCCCACATCTGATCATGATGCTTCACAATCCAGACTTGATTTGCCTGTAAACAACTGCAGACATGGTATACATCCTGGGGTGACAGAGGTGTCGCTAACACAACAATAGTTTGGTCTCCGTGGGGACTGCACTCACGTCTATGACAGCTCTCCACACCCTCACCTCATTTTCACACAACCTGTTTCTCACTTTCTGTCACCTTTGTAATTATTCTTTAACTTTGCTCCACATCAAATTGCTTACACTGTTATTTATTGAAAATACTGTCCCTGAGCCAACTCTTCTGAAGCTGTGTAAACTCTTTGCCTCTGCCAAATATCTTTTTGGAAAAATGTTATGACACTTAGGCTACATTTTAACAAAAATGTGACAAATGCAGATTAATAAGGCTACAGTTTTCAGTATTTATGTAGGGAGAAACAAGTAAGTCGTAGAGTAAAGATTAAATAACAAGGTGGGACGTGGAATGAAGCATGTCTCAAATTCACTGAGGATCATTTTGTTTTTTGCCATTGAAAAACATTCTATTCTCACATGAATAATTTAATATTTTTGTAATAGTCTATAGCATTAGACATCAAAAAGGTTCATAATGTATGTAAGACATTTTACCATGGGAGCAACACAAGCAGCCAACACATTATTTTGCATTCTGCATCTCCATCTTACTTGCACAACTGTTAATACAGTAGAACTTAATAGAACTCACAGCTTGTCCTGAGATCTCTCTGTCCTTCTCTCCGCACCTCTCCCTCCCTGTCCCTCTCTGTCCTCTCAGCCATCTGTCATGTGATGTTTATGGGCCCTTTTGCTTTTGTGTCCTGATGACCACTGTCACAGAGAGCTCCCCATTACCGTTGTGGTCTGATGAACGATGTTAGGCAGACGCACGGCTGACACCTCTGTTGTCCTTGGCCGCAGTAAAGGATGAGGACGTGTGGACCGCGGGGACACTGGCTCAGGACCTGTCCATCATCCCGTCCACAAGAAACTCATATTTTGTCCCCCTGACTCCCATCGCTGTCTTAGCTGTGTTTCGGTTTCCTCTTTATCCAGCCAATGGAAATATGTCTGTGGTCAGCGCACCGTTGATGTTGTCATTAATCCTGGGCTGCTGAATGCTGCCCTTGCCTTTCACCTGAGAGTATATCTACATCTCCACAGACACAGCCAGGGACCCTCGCTCCCCCCAGAGGCTGCACCAGAGGCCCCAAAGGCTAATGTACACAGAATAAGAAGATACATGCAGCCTGGGGTGATTTGATCTGCCCCATATAGCTTGATTTATTTATATGATTAAAAACAACTTAAGCTGACTCTTGACTCAGCAAAATCTTATGCCAATTCTATGTGCAATCACCACAGGCTTTTGAGAGGACCAATCATACACTGGCATGTGACGTCTTGGAGCTGGTTCTAAATTTGTGAATATAATCTATATTTCTGATGCACTTAGAGACTTTCTAAACACCACCAATCAATGGTCAGCAAACTGCAAAGTTAGTTAGTGGGCAAACTGTTCAAACTTCTGATTTAAACAGAAATATTATGTTTTATTCAATATGTCAGTGGACAGTTTTATTTCCAATCGTAGGCTGACTACTTTAGATTAAGTGTCAATTTTTATATCATGAAGTTCTGGAGCCGATCATCTCTCATGTACAATCTGCAGTACTGTGTATATGTCACTTATTGTAGGCCATCACAGTGTTGTATTTTATTATAATGATAAGACAGATTTTTTTTTAAATGATTTTTGCACCATTGTGCCAAACAGCATTTTAATCTAGTTACATCTATTTTAATCTAATTATCCTGATTTGTGACTGTACATCTTTATTTTTCAGCTGTTGTTTGTACTTTTCATTGCAATGCTGAAATTTCCCCATTATGAAACAAATAAAGGAACTTACAGAGTACATGAAAATAGCCTATATGCATCCAAGTACAAAATACTTTAAATTAAATAGCAAAACAAAGTAGAGCAAAATCTAAATAAGAAGCAGTTTTGTCATACACTTCATATTCCCTATCTTAATCTTATTTGAATTTCTATTTGTTTTGTGTGATTGTACAGTTTCATATTTGTTGAATATCACAAGTGCAATTTTAAATTCTCAAATATAGCTGGTGTAAATTACCTCCTATTGTGCTTTTATTAGAGTTGTGGTCCATTGCGCTCACTACATTCATTCTCTTTTGTTTGGTAAAACGCTGGCACTTTCAGTAATTATGATGTAGTGACAATAAGGCATTTTCCCATTGCCATTTTCCCTCTGTGATGTGATTTAAAGCCAAAAACAGGAAGTGTGGAACCAGACGTGTCACATGACTTGTGTCTGCTGGTTGTCTAATTAGCGTCTGCATCAAATTAGCTGTCAATTACATGTCCTATTAGTGACTGTGGTTGAGTAGCACATTAAATCATTACCTCAGTAAAGTTTCAGTCAATAGCCAAACACTGATGCCTTTTTTCCTTCTCAGTTTTAGCTACAGTAATTTTGTGCCGCTCACTGCGCAGTAATTGCCATTTTAATTAGGTTTATACCAGATGCCCTTCCGCAGACAACCTTCTGTCTAAATCTTTATTTTTAATGTCCTCTCCACTGTCATACACTGTATACAGCATATTGATGACAGATAGTCAAGCAGGGATTTGACAACCTTACCCACTGCTGCACCAGTAACCATATTAAAATGTATTGTATGAAAGAAAAACAAGATTGTGGCATGGAAAACATCTGAAAAGATAATAGGCTGACAATAGTGTATCATAATGGGACCAATCTGGACAAAATAAAAATCTCATTTATTCCGCTCGGCCTTAGTCTCTCTCCTCCCTCCCTCCCTCCTCCTCCTCCTCTCCTTATAAACGTCTTTACTGGCCGCTCAAGCTGCTGATGAATTCTTAAGCAGATCACACTGATAATTGTATTTCATAACTGTCAGTTGTGCGAAAGCTGCCAGTGTGCCCAGGAGCTATTTGTGTCTCGCTGTGTCCTCCACTCCACCGTCCTGCCCACTGCTACCCCCACCCCCCAAACCCCCCTTTCTCTCAGACTGGCCCCCTCCCGCAATCATGGGACGTGCCTGTACTTACTGTCCCCGGCCTTCAAATTACTCAATCAGTACGCCACGTTTACGGATGACACCTTTATTACAATTAATCAGTTGGAACTTGATTAAGAAAGTTATTCCTCCCCTTCATTGGAGGCTTTTACACAAGTGGCACTGCTGCATATTGTAATTTATGTCCCACTGAGCTGTTGCGCCGGTGATAGACAGAAAAGCTGACAGATTGCCAGCCACACTGAGACACATGTGGACAGGTGCGCGAGCCAGCCCCTCCTTTCCCTCCTTCCTCCTATACCCAAACATGGACACAAACATCCTCCCTATCATTCTGTCACGCACAACTCATAGCAAAGAGTTTTTATTACGCGACTTTAATTGGCTTGCTATTCTCCTTGTCTCCTCTCTCACGTTTAACGCACACACATCCCGAATGAAGCCATCTCCTTACCTTTACTCACAGTTGCCGGGTCTGCTGTGGCTAATTAGTTGAGTGGGGTTTTAGGTTTGGTAATTAGGCGGAGGTAGGACTGACGGGGGCTCGGGGAGTTGGGGAGTTGAGAGGGTCTGAATGACTTATACAGGGGAGAGAGAGAGACAGAGAGAAAGAAAGAGAGAGAAAGAGAGAGAGAGAGGAGAGAAAGTGGACTGTCTGAATCCTGGCAGCACTGAGAAGCCAGCCAGTGTCCCTTAGGTGCCTAGAGCGACCACACTATGAAGAAGGTGATGTCTTTGTTAAGTGCCACATGTTCCAGCGAGGGGAAAAGAGGAGTTTAGTGGAGAAAAGAGGCCTCTGAGATTTTTTGGACTTGCCTGAATGTCAACAAATGAAAAGCAGAACTATAAAGTTGTACAGGAAATGAAATGAAAAGCAGGAGTTCTGTCATGTCTGGTTTTTGGTTCAATCGTTCAAATGGTGAAACTGACCAAATGTTGTCTTTGTTGTTAACTGCAATCAATTTGCAGGAAAAAACACTACAGTCAAGAAAATAACAAGCATTATGGGCGTTACCTCAGATGGCTTAAAAAGTTACCTTGATCTCTCCTACGCAAAAGTCTTGGTATGAACAAAGAAATGTGAATAAATGTACAAAACATACAGAATTGAGTACGAACCTATGCAAAGAAAGTGATCCTATCTAACAATGTTATGCAGGTGGATGAATTGCTCTGGGCAAACAAGTTTTCATTAACTTAAGAGGTGAATTCATGTAGACAAGAACAATCATTACCTATAAAAGTAGCAACTAAACCAAAACCAGCTATTTAGGCTAAATATTTTGTATCATGAGTCACAGAATGCATTATCCATGTATTTCAGAGTGAAGAAAATTTAACTTTGTTGCCATACCAATAACAATAAATAACAAAAAAACTAAACTGAATACTATCTACTGAATTTGGAAACGTATTAAAAATGGCACCTTTTTCAAAATTCACATAATGTCATCACTGACAATTCTACATCATACAGATCTAAAACAAAATAAACAATACATAGAATTGCCATTTCCATTTTCCTGTCTCACCTTGAAATATTCAAATTTTAAATAAACCCTGAAAAAAAAAAAAACATTACTGAAATTGTAAAGACAGAATTTCCTTCCTAAAACTTTTACAGTGCAGTATTTGAAAATACACTTCATGAAGTGGTACATTAATGACCCTGTGTAAAGAGCCAATATTACCGCAAGTCTCTCCTAAAACAAGACTCTCAATTCCTCAAAAGAAGGAGGTTTTTCGCAGTTGCACCGTCACATACGAGACCCCTCTCTATCTTTAGTGTCTTGTTTACGCTCCACAGTTAGGAGTCTTGTGTGCGTTGCCAGTTAGCAGCGGCAGCATCCTCCTTCTGCAACACAATCCAATTAAATAAAGAGTGTTGTCTCTCCAGGTTCCTGTGTTCTCTAATTGGGGCTGTGACTGCTCACTAATCAGCGCAGGTACAGGTAGGCCCAGGAGGACGCCAACATGAGGCCTCTTCTGTTAATTGAAGAGATGCTAAATCTGGACGCTGCTCTATGATGGTACACACACACACACACACACGCACACAGTACTTGAGGTAAATTCATTTCAATGTTCACGTGCATCATCGACTTTCTCACCTTTTCAGGGCAGGCGTGTAAGAGCTTGCATTGACTTCTTAATGCACAGGCAAACAACTGTGACAAGTGTGACTATAACTTGACAATGTCTGTGCCACGTACTAATCGTCTAGCACAGTCATAGTTCAGAGTATCTTTAAAATGTACTGGTTAAATGTTTACTTATAAATCATAGGCCTACAGAATTTACAAAAATTTTCAACAGCATCAACACACACTATAAATATGAAGAGCCATTTTATTGAAATGTCTCATTTGTATTTCCATTTTTTAAGGAATAGATTTATTTAATGTTGCTCAAAAACACACTTTTCCTTGGGTCCAGTCTACAATGTGAATGAGGAAACATCTTTTGATATCAGTGCGTTGGATTTTGAGTCATGTTGGTATTATAATTAGTAGCAATCTAATACTCAACTTTTAATGCACTTAAGTGAACATAATACTGTTTACTCTACAAAAATCAATATTAATTTGTATCTTTCCTTTTTGCTGAATGAACCCAATTACACAGAATCGGCTTGATTACAAATTTAATTGATAAAAATATATTTTAAGTAGTCGTCCATGAGTGATTTGCAGCTGAGAATATTTGTGCTATGACAAAACATTACACAAAATCATCAGCTGAGTGTGCGTTGCCCCAATGACCAGTGCATTATAAGGACTGAGTGTGGTACCTATTTGTTGTGGATATAAAGCAGTCCTAACCTGGTGTGTTCCTGATTTCCTGCACCGTCTGGAGAGGGGAGCAGCTTTGCATGCTGGGGTCACACCTGTAATGCATTTCACACTGGGTTATATTTTGAGTGGCCACCTGGATGAGGAAATAACATGTTCACAGTGCATGGAGCCTACAGCCCTCCCTGCCAGGTATGAACAGGTGTTTCTCTTAGACAACACACACTAAGCTTACATTACAGACTTCAGGTTAGCATGTGTTATTGTTGGAATTGAATTAAATATGAACAAATAACACGTTCACACACAATATTAGAATGTTTAAGAAAGTAAAATAAAATAAATCTAGAAAGTTTGCAGTTTTTTTAAGAATATATTAAATGCCATTCAAAAGGCCCCAATATATGGAAATGCATACATTTAGTATACATATATTTTGTAAAGAAACTGTCCTAAAAAGTGCGGGTTAATAGCGTGGAATCAAATAAAAAATATATGTTAAGCAGAAATTTTAAAAATCCTAAGGAATATTTCACTGCTGAGTATTTGAAGCCAGATCTCATACAAATAATGAAAATGCAAGATGTCAGAGGCCATTCCGTACTACATTCACTATAAGTGTTTTTTCTGTACTTGTGGTGTGGAAAGAAGTAATGGCATTTTCCAGTCCAACTTCTCTTTAGCTGAACTTAATTTTTTTATATTATGTGCGGCTCCAGGGCATACGGATAAAAAGATTGATTGTGTGAATGCCGTTTCTGTCAGCCACAAACAGGCAATGAAATACCAAGCACACCTGCAGCCACTGAATTCACTTTTGACAAGCACATACCAATGTAAGCCCCTATTAGAAAAACAATGAAGTATATCATCAAATATTTATGGGAGATAAAGTGCTGCAGAGTGCTAAAAGCAAGCATGTAGTGGCAGCGGGTCTCAAATACTTTTAGATGTGTAGGTGGGCCAGAAATATTTTAGCAGAAATTAGAGTGGCTACTGCTTCTGACAGTAATCTGAATATTTATAGGGCTCTGAGTAGGTTACAACCACAGTGAAAGGAGATATTAAGACTTACTGAACAAAATATGGAAAGAAAAGAATGTGAAATTATTTGTAGTGTTTATTTATGTGAAATTATATCATATAATCATTTAAAAAAATAAATTTGAGGTCCACAGGGTGACCCAGGATTGCAGCACTTCAGAGTAACTCACAGTATATTATTCATAAAACATGAATATGCAAAATGCAATGAATCAACATTTCAGTACTAAAAAGTTTGTGTACTGAATTAACACATATGCATATAATCAAACAAATTGTATAAATTTATAAAACATTTATGATTAAACCTTATTGCATTTTATGTATTTAGTTCCTACTATTGAAGCAATGACTTGACTTGTAACTGGTCTTTAACTGTTACACTTAAGGGGAGCGGTTCTGAAATGTTATGCTATAATTTTTATAGTAATATGTCAATCAGTTTCATTCAAGTACGATTTGTGCAGTGCATTAACAACATAATAAATCACAATTTACTATTGCTCTGTGCAGCAGCTGCTACCTCCACTACCACCTTGCCCAGGTTTTTCCCAGCATACATGTAGTCCACAGCTCGAAACACTGACTCTAGTCCTGAGAACCTCCCCTCCTCCACCAACTCCCCACAGTCCACCTCACACACCAGCTCCCCTTTGGCCATCAGCCGCATCATTTTAGCCAGCGCCTCTCCGTAGTCGCTTAAGAAATGAGGCAGGAAGAAACCACGCATGCTAGCAGACTTCTGCAGCAGCTTGACCGGCAGCGTGGTTCCTTTAAAGGCTGGGATCCCTGAAGCAGACTGGTACCCTGAGATGAAACCAATAACTATGAGTCTTCCCTTTTTAGCCAAACAATTCACTGCCAACTCTAATGTACTGCCACCGACAGACTCATACACCACATCAATGCCTTTTGGGTACTCTTTCCTCAGTGTCTGTCCCAGGTTTTCCACTTTGTAGTTGATCGGTCTGTCACAACCAATGGATTTGAGGAAGCCAGCTTTCTCATTAGAGGAACAAGTCCCAATAACATGGCACCCGGCCTGCTTTGCAAACTGCACAGCGAACTGTCCAGTTCCTCCTGCAGCCGCTGTGACCAGCACAGTCTCACCTTTGGTCAGATCTCCCAGACGTTTCAGTGCAATATAAGCAGTAGCTCCACTGACCAGCAAAGTGAGGAACTCAGGTTTGACTAAGGGTACACGTATGCTCTCCTTGGCTGGCACTACTGTGTACTCGGCAAATGCCCCGTTGCGGAAGTAGGCCACAGTATCCCCGATGGTGTACTCTGAGCTGGCTCTAAGGCCAAGGCCGACGACCTCACCGATCCCTTCAAAACCAGCATCAAAAGGAGGCTTCACTGTGGGGTCATAGCGTCCAGCAGAGTAATTTATGTCTGAGGCGTTGATTCCCACAAAACTGGAAAACATGACATAAAACAGGGATGTGATATAATTATTGCAGCAAAGCAGTTACAGTCAAACATCTCTGTGCTCATTCATTAAAGTAAGACATATTATTTTCTAGATTAAGGAGGTCAGGACTTGATTTGTCTCCTCTCCACCCGTCGGTATGGTACAAACACTCAGGTTTGTTTTGGCAATGATTCTGCTCTCTCCTGAAAAGAACAGTCGTGCTCTGACAGGGAAAGGCTTGTATCACAAAACACATTGCATGATGTCATGATTCATTGTCTTCACAGACACCCACAACAAACTGCACTTTAAAAATCTCAGATAGTTCCATCGGCTCCAAACCCAGACGGCTTGTTTTTATCTTACTTTGGTTACAGAAACAAATATGTGAGAAAGGAAAGCATAAATAAATCATTTACTGTCTTTTAGAGCGGCGGCATGCTGTGTCTCATTACTGTGCCCACCACACGTTACTTTGAGCTCATACTAAATGCTTTTGTGAGTTACACATGCGAAATCAGAACATTACTGAACCATCTCATTTGACTCTATATGTAATTTAAAACAGGTTTCACTAACAGAGAGACTATTTTATCTTCAAAGGTATACAAGTTTAGAACTAAACGCATTGCACTACGGTCGGTTACTTAGGCAAACAAAGTGAGTATATTTTTCTATAACAAACATGCCTATTTCTTTTACTATGTTGTGTGTTATGTGTGCTATTAATTTGATCACACCTTGTGCAATCTGATATAACTTAGAGATTTTAAATACATTACACTATTGTACTAACTATAGTCAAAGCAGAACCAAAATAATGTTACTAAATATATATCCTCCAGCCCTGCTCTATAATATACATTTTAAGAGTAAGATGTTTAGTGTCAGTACGGACAATTTCCTTTTTTATAGTATGGTAAACATTTTTAAATTAGTCAAATGCATGTGTTTTTTTCCCCTCTGGTCCCTCAAGATGATATTTGTTGTATAGGCTACATTTAGTGATCACGCGGCAGCTGAGGAGAGAAATCCGCGGCTCCAGAATGTGCTCCCTGTTCGTTCTTCTCCATCATCTCCATGTCCTGATGTCTGCGTGCGCCCTTTTCTGTTTGCAGGTTGGTGACGTAGAGACAAGAGAGAGGGAGGGAGAGACAGAGAGAGAGATGCCGAGATGGATTGATAGACAAATGCAGCGAGGGCGGAACTTGGAATTACAGAACAACGCTTATCCCTCACATATTTTGCCACCTTGTGATGATGACCGCAGGTACTACTGGATATGGCTAAAGCAAGGTAAGCTGACTCCTTTTTACAACTTCTAAACTGCATTTTGACACACGCTATCGTTTCGAATGAGGGAGTGCGTTCGGGTCGTTTACTATAGGCTTTTAGGAAAGGCGGTCGGAGACGTGCATCCCTGCCTGACGCATGCTGTTTTCAGGCAAGCAACTTACCGATTTCTAACGAGCAGCTCCTCGTTTCCTGGTGTCGGCACGGCCACGGTTTGTAGGGAGACAGCCTCTCGGAAATCTGGACTAAGCTTAGTAACTACTAGCTTTTTCATAGCGCCGGGTATAGAGGTCCCTCGGTAATCCATGAAGTGCGCGGAGTAGGACATGTCTATGATGTAGCGCCGAGCAGGCACATGAAGTCCGAACGAAAGTGCCTCTTTTCCTCCTCGTCTCGCTCTGAATAAGCGAAGCACAGCCGTGCCGCTTCTTAGAGAAAGCAATGAAGACGTGGACATGGCAAAGTTCACGGCCAACTTGACTTTACAGCAGCTAGTAGTAATATGCCCGTCATGCCATTAGCCTGCGCTGTAGGGCTTTTTACTCCGCTTGCGCAGGCGGGACCAGGCCAAACAGCTCGCTGACGGACCTCAGTGAAATAAAAGCCCCTTTAAATCTACCATAAACCACACGAACTAGGCAAACCACGCTGTATTTAGCATTTAACGGAGCTATCGACGTGTAGCCTGTAGCTCTGTAAGAAGCACACTCAAGAGTTATCTGGCTGAGTCCCTCCCCTTCCCGGACACAGCGCTCACTTCCTAGTAAGGTGAAACAAATCAATCCTCATCCTGTAACAACAACCATACTATATGTTTTATTACTTTTGCTTAACCAACAGTGCAGAATGTAGCACAAAGAGAGTCACGGTCTCTGCGTCAGACTGACAGAAGTAAACCTTTACGCACGATAACAATTTATTTGTCAGATATTTCAGTTTTTTCCTTTGTCACGTGACATAGTTTTCATTTATTACTAGTTACTAGGTTTTATTATTGTATTCAACACAGTAAAGCCATGGTTCCACCCCATTTGTGCTTAAAGCCATTAGTTAGTGACATCTAAGTTGAGCCTTATGTCACACATGCTTGTTGCTGCGCACAGTTTGTAACTTTTATCTGGCTTTAAGTTCCATGTGGATCATTTCCTTTTGTGGGATTTTTGTAGAGCGATGGGAGAAAGAGAGAGAGAGGAAGGAGGGAGAGGGGGAAAACAAGACAATTAAAAAGATTGACAGGTAGGCTCCTCTGTCAGGGGTGACGCTCGTGGAGAGGGAGGAGTAAAAATGTAGCAGGAAAAGCCACTCGATGCGTCTGTCTATCAGTTGAGGCTGTCTGAAACAGCTCCTGGATCCCACCGCCGTTTCCATTTTCCTTTTTTTAGCGAAGACCTCTCGGATACTCAGAGTCACACGTTTATTCTTTAAATCTACGACATATATTCTTGTGGAGATTTTTGAAACATATAAATATTTGAGTCCGTGTCGTGGTTGTTGGCAAAGCTTGGATGCGCCTGCGTCTTGTTTGTTCCCCCTTCGCTCTCCCTCTCTCCAAGTGATCTCCACCGCATCAAGCAACCACCCCTTCTCCAAAAAACTGTCCGAGATACAATGAGATGAGCGACTCGTAAAACGTAAGTAATAAAAGATATCTGCTGTGTGTTTTTATTCTGTTTTCACGTTGGAGTGGAGTGGGGACAGGCGGGGAGGGAGGAAAAGTGTGTCCGGAGTGGTGAGCTCGAGCTGGGCTGAGGTGGCGCGGTGGCCGCGGTACATTGGGACTGACACTAACCTATCTAACGCCTGTTTGTCCTGTCTCATCTCTCTCTCTTTCAGGACTGTGGCAAAAGAAAAGAAAGAAACACGAGGATAAGTTGCTTGTCACAAGTGTGCGCTGCACTCACTCGGGACTTATTCTTTACTGAGTTCATTTATTTCGAGTTTGTGTAAAAAGAAAACAAACTCTTTACTCCCTGATACATACCGAGGATTTTTGAGTGCTTTTACCCCTTTTAAGTCTGCAATGATGCACAACGAGGAAGACGATCTTTGATGGACATGAAGGTGTCATAAGAAGCAGCCTCGACCCAAATTCGCGCTCTCTGAAAACTCCAAAAATACTAAGCAAAAAGAAGAAAAAGACATTCAATCCATTCACTTCAAAGAACGGGATGTTTTTTCTAAACTGAGAGACTTTCATTGTGTCTTTTTTCCTGCATGAGAAGCATCGTGGAAAGTGACGGTCACTATGCCGAGGAGAAAGCAGCAAGAGCCGCGGCGATCAGCAGGTATACCCCGAACACACGACACACTCCTATGTGACTAGTCCAGCATTTACCCTTCACTGTATATCGTATTTAAAAGCAGATATGCAAGTTTGTTTTTATTTCTCAAAGCACAATTTTAATCACATTTTCACAGTTTATTCTGTGCGTAATTCACCCCTGAAGTTGTCCTAAAACTACACAATTACGCTACATCATCTGAACTACAAAACTCTCAGGATATTTTTTTCAACATGCACTTCTAAAGTTAAACAAAATAACGTGTTATGGAGATAAAAGGCAGCTTTAGGAGGTTCAAGAGTGAGTAATGATGAATAATTGACTTAGAGAGCAGGGGGAGAAAACTAGAAGGAGTCCGGCTTTTTTCCTTCTTTTCTCTATTCTATTAAAGGATTGCCATTCTTGATTTGATGCGTGATTGATCGTGCGTCATGTGGCATTCTTTGATCTATTCATCCGTAATAAACATCAATAAATCCCTCCAAAAAGACAGCCAAGTCTGGTGGGTTTAGCCTTTTAGCCAAACACAACTTGTCTGTATCTCCAAAGGCAAAAAGTTTGATTAGGCGTAAAAAACATAAACTGTATCAACATATTAATATGAATTAATATTTTCTAGAGGCAGTGAAGTCTATTCAAACAATCCTTTATTTTAGGTTCTGTTTGTATCTAAATTCTGCCCACATTCCATGTAAGAATCAGTCCAGTAATGAAATCAATATCCACTGCTGGAGGCTAGTATAATATTAGCTATGTGACCAACTGATAAAACCAGGTGTTGGCAGACGACCGACAACTTTGACTTGTAGTGGTTTGGATTTGGACTCCCCCTTCTTCCTCTCGTCTCCCTGCAGCCTTTAAACAAATGTAAATGAGTGACAGGGGTTTCTACCTCTGTGCTAATGAGCACAAGCCTTTGAAGTTAGGCATTAACAACTGGAGTGAACAAAAGACAGTAACAGAATTTTAAAGAGATTTTGAAATATGAGGTGCAAAGCGGGTCGAACAGGAGGGCCAGTCGACGAAGACTTTGAACTCAGCAGGTTTTATCATTTTAAACAGGGCACTACTCAAAGATGATGGTGCTTTGAGCTGATGAGGAGGATCAGATGGAGTGTGTATGACGGAGAACATTCAACTAGTCCTTGGGTTTCTATACACCAGATTTCTATTGTTCAGGTCAAACGGCAAAAAACAGACATACGTTTGTGTGCAAGCTAACTTTTATGTACATTTAACATTGGAAACAGTTTTTTAAAAAACACTAATAGTGGGCCTCACATTCCTCCTTTAAGACGCTTCCAAACTCTATGTACACACAAGCGGATCACAATTTTTTGTTCTCTTATTCAGCTTTATGCTTTATGATTTGGAACGTGGATTTATAAACAGTGTAGTAAGAATGAAGTTGTTTTAAAAAAACACAGAAGATTGCAAGTGAAAAACGCAGTTGTTGTAGTCAGTATTTGCTTACTTAGTATGTATTAACCATGACACAGATCTGACCCCTCCTTCTCCTGTACTCTCCCTCACACACCATTGATCCATCACAATGTCCCCTGCGTGTCATCATGGCACGTAATGGTCAATCGCAGTTTGGCTGACGGGGTGTATCCAGTTTTCACTGATTGTAACATCCAGGATTGAGATAAGCCCTTGACAATAATACTGTTGGTAACACACACAAGTAACACAATAAAACACACTCTTGAATTGGAGGTGAGGCGCCTGTGCCCCTCTGGGACCTGCTGCTGACCTGTGGCTTCCTCTCTGTGTGAGGGCAGCGTTCACAGCGGGATGTTAGCTTTGATATTATATTTCATTTTTGTTTAATGCTAGCTTTTATTCTATTATTGAACTTTTTTTGTATTTGAAGGCCTATACAGGAATTTAAAGAGTAGATTTAAAATTATTATTATTATTATTATTATTATTATTATTATTATTACATATATTCAGTTATAAAAAGTATTAAAAAACATGTCTTAACCAAATAATTTTTAACTGAAATATTAGATTTTTTTCTGAATTTGTGAAGTAATTTTACAAATAAGACAAAATGTAGAAACAGTTTATTTTCTTTTTATTGCAACAAATAACTTCCATATTGTACACGTCAAGATTTAAAAGTCAGGGGGGAAGTATCCACAATTAAAAATGACAGAACAGGAGTGACTTCCTCTTTCATGTAAAACGTCGTATAGAAGTGAGACAAGAAAGAGGAGCAGCTAAGATATTGGTCTGTATTTCTTTGATGGTTAATTATAAGGCGATGGTATGTGTGTGCTTATGGAGTCGGGGTGGAGAGGGGGGCGAGGTTGCTTCCCGTTGGCTTCATTAGAGAGAGCCCTAATTATCTGTGGAGCTGATGGATTTGTGACAGGCCCTAACGATTAATGCTGACAAATTCAGTAAGGTGTCAAGTCCGCAGCTGCCTTGATGTAATCAAGTTGATATTATACAGTCCCCATAGCCTCTAGTGCAGCACCAACTCAATTTGCCTGTGCAGGTGACAAATGGACTTTGCTACCTGACTAATCACGTCAGGAGACAATGCCAGTTAATGACCTCGCTTGAGCCCCCGCCGCCCCCACCCATACCATTCTTATAACCTTGTATTAAACCAGCCTAATTCCTAAGCTATATTGCAATCTCCCTCTTTTTTCCTTCAGCTAATTTTTCATTACACTCATTTATTTTTATTTAAATCCTTCTAATTACCGCGCTTACTTTATGTGTCAAGATAGCGGAGCATTTTCATAAAGTTCTCCGCAATTTTACAGCCACGTTGAGAAGGTACATTTCCACTGTTGTAAAAGATTTATTTTTTTATTAAGACGTAACTCAGGCCTGATCTCAACTGAGCAATCCAAAGTTGTACCACGATCCATTTTTTAAAAGCGCAGACGTCCTGTTGAAGTTTTTACACTTTTGCATGTGTTACTGAGCTGCCTGTAAATCACGGCTGCATTAAAACTCAGCAGAGACGTACTTTGGCTGAACGTCTTGCTGCCTTCTTGCTAAAGGCCTCTAGTTTCTTCCAATCCGGAGCGTCATGGTGTCCTGGGATTAATGATTTTGCATGCCCAAGATGGCTATGATTACACTGCAACCTTTGTGCATGCACTAAATGTGTGATATTCTCCCCTCAAAATAATCTGCATGCTAACATTTATACGTCCTACGTCTCAGCCCTCGTACATATGTCTACACTGGCGTCCTCAACGTGCTAAAATGACTGTAGGTGTTTTTTAACTTTGCCAAATTTTGAATGCCACCTTCTTCCCTGAGAATTCAAACAATCTTGAAAAGTTCATTTTGTGCAAGTAGAGTGGCCATAAAGTTAAAGTGTAAATGACTTAATGACACTGTTGCTTCTGAGAAATGAGTTGTATGTTTATTGAAGGAAAGAAAGACAGTGTGTGTTTAGGCAGTGGGTTACAGAGACAGTGGGGGCAATGGGAGCGTATGTGTGTGTTGTAGCTTAGACCAGAGCGGTGTTAGTTTCCTGGAATGAAAAACTTGTAATGGTAACCACGCTATGTTAGTCATCGTCTTTAGCAGGGCTTGACTTCAGTGCTCCCCTGTTCCCTCTTAACTTCAAAACACCCACCCCCCCACCACCACCACCACCAGCAGTAGCCGTGTTTCTGTCATACCTGTTCACTTAAACCCATTTGAACACAAGTTATCAGACATATATTGATCTAACCTGTTGCCCCGGCCCCCTCTGGTGTGTTGTATGTTTACTGTATGTAGGCTGTGTATTACCTCTGCGTACATGTGATCAGCCCATGCTTGAGGTTACGCTAATTGGAGCGGCCGTGTCGTTAGCAGGTGGCATCGATCGGCCCGTCGATAGTCACTTTTGCTCTAGTGCCTCCCGCAGAACGAACAGTTAAATTTACATGTGGGATTTGAGGTAGTGAAAGGTCAAACATGCTCTGCTTGTACTCTAATGCCTCGAGTCACCGGCGCACTGTGTGTATTATGCAAAGATAATAATTACGCTCCTATTAACGTTAGAGTCACAAGATCTTGTAAAATGAATTTGGCTTGTTGAACATTGAACAGTGTTATTGTATCAAAATGAGGATATCAGTGTGTTAATCTGTGTTTGATAAGCGCTCTCTGTCCACACATATTTCACATCAGAGATCTTATAGCCCATCTCGTCTCTTTCTGTTTCTGATTCTTCCTGATTCTTTGTGGGGCATTCTCCACAAAAGCTGCCCTCGGGCCAGTTTGCTCCATCACTAGTGTACTGTTGGCCTCTGCGCACTCACACACACTCACACGCTGCAGCGTAAACACAGACAGACAAACACACACCTACACCTAATGCTTAAATGCAGCCAGCATGTCTCTGTGGGAGGTCATAATGGAGGTGGCTGAGGATGATGGGAAATCATATCATTAAAGCTGCCAGATGTGCTTTGTTGCCTTTCTTACAGCACATAAAAACAGCAGCAAGTCATGGGATCCACAAAGAGAATTGAGTCTGAGAAAATCAGGTCTGAAAACAGATAGAAACAGCCCCCTGGGACCGGGCTGACAAGCAGTCTCACTCCTGACTGCCATAGAAAAACAATTTATCCAAATAAAGAATTTTTGTTTTCATTTTTCAATGCAGCCGCATCATAACAATATTTTTTTAAGTTATGTGAAATCAGAATTCGTCTCAAAGCATTGATAAACACTGAGCCGATAGTGTTATCAGTGCCTCACGTTAAGTGTGCTTAATTACTGTGTAATATTTGTGTGGTGCACAATAATTTTATTTTGTTAAGGCTTCGCACTTGGGATGTAATACATAAACGCTTATTAATAGAAATTTGTTGAAATGTTAGGGTTTTATTTTCTTCTGGTATATAATTTGAGCTATGAACAGGATGAGAGGGGAAACATTCAAGAGGAATAGTCAAGAAACATTTAAAGGAATAAAATGACATCCTAAATTTTCTTAAGTAAAGCATTACATTTAGCGCGGATAAATTTGCTCTTCTGATCAGTGCAGCTCCTTCTCAAGTGGCTATGAGAAGTCTGTTAGAACCTAACTCAACATGTTACTTCTATCAATAAAAGATGAGCAATTACAGAATATTTTGTCTAATAAGTATTTGAATTCCTCAGCGCAGGAAAAAAACATGTAGCTTACCCACTCATTACATCAGTTAGCAGGGGGAGTGAGAGGCAGCGCTTTGATGCTAACAAACAAACAAGACAAACGAGATGGGCCCACTACAGAGGAGCACAGCTCCGTCCAGGGACACCCAGCCTGCCTCTCCGCCCCTCTACATCTTAGTCTTCACATAATCTTTTCTTGCTTTTCATTTTTTAAACCATGTCTGCTGTACTTTTATTTTTTAGTTCTACATGTTGCTAATTTTTCATTCATCCATTTCTCTTTCTTTCCTCTCATGTTTATTGTTGTTATCAGTCAAAAGTAAGACCGTATAAGCAAGTGTGTAACCATACTCATTGTACAATATACTTAATAAGTTATAAAATGATGTGTTTGCAACATGAAAAAAAACCACGCTGTTGCAACATAATTAGTTGTATGAACTTGATGAAGTCATGTTGAACATTTGACAAAACTATATTGCTGTTTTGGTTTTGGGTAAATTTAACACTTAATTTTTTGCCAATCACTACAAATTGTAATCATCTGTATGAATTAATCAGGAATGATATGATTAAGTGTAACTCAATGGCATCTGGAGAGCAGCGGTGGGGTGGTGTGGGGCTTGCGTGGTGAGTGAGCTGTGGGCAGCTTTTAGGACGGGTATTAGAGCTGACAGATGAACAGGACGACACACAAATTCTCCTGCAACAGCTGCGACTGTCGCCATTATCCTGACAGGTGTCAATTAAGAATTACTGCCCGGCCGGGCGAGTCCCACCAACCTCGTGCCCCCCGCCTGCCATCCCACTGCACACACACAAACAGATTTAGGCACATGCACGGTGTGCACACTAGCCCAGGCCTGGTCCAGCTGTCTGATGGAGAGAAATAACACATTAGCCACATTAGCGCTAGTTACTGTTGTTTTGGTCGATTACAGGTTTGTTCATTTGTTCTTGTTTTTTTTTAAATGTTGACTTCATAATTGCATTTTAGTTTTCAATTCATTAAAGTTTGGGAATATTTTAAATTTTTGAATATTTCTTGACTGGCCTTCTTGTCGCTAAAAGGAATCAAACAGCCAGTTCTACAGTTGCAGTTTTATTTATTTATTTTATTAAAATGCTCATGTTCAGTAATATCTGGAAACTCATGCCATATCTTAATTTTGATTGAGACATATCATCACATCATCATTTATTATGCTTACTTACATATAGTGATTGAAGTCTTATAACCTGGTGCGGTATTGCAGTAACATTAAATTTACAAGATTTTAAGATCGCACAAACTTTTCCCATATCCACAAAGGTCTTATCTCTGTGTCTTTAAATTACGTGTGTACATCTCATGCATCAGTGTGCAGTGAGTTCGCCTCTAAGTGCTAGTTTCTTACATCTTCAGTGGCTGACTGCTGGCTAAAATAGGGCCTCTTTTATTCCGCATTGTAAAGTGGAGGAGATGAGGTCAATGAGTGAGAAAATGAACAGTTGCCATTGCCCATCTTGAAGGCTTGCTTCCAGTAAACCCCGCTGGCTAACGGACACTTTTCAGACCTGAGCCAAAAACACAAGACAATTGAGTAGTGTTTTCTTTCTGTATTAGAGTAAATCTGTGCTCAGAATGCATCTTTAATACCATTCATGCAGTTACTGATTTAATCTGCTGTTTCAGACTCAGGACATTTTTAGCTTAAATTGGTAAAGAATCTACTAATAAAGTAGACATTAATGAATTGAGTTAGCATGGACATTTTCTATATTTTCATAATAATAAAAGTAAATATAAAGTGTAAATTCTGAAAGCACACTTAGTTAAAACTGTTTTGTGGAGTAATAGCGTACATTAACTAGTCTGTAAACAAATTTAGATTTCGTGTTTCAGCATATTTTATAACATGTTATTTAGCCTTATACATGTTGTCCCCAAATTCAAACTTATTACATTCTCGTGTGGCTGGCTGTTGACATGGTGTAGTTATTACTTTGCTTGTGTAATAAATGCAGTTTTGGTTGCTGCTGCAGAATAAACATGAGACGCTTCAATCGGTGGAAGAGGAAAAAAAACATGGACGTGAAAAGGCAACATGAGCTCGAGTGTAGAGAGACTCCCAGTAAGAAGACGCAGTTGGATTTGCATGTTCACTTGGGAGTTAGAGTTTTGGATTTCCTCCCTGGAAATCATTTGCCACAGAAAATGAGCGAGGAAGATAATATCACTGTTATTTTGTTACTTTATTTGCATATCTCTTGTTTTAAATAAGGCAACCCCTGGAGTAAAATTCAGTTTGTTTTTCACCACATTATTATTATTTTTTTCTCTTCACCTCTGTCCCTCTAACTCGTTTTTTATTCCCTTCTTTCTTGAGGCGTGCCTCTCCTGTTCAGTCTCAGACTGGCACTGTACAACGCTCTAAGCAATATCAAACCTGCAAATATTTTTTCCATCCACATGCAAATCGCTCTTATCGTTGCCGCTTTGCCCCCCTCCCTCCCCCCACCTCTTCGCCTTAGCCATCCCAAACGGTTGTGTGTAATCAAAGTAAACGGCGGCTAAAGCTAAAAGGGAAGCGCTCTTTGTGGAGATGGATGGAGGGATTAAATATTAACCGGATGCAGCTGACTTAAGGCGAGTGTTTTACATAGCTGCTCCCACCGCGGATGAGGCGCATTGATCCTCTGGCCCTGGCGCCTCCGCTTGTTTGGCTGCCTGCCGCTAATTTTTCACCATCATCTCACTCTAAGCCAGACCTTTACAACTGAGAGCAATGGGAGCGACGTGAATGGCTACAACCCGTTCACCGCGGCACAACCCTCCCACCCTGCAACCCCCCCTCCCCAATCCCTCTCTCTTAACTGGGGGCAGGTGAGATGGATGATAGCAATTTGAAATTTTGTTTGTGCGTGTGATCATGGAGATTGTTTTTGGTATTACCATGGTGTAACAATTCCCATGATTAATTGCAGGGAATGGTTTGTTGTGAATGAAAGGGAGCAGGAGCGAAGGGGGAGAGCTGAGGAGTCTGCAGCTTGGTCACCCTCCTGAGTGGTGCCTGGTGAATGTGCTGTTTATCAGCTGACCTTGAGCCCAACACTGGCTCCCTCTCACTCCAGCGCTGACCGACAACTCTCTCCCAGGATCCTGCCACCGCACACTGGCCCTCTTGTCATATCACTGCCTTCATTTCCTCATACTGCTTTCTTCCGCCCCTCCAGCTGTGATTAAAAGAGCAAATTAAACCACTCAAACTAACTTTGGCCAAAAAGGAGACTAAACAAAAACAAGATGGCCACAGTGGCTGCTCTATATATATACTAGATGGACATTAGTGGTATGCTGCAGCAATAGCCTTGTAAGTATTCACTGTGTTTGTTGTCTACTTGTGTAAAGCCGTATCTTGTGGGTCACAGTGGCAGCTTGTTAACAAGGGTCGCATCCCTCCCCCTCCTCCTTTTACAAAACACAGTCAGATATGCACTCTCACATATGCACAGTTGTTGCTGCATTGTGGAGGCCTTCTGGCATTTACAAAAGCTTCACAGGTCCGTACCCTGAAGTCGTCAGACAGGGCCATAGCTCATCACTCAACACTAATGATCCCCCTCCACCCTGAACACAACACACTCCCACCCAGCGTGGCCAAAGTGCACATGTGATGGGGTCGTGGGCAGGTCATGACCCCCAGGTGGCTGGAGTGAGCTGGAGTGTTCCAGTGCCATACAATGTTTCTTTTCTGATCCCTTTGTCTCACAAACAGCCCTTTTTATCCAGTCTATTTATCAAACTAATGTCGACTTGTTACACCAGATGTTTTGGATAATGATATAATGAAGTGTGCATTTTCAAGCCTTCTCATAATTTGTCAAATGTAAAGTTGCAAGAAAATGTGATATATAGTACATGCATTATGCTGTTAATCATTTCTTAATCATATTCAGTAATTAAATACATTTTAAAAGTCTAAAGTTTTAAGAGCAATTGTATTGAATAATTATGACAACTCTTTGTCTTGTAGATATTCATGAAGACCATAACTGCACAATTTGTGGAAAAAAGAGAGAAATATGTGGGAATCTTGTAATAATTTAACAGCAATTTTTTGTATTCAGTTTCACATAAAACATTCAAAAAATGACTGAGTGAGAATGATGCTCCAGAACCTATTTAGCAGACTTATTTAATCATAGAGTGCCTGATAGCAGGATTATATGGACATGTTGATAACAGTTAATTTCCCACATACTGCTCAGCCCTAACAAGTATTCTCTTTTCTCAAAACCATTTCCTCTTTCTTGTCTCTCTGTCTGTGGCTCTTTTGCTCTCCTTTAGTCAAAGTAGCCCTGGTCCCCATAGCAACACTAGTGAACTCTTTTACTCATTAGTGTGTGTGCGCAATCTCCCGAATCCTACCCTTTATTTCTGACTTGACTTGATCTGATTAATATTTACTATACATTTATTTTTTCCCCATTGTGACCATAGTTTACAATTTCCTCCAGTGAAAATAGGTGCGTTTGTGCTGTCATAGAAGCTTAAATGTATTGAGTCCATGTGTAAAGATTGAGAGGCGACACTGGGAAAGGTCCCTTCATCACGCCTGACTCACAGCTTTATTTTTTTTTCTCTTTTTTTGTTGGCTGTTAAATCTCCACAGCGCTGATAACAGGTCAGCCGTTGAGAGAGGGAGAGACGAGGAGGGTCGAAGTGAGAGAGTGAACGAAAGGAGGTAGAAAGGGTGTAGGAACTAGGGAGGAGAGTGAGTAAGCAAAAGAACAAGTATATGATTATAGAGCGCATCAGAAAGTGTGTGAAGTGAAAAAAAAAGGTCTTGTGTTTGCTGGCTCACCCGAAGCGTGGGCGGTGCATGCAGTTGTGGGGTCAATAGGATGCCGTGATAGGCTAATCTGCTCAGAAGGGAGGGTTAGCACAAGGCTCCCGGGCCCTATCATTGGCTGGGCTCATTTGACCTATGAAATAAAATATGTCTTTTGTAGATTGATAGTGGAAGTATCTGCTTTGAAAACCGAATATTTATGTGCCAGTACTGTAGTGTACTTTGCATATGTGTGTGTGTCTTAGTTTTGCTATATTCATCCCAGGTCCTTTGGGATTGTCTACAAGTTTTTTTTTCCATAACCAGACACATGGATGACAGATGACCCTATGGGAGACACCAACCATCCTGCCCGGCCGGAATCAGGCCCCCACCCTCCTCTTCACCTGCCCTCCTCCTGCGTACTAAAGAGCCTCGTTTTGTTTACTTCCTTGCCTTTTCACCATAAATCTTTGACTTGGTTCCTAGTGGCATTGGCCTCTTTTTCCTCGGGTTACATGATCATAATAGCTGTGTCATAACTTGTATGTGGTACCACTCAGCTTTGTATTAGGAGGGCTGAGAAGCTGGGGACAAACTGGACAAAGGAGCAAAAGCTAAGGGAGTGTAGGGTAACTTTACAGAATATTGTGATAGCAGCATGACTGACAATTTTAGACATGTGGTTAGAGTGTTAATGTTTTAATGATAGACTAGCATTGTTGTTGATCTAAACCAGGGTTAATCCAGGACCAAATCTTAAATTACTCCAAGTTGTTTTGATTCATTTTGTTATAGCATGTTTTGATTTAAGACCTGAGATACTTTTTGGTTGTGTACATTTTTTTCAGAATGGTGGGGGGCAGGGAGCAGGGAAGTTATTGGACCAAAGGAAACCTAAATCCTCATATAAAAAGGCCATGCACCCAGCCAGGGCCAAGGGAGAGCGAGAGGGAGGAAGACGGGGTGAGAGAGTGAGAGAGGGAAGGGAAAAAAGTAGATTTCCTTTTGGAGCAGGGCCATACATCACAGGGCCTCCCAGCTGCAGTGTCACCGGCTGACAGAATGACATGTGTCATTTATCAAAGGGGCCAGGCGGGGGCCTTGGGAAACGTGCACCACAAAGCCTGAGAGAGTTCATTCCAGCGCTCAGCCCGCCCTCTGTCCCACTGCTGTGAGCCCGCCCCTACGCTCTCTCTCCTCCTCGTTTTCTCTCCTCGAACGCCCCCCTCACTCCCCAACCGCCGCCTCCACCCTCTCACTCCCGTCTGTGCCAAAAAGAGCCCTGTAATGTTTTCTGTCTTCCCCGTAGTTACACACAGCTGCAGCCAGTGTTGGTACCTGCGAGCAGGGAGACTCAGTGTTTGAAAAAGTTTTAAACATTGAATGTACACAGGAAGATGAGGGACATTGTTGACATATACAATGACCTGTTGCTTACATGTAATATTATATAGTTTACTATATACTTAGATATCATGGTTTTAGTTCAGTAAATATAAGAAACTTGTAATGTTTGACTATTTTTTTAAGCGCAGCTGTAATTAGATCTGTGTTGATCTGCATCCGCCCTTATTATTACAGTTACAGTTTATAAACAATATCATAAATCATGTTCAGCTGCTCAAGTTTCCTGAAATACAGACACACTCCATACCTGATACTTGGGGTTCCACCTTTGAACTGCGGGGCCCCTTTAAGAGCACATTATGTTGCCTGTACACAGGAATACCTCATGTAACTTGTATGTCAGCTACAATAGTGAGCTATGTCAGTCGAAACATGTTGTGTGTGTGTACTCGTTTGGTGCGCCCCAGTCTGGGCTTCCTCTCATCCATCACACGTTCACCTTTCATCCTGAGCCTCTTATACCCCCATCATCAGCCTGCGCAGGGTTAACCCTATCACGACCACTTCCACATTCAATAAACTATGTCACCTGAAAGCCCCAGTCTTCTCTTACCAGGGCCAGATTAGACTTTAAGTGAGGGCAGATTCTTAACACAGAAACTGATTTTAGTGTTCAGAAGCTGCATATTGCGACTAATGCATTTGAAATGGGTCCATAGGAATGTGCAAGTAATTTTATTGAAATTCTGATTACAGCTATTGATCCAACCAATTGCAAATAGTAAAAAAAAATAAATAAATAAAAAAGAAGAAAGAATACAAAAACAGAACATTATCAATAAACATATTAACTTTTGCATGTTAAGATTTGGCAGCAAATGCATACAAATAATAATTATAATATGTGTCTGTGTGTGTGTGTTTTATGTTACTTTTTTTTCCTAATATGGTGGTGATGAAAGATTACATATTATACAGTGTTACTGGAGTGCTAATACAGTATGTTTTTAAGAATTTAGTGCTCACTTATGGCTAGCTAATAGCAGACTAAATGCTATGCCTTGGCACGTCACAGAGCCACAAGAGCAGCTAGAAAACTCCACTGTGTGAAAGTGTGTTTAATAATTAAAAGTCTAACTCGGGGCAGTGAGGCAGTGAGGAGGAGGTGCTGATGAGAAAGAGACAGTGTGAGTGAAGGGGGAGTGAAATGCAGAAAAGGGAGATGTGGGGGGAACCCATGACAGCGTAGTGTTTCCTGGCTTTGTCTGTAGCGGTTAAAAGATATGGTACATCATTAAGAGCAATATTCAGGAGGCTGTGTCACTGAGGAACGACCTCTCCAACAGGTCAGGGATAGTTCACCAACTACCATCCCCCACTGCTGTGTGCACTGTCAGGGAGAGATGGGAGAAGTGTTTACATTGAGCTTTTTAAATTTAAGGTATAAGCTCCAGTTCACTTTATTTGACTTAAATAAGATTTTAGAGCTCTAATTGAGAGAAAACAGTGTAACAATTAATTAATTATGCAGAAGTACAGTATGACTTCTACTACTTTTTGTACTGAACAGTCTCCAGCAGACTTGAACCCAGAACATTATAATTGCTTCTGTATTACTGATACAATATAAAACTTTTGCTAACAAGTATAATTTTTTTATTTTTTTATTTTTATTTTTTACTTTCCCCCATTACACAAATTATAAATATTGTCCTTTGCAATCACACTATCAAGTATCTAGTATGTAGTTTGAAAGGAGGAGGGGGTGGTGTGATCAGAAAGACAGACCCCTTTCATTTGTCTTCATAAGCCTCATTTATTTTTCTCTCCAGATGTGAGCTGACAGGCATCACTCAGCGACGCCTCTCCCTGCCCTTGAGCCCCCCCCCCCCCCCCCCCCATTACGTGTTGGTGGTCAGGACAAGCAACCCTCACCCACCCACCCCCACCCCATCTCCCCTCACGCACTCCCAAGTCCACTGTCAGTATAACACAAGATGGATGTGTCTTTAAAGCTGAGATTGATTGTGGATATCAGAGTTATGGCGCCATTCATCACGGGCCCATATTATTCAGACTACGAGGATTGAACCGGGAGGTGGGACTTTGCTGAGCCCTTGGGTGGGTCCTGCTGGGGGTAGTGGGAGTTTAATGGGTTGTAGATGAGAGTGCTATAGAATTATATGCTTGTGTTATACATTGGGATGTCATCTGCACTGGGGGACTCAGCTGTGTGTGTTTGTGTGTATCTGTCCGCATTGATCCTGGGTGATGTGATCTTCCTCCAGAGTCCTCTATCATCCAACTCTTGATTTACAGCTTTATTGGGATCCTTCTCCACTTCTCCAATAATTTTATAACTAATTTTAACTAAATAAAATGGCAAATTATAATATATTAGATTGCGGTCTAATGATTTTTTTTTTTTTTCATTTTAGTCTTGATGGCTTATTATATTTTTATAATCTACAACCACTTTTTAGCATTCTTAATTGTTTTTTTTGTTTTAGATGCAATACAACCAGATTCTTTTGACTATGTACATGTGACCTTTGTTTGAATAACACTTTTAGTATTATAGTTAAATATAATTATGTTATACATTTATATGAAGATTTCTAATGTCGTGGGAACGCCTCGGGAGCTGGAGGACGTGTCTGGGGTGAGGGAAGTCTGGGAGTCCCTGCTTAGGCTGCTGCCCCCGCGACCCGGCCCCGGATAAGCGGACGAAAATGGATGGATGGATTTCTAATGTATCTTTTGTTTTGGGAGTATAAATATACATCAAAGTACTGTACTTAGAGGTATACCATCTCCATCATCTTCTTTCCCTCAGGTTGCACAGGTTTACACTTCTCTCTCTCAAACTTTGAGTTTGCACTTTTTGATCTCATTCTTCCTCCTGTTGTAGCACCTCATTGTGGCCGTAGACGCTGGAGTGCTATGGCAGTTTGGGAGGTGCATCCCTTCCCCAGGCCTCCCCTCTCGGCTCAAAAGAGCCCTCATTGTGTGTCGTCTTTTATGGGGCTGTGTGAAAGACAGGGATGCACTGCACTCCAGTCAGTATTCAAATGTACGTGGTAAAGCAGGCAGCCGAGCAGGACACACACCACAGGTTGTAAACGCTTTGAAAAGCAGAGTACTGAAGACTCTCTCCCTCTCCTCTTTTCTTTTGCTCCTCTCTGTTTCTCCCAGTCCACCTGTCTTCTGAAGTCACCTGAAGCCACTTTCTTCTTCCATCACTAAGAAAAAGAACCTCTAAGTTTTTGCTTGAAAAAATATAAATCCTTCCACCATTATCAGAAGTCAAGTCATGCAGAAATGCAAAAATAAGAAGGTAATCACACTGTGTGCTGCCTTTGTCGTCACTCTGTGATGGAAATGGGTCTAAATATGAGATTAGAACCTGCCGCTGACTGATGCTATTAGGCAGATATGCCATAGACTTTACTATCTCCCATGAAGGATTAGTGCAAATTATACTGGGAGACAGGCTTGATTTCTCTGCCTCTGCCTGGCTGGATGTGGGCATTTGAGGCACTCTAAGTTGACAGCGTCTGTCTCTGCTTAGTTCATGGAGACAGGTTGTGTGACAGCTGATGCCAGGCAGGGCTTAAAGTGTGTGTGTGGGTGAGTGTTTGTGTGGTGGAGGGTGTTTGGTCTGTGTGTGTGAGCCAAAGTAGCAGAGTTATAAACTGACAGGCGAGTGCGTCAACGTCAATGACTTTTTTCAAGAAACAGGTTCCCTTTTAAGTAGGTGACAATTGGGAACATTTCATTTTAATCTCAGTGGCTGCCACTGGCTTTATTAAAGACTGTCCATGATGTCCACTTCATGCTGTTTTTGCTTTAAAATTATGTCGGGACCATACCTGAAGACCAGAACATTTTAAAGATTTAACATTTTCTCCATTTTGTTATGCTTGAGGATGGAGTTTTGTGGCACAATTGGTTGTGTAGTTTATGTTTGAACTGTGATGTTGGTATTACCGGAGGAAGGTGGCTAAGCAGTTGTTCACCTCTCAGGAATGTTTGAGGGAACATGCAAATGCACCGTTTTAGCCCTGCTGTCTCCACGCTGCGGCTGATTTAGGAGGCTGACATGTCCTTTAATGTTGGTTGTAAACTGGAGGGGAGGATTTATAGGCTTGAGCTTCGTTTCCCCCACTGTCTCTGTTATGTGGTACTGGGACGACAATATAAGCACTTACTACATTTAGATGTTTCCACACTGGTGCTTGTTAGCCTTTGTAACATAAGTTATGTGTTGTTGTGAGTGTCATCTATGTGAGATACAGGATGTTTAACTAAAATCAAAATTTGCCCCCTTGGTTAAAACTTTACTAAAATACCAGAAATGTGTCTCTTGTAGTAACATGACTTCGAGCCTTGTTTCCTGAACACTCAATCTTAGAGAGTAAATCTTTCCCAAGGCATCCTAACAGGTCCCAATATCCTTAAACAAAGGCTTTACTGTTACCTGCACATTGGTATTTGAGTACATACATATTTGTAATTTAATTTAATTCAGTTCTGCACTACACTTTTTAGATGCAATATTTGCTTTGACCACCAGCCTGGCTGGCCAGAATCAAACTGCTCAAACTATTCTGTTTTGATATTGATATTTTGGACCTTTGAGGAAAAAAAAATTGTAAAATATTTCAAATGGAAAAAAGAATGACGCTTATAGAGGCAGCAGGTTTAAAGTCAGATGTTTAATTATATTTGAGTAGCAGAAGTAGCAGCCTGTACTGATCGGTCACCTCTAACGGCTGCTCCAAATCAGTCTCATCCGCTGCTCCGTTCACTTTGAGTGATCAGCCCCAGTTTGCCTCTGCCAGCTCACCACTTGATGTTCGTTTCTCTATTTATTTCCACGGCCTGTGCGTTTTTCCCCATATAAAGACAGTCTATGTCCGAGTGTGTCATGGCGTGATGGATTGCATAGCCGTCTTCTCTGAGAAGGAGAACAGGGGGATGGTGGAGAGAAAAGAGGAAAAGAGTGAGAGAAAAGCAGAGAGGTGCAACAGTGAAGGACATGGCAGCTTAGCGCTGGCCAAAAAGACTGTGCTGAACACCTGCTCCTGTCTCCAACGCCCCTTCAACCTCCTCATTACCTGTCAATCTATCACAAGGCAGCCAGATCAAATGTCTGCAGCAGCCAGGACTGGCGCAGGGAGGGAGGGGCGGGCTAGGAGCAGAGAGAGAAAGAAGGACAGAAAACAGAGGGACAGATTGCACGTCTGGGGAAGCACAAAATGAAGAGGAAGTAAACGCAGCAGCTGTGTGTGCATATACAAGATCTGTTGATAATTTGAAGTAAACTTTGTTCAGAGAGCAATTTGAAACTTATGTTGCTGTTTGAATTCACCAAATTAAGATCTCAATATTGTCTTATTTGCTGGTGACTCAATACATCTTGTTATGGACTTGGCAGAAGTTTGATCCCAAACTTTAGTGCTGCTGTTAGCATTATTGTTCTTCTCTAAAGAGTGGCACTAATACCCAGTGCTTACTGTGTGCTTTGTGATTGGCGCCTGTGTGTAAGACGTGAATCTCTGACAGCTGCAGGAGGCTGGGCTGCAGTCTCAGGTTACACTCACAATGGGCTCAATGTCTGTCTCTCATATGCATTGTTGTGCATGTGTCTTGTTGCATACACCTTGCAGTTTAATTTTATAAATGATTTGTGGATTTATTACATTTGCAGCATATCTGTTACGTAAATATATCCAAATATTAGCATCCTAGCCAGATTTGAAGCCATAAACAACAGGTAAATTTACACTGCATTAGCGCTCACATGACCAGTCTTAGTCGACCATTTCTGATCCCTTTCAGTCATCACAGTTTCTTTATTCCACGTTCTCGTAGCGTGTGAGCTGCGGTGATTTACGGTAATTATCAGACGTTGGGTCATCTATCAGGCTGGTCGTTGCTAGGAGATGGAAGCAGCTGCTGTTGTCTTGTCAGGGACAGAGCTTGTGTGTGTGTGTTTCTAGGGATTTGGGTAATGCTTGAGTGTGTGTGCGCAGGTGAAGTGGTCCATCCTGATGTGTGGATTTAAAAGCGCAGGTGGCCCAGGAGAAAGAAGGAAGTGGAGCCGTCAGTAGATGGAGGAGAGGATTATGGGAAGGGGGGTGTATGGGTGAGCATGGGGTCAGAGGTTGAAAGAGGGTTTGTGTTTGGGAAGTGTGGGATTTAAAGGCACAGGTGTGTATATGATAGACAGAGGAGCAGCATGATAAATATTCGTGCTGATATCGGGGCTTTGGGGGAACAAGTCTCAGTGGCTGCAACAATGCTAGATCTGCAGTGTGTTTATGTTGAAATGAGGAGCTGCAGTCTTTCTCCATTGACATGTGATTGAGTCACAGATGGTTGCTGGTTCAGAGTCCTGCTGAGCTGCTGATTTTTCCGGGTCTTGTTGTTGTAAAGCCTATTGTGTTCAAGCAGTTTCAGATTACATGTTCTACTCTGTGGGGGAGAAAATCTGGATACACACAGATGGGTAATAAAAGGAGGTGCAAAAAGTTCCAACAATCTTTGAATAAGTCTTTAATAATGGCAGCATAAAAGTCATGTAACAAAACCAAGATATGTTTCCATTATTTTTAAGTCACAGCAACACTAGTCAACCACCTGAGAATATTTTACATAATGCATTATAATTATTCCTATCATTAGTTTTGGCATTAAATCAGAGAGAGGCTAACGTACTCAAACAGACTTGAGCACTGTATTATGCGCATAGGTGACCTAGCATTTTTGAAAATGTATATTATGTAAAAATCAACTGAGAGAGTGTAACAGGTGTAGAAAAGGATGCTGTGTTAACGGTAAATACACTCTCGCCCTTAACCATTTCAGCCTAATTAGCAGCAGTCAGCATTTGTCATTGCGTTAAGGGGTGAAGATTAGGAACACCTCTCAATTAATCTGCAATCAGCCTGTTTGTTAATTAGCTAACCTGTTCTAAGTGGCCTTCAGGGCTCTTGTGTAATTAGCTAAGCTGCCGGGGAGCGGGCCTGTGTGTTGATATTGACCTGAAGTTGAACACACACATATATAGGCTATTGTACAATTGTATGTAGCTGTGCCAACGTCTCCAGTCACGGTCAGGAGGGACAAGAACTCTGCACTTTCCCCATCAGCATCCTTAAAAACAAACAGCACTGAACCCTGTATGTGTTAGCTAGCATTTAAAGACACACACACATCCTCACATATTTATTAGCCGTCAGCGCGCTCAGACAGATATACATATTTGCACATAGTCATGCTCATACTATTACACTTTACACTGATTGTTCCTCCCATCATTCGGTGGGAAACCTGCTTCCCTCAAAAGCCTTCTTGGAAAAGGCAGAAAAAATAGACTCCCTGTGCACACACACACGCGCGTGCGCACACACACACACGCACACGCACACACACACACTCTTTTGAACATTTCATCCTTTTCAAGTGCAACAACATCCCAACCAAAATGAACAGCGTCTCCATAGCTGTGTCGAAGCATTTTTTGCCTTGCTCACTTCAAAGCCATTTGTTTACTCGGCTGCCTCCTGACATTGTCTGTGGTAATTAAAGGAGCGCACTGAAATTTATGGTTTAATTATACAGGCCTTGTTATGCAGAGAGGCCAGGATGGGCTGATATGCTCAATAAAAATAAATAAATTCCATGCGGCTTTATTGAACCTGTGTTTGCTCGGAGGGTGCACAGGCGTTTCAGTCTTGCAGGTGCGTGCATTGTTTGCGTTTAACTGTATGCATATGTGTGTATATGCTCTTTATTTATGTATTGCCTCCCAGGACGTACACAGCTGAGAGTGCACTGTGAGTGGGTGAGAATGAAATTTGAAAAAAGCCAGATGAATTGTGATCGATCTGCGCTGGTTCAGTGTATTGATTCCCCAGCATGTTAAAGCCTAGTGTACTCCATGAAGAACACTCATTCAGTCAGTGTAGCACCCCTCCTCCTCCCTCCATGGTGCAACTATAACACAAGCATGGGTATACTGGAAATTCTACTTTCACTTTTACACCTTATTTACAGATGCACAATATTTAACAGAAGACATATTTTATAAAATTACTACTAAAATGATATGCGAGTACATAGTCAAGACTGTCAAAATCTCTAATAGGCCAGGACATAAGTGAGGATAAAAACAAACTATTGTTATGATTGTTCAACCATACATTTGCAAAAAACATGTGTCTTATCAACTGCGCTTAAACCTTTGAACTATGTTTCTTTTTTCACACGTATCAAAATAAAATATAATATAATATTATGTGCACAATTATATTTTACTATCAATTCCACTCACTTCCTGGGTTACACGTAAACAATATGAGCAAGAAAAAAACATCTTGACCTATGACCCTATAGTATAACTTATGTATATATAATATATATAAAAATTATATATAACTTAATGTATCCATTCTATGCCCCCTTCTCTTTTTCTACTTCTTCCTCCTCACGCTGTAGCTATAACACACACCTGCATATACTGTAAATACCTGCTACTGTAGCTGAAAGTGTGTGTGTGTAAAAAGCCCAGATGCAAGTCCAGATTACATTAACTGGTTGTGTGGGTGCCCGTGAGTGTTTGGGTGCCGTGCGTGCGCAGTAATGGAGAGCTGTCTTGGCTGTGGCCCACGAGCTTCTCCTCTGAGCTGATCTTTGAGTTGAGGTATAAATAGCACTGACTCTATAAATAAAACAGCAGCACCTTTCACACACACTTGCTTGCTCACATAAGCGGATGCACGTTAAAAGCTTGACATGTCTCTTGGAGCTGACACCTGCCCTTTACTCAATAGGTAGATGTTATGACTAAGTTCTATAGTTTAGTTCAGTTTCTGGTTATTGTAATAGTAAGCCTGTGAAATGGGTTGATACGATTACATGTAAACCTTTATGGCCTTTGACCTTTGCAGCATGATGAACTCCTCAAATGTTCAGATATGAATAAGTGTTGGTGGTAGAAAAAATACTTTGCAAATTGAGCCATTAAAATGTTTGCGGTGTATCTTGCAAACAGTCAGTCTGTTATAATTCCAACAAGGAAAAATGAACCAGTAGGCCTATACTTATTGTGCCTGCCCCAAGCAAAGATAAAAGTCAATATTGTAGTCAGTGCAACCCAAGAAGCAAAACATTATCTGCCAACCACAGAAAAAAATCTGGTGAAAACATGTTTCCATAAAATAAAGTAAGCAGTGTTTGTTTTTGAGGTTTGCATATAGTTTAAATTGTTACTGTGCCTACGCAGCAGACAGACAATCATTAAATCACACAGCTGGTAAAGCAAAACCTTGGCAATGATGTTTCTCTTTGACTTGATATAATCCTTTTGGTCCACTATAATTTCACATGGATTATGGTAAAAGTGTTTGCACGGAGTTACTATCTTAGACAATCGAGAAGGAGAAGGCTTGTAATATTCACAGAATAATATCTGCCAATAATACAGACTTTCAGCTCTAATTTTGTTTGCACAGCGCTTATTCCCATTCACACCACTTTTCGACATCAGTCCATTATGTAGCCATGTGTCTGGAGAACAACATGTCCCATCCGCGGCTGTCTACTGCTCTACTCGGGCTGAGGGCTTACAGTGTTTTGAAATGGAGTGAAGGGGGGTTGAGAGATAAATTGGTACAGCGAGCTGGAATGCTGCAGCAGTTATTTAAGGCCCTGTAGGTGCTGCCTAGGCCATATGCTTCCATTATTCCGCTTGGGAGGGGCCCATGTGGGCGTGTGAGCAAGCCTGGCGAAGGGGAGGAGGAAGAGGGGGTGATTGAGGAGAAGAAGAGGGAAAAAAGGTTGGATTATTTTAAGAGTAGGCCTGTTTTCTAGGGGCAGGTGGAATGTGACGAACAAGGTAAGGAGCAGAGAGATGAGATCAGAACAAATTAGCTCCAAAAGTAACAGCTTTCACCTTCAGTATCTACCTTTTTCATTGCCAGCTTTGCATAATTTATCTCCTCAAATCTTGGCATCATATGAGTTTCACCAACTTTTGGAAAGTTGATTTTCCATTAAGCAATATAAACTACATTATGTTGTGTTAACTACTATGTTTTATTCAAAAATTTCAAGGTAAATCTGAAAATGAGTGTATAGCTAAATGTTCAATGTGGATGCTACTTTCTTGCAGCTGTTTATGTTTCTTATGGACTCTCTTCCACTTCTATCAGTATTGCCTCTTGTCAGATTGAAGCTAGTGTTCCTGATCAGGGCATTGCTCTCATGTTAGCCGCTTCACGGATAGCACATCCCAGTATTCCCTGTGACACGCCGGCAGCTGCATTACCATAATTGGCTTTTCTACATGACGGGACAGAGGAAATAATAATGTCATTTTATTTACAGCCCTCTTGTCCCGGTCCGAGAGTATCGCTCCCTCCTCTTCAAGGCCCCTCCCCTATCATCTCATCTCTCACACCCCTCCCTTCTGTGTGTCTCTCTCTCCACAGTGGGAGCTTTCGAAGAGGCCTGTCCCGTTCACTCTGCCATGGCGTGTAGGTCAACCGATAGCTTTTTGATCAGCTCCTGTCCAAAGCCATCAGGGTTGAGAGGCACGTAATGGAGAGCAGGGTGACAAACTGAATCTGGGGAAGGAATAAGACTGCCAGTTTCCTATTAAGGTTCAGCTTAAACGCCCTCTGCCCCCCACCGCCCCTCTGCCACCGCTCTGCGCCATGAACCTGCTCCTGCACTGCCTAAATCACATGAGTGAAGGGGTCTGTGATTGGACATTAGTGCCGCAAATGACTGCCGTGATTGCCCCCTCTTCCCCAAACTCAGATCAAATAAATAAAAAATGTGTGTAAATAAATAGAAGGAGGACTGCCAGAGTATTTGGGCCTATGGCGGCGGAGCTGACTGGTCTCATCCCCATCTTTTTACCCCCTTTCACTCTCGTTTCATCGCCCGGCTGCCTTTCTTATCTGGTTTGTTTGGCTTTGACAGCGGCCAAATGGTGAACCTCTGTGAGCCTGACAGAGAGTTTTATTGATTTAACAACCAGCAGACTCAGAGCGTAGGAAGGGAGAGGGAAGGTGGAGAAAGATAGCAAAGTTTTGAAAAGGAATGATATGTTTCTGCTCCTCTGCTCGCCAAAATGCTGACGTGTCTGCTGGTTGTATTTCATTTGGTATCATTTACAAAAATCATGTCATACACAAAGTCGAGCCGTGTGTGGGAGCGAATGTTTTGGAGATGATCTGCGCTTGTGTCAAGTGTGTTGTCCATTTGTGAGGCCCAGTTTAGTGTTGATGCAGGGCGTTCACCACTCGCTTCATCATGATGAACTTCAGCTCTTCTTTGGAGCTCTGCTCAGACTCACTCCAGTGAAGTATTGTATGTGATATTTACATTATTTTACAAACTGCCTGCACTCTATAAACTTGAATATACCATGCTTAACAACCAAGCCCATAATTTTCTGCAGGCGAGCAGTTTATGATTACTCTATTTCTCAAACTCCTTCCTTGTGTATTGTACTGAGCAGAGACTCCACTATACTACACCTGTCTTTACATTAGCCTTAGTCCTTGTCTGGTCCGTGTTGGTGATCTGGTGGAGCTGGTGGGGCCTTGATCGCTGCTGTATCTGACAGTAACTCTGTGGCGTTATCCTGGCCACACTGCCGCTTGTCTCCTTGATGGCGGCACGTCCCCAAGCAAAAGTGACAGGCGCTTTGGCGCCCGTGCAGATGGCCCTGCTCACAGCCATCACCCACTCTGCAAACTAAACCGCCAGGGACGGCACGCCAGCCCTACCCCTCACAACACCGCCCCTTTGCTGCTGGTGTTACGCTGCATATGTGCATCTCAAATACACAGGTCTCTTCATATTGTCCATCTCAGGATCAGGTGCCTGTAAACAATTGTTATATGCTGTTGTTACAATTTTCTAATTTTAAAGCTTTGTGCCAAATGAGGTAATATTACCCAACATATGTAGAGAAGGTTATAGGAGAAAACACATATTCTCTAATGGTGTAATGTTGTGCATCATGAAACTGGCTGTGATTCTTACAGATGTCTGTCTTTGCCAGTCTTTTGTCTGTGTGCTTTTGATATCTCCCTCTTTGTTGTTTCCATGACAACATGGCAGGACAGGCATTGATTGACAGGGATCGTCAAAGGGTTCCCTGGCGCCATGCTCATCGCTCCAGACCCCTCCCTCTGCAGTCTGTCTTTTGTCACTCACACAGGCATATTTCAGATCTGCGGCTTCTCTTTCCTGCTGTCTGGGTGTCATTAAGCAATTCCAACTACCAGGGTTTAGCTGTTTTTTTGGCTTGAGCAGAGAAGAGTGACTTACGTAGGTAATTCCTACAGTATTTTTTGTGGTATTGTGCTTTGTCAAGATAGGATAGTCATTTTACAGAATGCGCTGTATATTAAATGGATAATATGATATCGATAGCTTGCTCTTCAGGAAGTAGGTAGTGAGGGGAAAGGTACTGTAACAGAAGACACTCTGACGTTGTGTTGTAGCTAGTACGGCACATAATGCTAATCTGCTGTGTTAGGGATTTTCAGGAGTTTTAGAAACTGTCTAGGTCTCAGTCTGTCAGTGGGATTGAAGCACAGCCAGGTTCTCCTGTAGTGCTCTCATTTCACTGAAATCCTGTCAGCCGTTCGGGGAGTATGTTGCTCATTTGGAGAAGAGTGTATCAGTAGCACACAGCAAACTGAGACTTATAGGCAATATTATGGTTGCCGATTTCAAGTTTGTGCAAACATGTATTAGTGCATAAAATACACACTTGGAATAAGGCAGGGAAAGTGAGTGTACTGGCTTAGGTGTTTGCAGACGGGCACTTGGTAGCCCCTCTCATGCACGTACACCCACATCATCTTATAGTCACAGAACATAGTGCAGCTGCTTACCACTCCCCTCCACCGCCCCATCTCCTCTAAGGCAGCAGTAAATGGTGCCAGTGTATATATATATCAGGTATTATGTCCACTTAGATTATGATATGACAGGTTAGCGTGCCGTTTGAAGCTGACAGCACATCTGTTTCATCAGAAGAGACTGATACTGGCATCTAGGACACACATCTCACCATGCAGGAAGGAGATAAAGGAAGAAACCAGGGGGCTGTCTTTCCTGTCTCTCTCACCCCTCTATCCTCTGCTCCATTCTGGGATTTCTGCACAGCCCCCATCACCCCTTTCCAGACCCCCATCTCTCCACCCAGCTCATAACCAACCACCTCCTGCTCATTTTTTCTCTCCCACCAGTCTTGTCAGTCTAGCCCCAAAGATTGTCTGTCTTTATATTTATTTCTGTATGCATAAAAAAGATCCTTAACTTTGTACATAATAATTTTTTATCAAGTGCTCTTTTTTGAGTCTGTCTTTTTATAGGGGTCAAAGGTCAGAGAATAGTAAACATACAAATATGTAGCTTTTAGATTTTTTGTTGTCTTAAATATTGCCCCCACAGTGACCAAAGACAAATGTTTAAATTCTTTTCATCATAATAACATAAACACTTAACAAGATGAATGTCACATATTGTATGGGTGAGCGACAATAGAGCTTGAGAAAGAAAAAATAAAAATGGGGAGTTCATCATACAAGCATGCAGCTGGCTAACAAGGCCAAACAGACAGTCATTTCCTGGGGAACATGAGGCTTGTGGAGGAATAGGGAGTTGGGAAGGAAAAGGACAACTGTCAGAAGCTCAGTGATTTATTTTTCCCTTGGAGGCTTTTTTCACCACTGCCTTTCAGAGCCACATGTGTGTAAGATAGACTCATGCATGCATACCAAAACAACACACGCACACACAAAATAAAAGCCTACATTTGCTATCAAGAGCATTCAGTCTGAGTTATTTTGATAGTGGCTCTCTTTGTGCACTGTAAATCTTTTATTTCATTGAGCTGACCCTTTTCTCTGTTTGTCCTTGTGTGTGTGTGTTGCAGCGTACATGCCAGAGGATGAACTTAAGGTGGCTCCACATGATGAGGAAGAGCACCTGCAGGATGATGGCCTCTCACTGGACGGTCAAGACACCGAGTTCATGTGCAACGAGGAAGACGATGACTTAGATGGAGGCCAACTACCAAGCTACAGAGACTCTCCCCTCAGCAACGGGACTAACCCTGATGCAGGCTATGGCTCTCCACTCAGCGACTCCAGTGACCGACTTGCGGATTTCAAGAGCACCTCTTCCCGGGACGGTCAGGAGAGGGATGGCAATGCTCTGCGTCCCAACGGCAACAACGGCCTTTCCATCCAGGACAGTCTGGCAAAGATGAAAGCCGTCTATGCAAACCTTATTTCAGATGCCTCTTGGTCTAGCATCACATTGGACATCATGAAATCCAAATCTGCTGCTGGTAGTATCAACAGTGCCCTTACCGCTACTGCCACTGCCCCTGTGTCGCCAACTTCTCCTGCAAACAAGAGCAGTGGCACCAGTGTAGTTAGCAGCCAACACAATGGTAAAAGTTCAGGCTCTGTCAACCACACTAGTAACTCCACATGCACCACCAATGGTATAGCAGTGAGCATAGCTAGTACCCACAGTGCCACCAGCAGCAGTGGGAGCAGCGGTGGGGCAGCGAGTAATGGTAGTGGTGTAGCTTATGACTGGCACCAAGCAGCTCTGGCCAAAACTCTTCAGCAGACACCTTACCACCTTTTACCAGAGCCTAGCCTTTTCAGCACCGTGCAGCTCTATCGGCAAAACAACAAGCTCTATGGCTCTGTCTTTACTGGGGCAAGCAAGTTCCGCTGCAAAGACTGTAGTGCAGCTTATGACACATTAGTAGGCCTAACTGTCCACATGAATGAGACTGGCCACTATCGTGATGATAATAAGGACAAAGAGGAGGAGCAGGGCAAGCGCTGGTCCAAACCACGCAAGCGCTCTCTTATGGAGATGGAGGGGAAGGAGGATGCCCAAAAGGTACTGAAGTGCATGTACTGTGGCCACTCATTTGAGTCTCTGCAAGACCTTAGTGTCCATATGATCAAGACCAAGCATTACCAAAAAGTGCCTCTTAAAGAGCCAGTGCCAGCCTTGGCTACTAAACTGGTGCCCACTTCTGCTAAAAAGCGAGCTATACAAGACCCAATAGTGTCCCCCTGCTCCCCAGACTCTATCCATGCTGCTAGTGGTGGTGGGAGCATATCTCTTAGCGATGCTGGGAAAGACTCAAAATCTGCAGCCAACCCTTATGTTACACCAAACAACCGTTATGGTTATCAAAACGGCGCCAGCTACACATGGCAGTTCGAGGCTCGTAAGGCCCAAATACTCAAATGTATGGAGTGTGGGAGCTCCCATGATACGCTCCAACAGCTAACTGCACATATGATGGTGACAGGACACTTTTTGAAGGTCACAAATTCTGCTTCCAAAAAGGGCAAACAGCTTGTCTTTGACCCTGTAGTGGAGGAAAAGATTCAGTCCATTCCTCTGCCACCCACCACCACTAGACTCCCTGTTCCCTGCGGCATAAAATCCCAGCCAGTGTCCCCTGCCCTGTCGTCTGCCTCTGAAGAGAAAAGAGAAGGACCAGAGGAGGAGAAGGTTGATGGGGACATAGTAGAGAAAAAGATAAAGGAGGAGAAAGAGGATTCAGGAGAGAAATCTGAATCTGATACAACCTCTTATAAGTATCTCAGAGAGGAGGACTTGGAGGAGACACCTAAAGGAGGTTTAGATATACTTAAGTCCCTCGAGAACACAGTATCTAGTGCCATTAGCAAAGCTCAGACAGGCACGCCCACATGGGGAGGCTATCCCAGCATTCATGCAGCTTATCAGCTGCAGGGTGCAATGAAAAGTTCTACCACTGTTCTGCCCCCCACCATCCAAAGTGTACAAATGCAGCCAATGTTTAACAGTAGTCTGCGAGGCCTAGTAAATGATCCCAACTCAGTCATTCATTCACCTAGAAGCCCCTCTTCCCCTACCCCACTCAGGAGCAATGTCACTGCCATGGAAGAGCTGGTAGAGAAGGTGACAGGGAAAGCTGCCACTGTGAAGAAAGAGAAAGAGGAGAAAATGGTGAGCTTAGAGCGCTGCCGGCCTCCATCATTAGTAAAATCTCCTTCGCCAGCAATGAGAGAGCAAAGAGAGCAGTTACCATCTCCAAATGACCTTTCAGTTGGTAAGCCATCTGGTGTGAGAAGTAGCAGCCCAGGCAGTGTAGATTCAGAGCTCATTTGCAAGAAGGAGCCCAAAGAGAGTCTTGTTGATAGTCACAGCAACCATTCAAAGAATGGCTCAGAGACATGCCAGTCCCCAGTTACTAACGGCAACAGTCTCGGGATTATCACTGACCACTCACCAGAAAGCCCTTTTGTTAACCCGCTAAGTGCACTCCAGTCAATCATGAACACACATCTGGGCAAGGCCTCCAAACCTGTGAGTCCCGCTGCAGACCCACTCTCTATGCTTTACAAAATCAGCAACAGCATGATAGATAAGCCAGCGTTCAACCCCAGCTCTCAGGGCAAGCCAGCAGAGCCCATTAGCCACTATCAGCTCTATGAAAGCAGTGACCAGCCAATTGATCTGAGTAAGAATAAGTCCACTAACACTAGCAACAGCAACAACAACAATAACAGCTGTGTGCTGCAGACAAACAATGGTGTGAATGGTAACAAACCAATCATGTCTCGGTCTGAGTCTGTGTCTTCTCCTCTGAGAGAGAATGCTCTGATGGACATTTCAGATATGGTAAAAAACCTCACAGGGAGGTTAACTCCCAAATCCTCCACCCCCTCCTCCATCTCGGAGAAGTCAGATGCTGAGGGCAGTGCGTTTGAGGATGCCATGGAGGATCTGTCTCCTGTCCAGAAGAGGAAAGGAAGACAGTCCAACTGGAACCCACAGCACCTGCTCATTCTGCAGGCGCAATTTGCCTCTAGCCTCAGAGAGACCCCTGAGGGCCGATATGCAATGACTGACCTGGGCCCTCAGGAAAGGGTCCACATCTGTAAGTTCACAGGCCTCTCAATGACCACCATCTCCCACTGGCTAGCTAATGTCAAGTATCAGCTGAGGCGGACTGGGGGCACCAAGTTTCTGAAGAACATGGACTCATGCCAGCCTGTATTCCTCTGTGGGGACTGTGCCTCTCAGTTCAGGACTCCTGCCTCCTACATTAGCCACCTGGAGTCTCACCTGGGCTTCAGTCTGAAGGACCTGTCCAAACTGTCATCTGAGCACCTTCGGGAGCAGCAGGCTGCCTCTAAGGTGATCACAGACAAACTGACATTCAGCACCCCTCTCTCCCTGACCACAGTGGAGGACGAGGCCGGCTCCGTGTACCAGTGCAGACTTTGCAATCGGACATTCGTCAGCAAACATGCCGTCAAACTCCACCTCAGCAAGACCCACGGTAAATCTCCAGAAGACCACTTGGTCTTTGTCTCTGCTTTGGAGAAACTGGAAAAGCTGGACAAAATAGAGAAGGTGCAGGTGTGAAGCTGAGGCTTAGATTAGCAGCTGTTGAACTGAATTTCATTGCACTAAAACAACATTTCAATTTCTGCACTGGGCCGAACTGAGCCACTAGAAAAAAATCTGTCTTACTATTTTTTGTTGTGATAACTGCCTGACTGGACCATGTGTTTTCATGTTGATTTGTTTTTTTGTTTGGCCAAGCTTTTTTAAACTTATTTTGTAATATATTTATATGATATTTGTCGGATCTGTGCATGTGCTTAAGTGAATCAAGGTAAAACACAAGATTTTTTTTTTTTGTCATTGCTAAAATACAACTACTGCTTCAATGGTATCAAAAGTCAAGTGGTGAATGAAAGAGGCCATAGAAGAGAATTGTATAATACTTGATATAGTATAAGAAGGTTAAATAAATGTATACACCAAAAGAACGAGAGACTGAAGTAGCACCTTAGACAGGCAACATTCAATTTGTAATATGTCTTCAAATGTGCATTTTCCGAACCAGACAGTTTAAAGAATATATTATTTTCTTGTTTTTAAGGTCTTGATTTTCATGATGAATGGCCTGCTAATAGATCTACCAGTGTATCAGACAAAACACCATGTAAGCATTTGGAGTAAAAGAATACTTAAATACTGGTTGAATCAGTCCAATTGAATGGTCATCAGTTTGCAGGTTTGGTCAGAAACATTTTCTTGTTGTGAACTCATCTTATAACAATTTTCCAGTTGAATGGTTTGTTAAAACCTCTTATTTGTGTGGCTCTATTCAAATGTAAAGAGGAATCTGTTACATGTAAATGACCCCAGTGAAGTCAGTACTCATTGGACATATCTTATATCCGTTTGAAACAGCTCAACATTCTTTGTATCTTAAGGTGTGTGCATTCTCTAACTTTTATATTGTCATTTTGTATAAAACACTGATAAAACATAAAAACAGATGATGTATATAGATATATGCTGTAGAGTTACAAAATGTCATTTTTTAAAGAAAATACAAATTTAACTTCTTTGGCTTGGTTTACAGAAATCATTTTAATTATACTTGCATCCAACTTGATGCATGATATGGTGTGGAAAAATAAATAAGCGATGCACAATGACTATACATTTCAATGTTTTATCAACAATGTTGTAAAAACATAAAAAACTTTTTAGAAACAATTAGTTTGTTTCAGTTCTTTCTCAATTGTAAAATAAACCCCAAAGCAGTTGTTAACAGTTGTACGTTTGTGCTTGTCATTCATTAGTCACAGTGGTGCCGCGCCATGTTAAACTTAACACTTTTCAAGAAGAGATGCTTACTCAAATTCCAGGCACATATTTTGCCAGAAAAAGGTGGAAAATATTAAATTCTTTCTGTAGTTCAACTTAGAGTGATGTATGTCATAAAAGGATTCCATACACAAATCCAGAAAATGTCTATATTTTTAATTGTGATTATTTATATTGCATTTTTGCATTTAAGCTATATGCAAAATCACTATGCCATTAAAAGTATGGGGGAAAACATATGTTGTTTTGTACTCTGTCTATACAGCATTTTTTTCACTGAAAAGTGAACTACTCTATAAATGGCATTTGCTCTTGACACTTACGACCATCAGAGGTCCACCAAAATCCCCTTCATTTTCACTTGACCCTTTGTAATAGAATGTTTTTATGTGCAATATTTTAAGAGAAGAAGCAGTCACTCGTGTCATACATAAAACTGATGACTGAGCCGCATCATACTGCCAATGATTATTAAAATGATGAAGATTATGGGGCTGATAAAGCTGTGAGGGTGCCTATTGTACTGGGAGAAACCCATGCTCAGCTTGTGACTGGCCTTCGGAGGGCCCGCTCAAAGATCCAGTGTTACTTTAATGACGGTACTGACTTCTGAGAAGACATTCAGATGGGTGTGTGTTGGTTTCATACTGCCTCCTGACTGGCCACATACAAACACTTATGATAAATAATAATACTGAACCTCAGACTGAACTGAGAGCTGTCCTTTCTCAGATTAGCATCAGTGTGTGGAAACGCTAATCTCTCTTTTTACTGAAGGTTTTGGCCAAATGTGATAACATATCTTATGAAGAAAAAGATAAACAGTACACAATTTTTAAATATTTTTAATAAAGCTGTGTTGGTGCTTAACAACCTAAAAAGATAACAGAAAAAGTCCTTTGTGTTTGGCGTTAATTCTGGGCCAACTCTTACGTCTGACTTTTGTAGCCTGTGCAATCTAAAAGTGTAATCCATTATGACCAACTTGCAATGTTGATTGAACAAACAGTGGTGTCCTTTACCGTACACAAAACAGCTCAAAGCAACAGAGCCCTATTCCGTACATTGACCTTTAAGTGACCCCACTGCGCACTCAGAAAGTTTCTTTTTTCTTGCCCAGACAGCCCTGCAGGTAGAGCGTCTGCAATGGGAACTATCTCTCATCTCGCCCTCACGTCTCAAGTTTCTGATGGGGTATTTACAGTGCCAGCCTTTGTGTGGATGAAGCCATGCTGCAGTGTTATGACTTCCACTCCTCGCACTTACAATATGGCTCACGTCGCTTGCGTCAGTCACACGCACGCACTCGCTCCTATTAGCCTGACTGTCTTTTTGTTGCAATTACACACCTCCTCGATCCGGCTGCACCTCGCTGTGTTGATACATGGATCTAGTGACAAAGGAAAACACTGGCACAGGGGCAGATTAGCCAGGCTCAAGATGCGCCTTTCCTCTGCTAAAAAAGGGGCTGATGCCTGAGTCGGGTTTTAAAACAAACACGCCAGATAAACAAGCAACATTTGGAGCAGATAGTGTTCCCTGCACAGCGGAAATAAAAAGCACCTTGTAGGTTTAATACCCCACAGCTAAACCTGTAATTTTGCTGCGCCGTCAGATAGCTGCTGAGCCCGATAGAGACTCCGCGTGGCTTTGTAGCGAGACGCACGCACTGTTTCCTGTGCGTATTCTATGTAAATTACACACGATAATCGCCACGCACGGCACAATACTGGTTCCCGCGGTGCAAACGGAAACGGTGAGTAGATAAACGCAGGCTGGGCAGATTTGCATAGCCCTTTTGTGTGGTTACGGGGCGCTGCTGAACGTGAGCCCCGAGGATCGGTAGGGATTTCCTCAAGGTTTTGTGTGTGTAAATGCTTGCTTCCTCTCAGGGCTGTGACCATTATGTTGAGCAGACAGAGGTGGGTGCAGGCTGCAGCAGAGGGCACAAATAGAATAATAACATTACCTGGGCTGCTACAAACACAGTAAAAGTGTTCACCTTTAAACATGCCATGGAGAGCAGGGGTTGGTAGGCCTACTTAGGCCTAAGTTTGATAAAAAATAAAATAAAATATATAGATTAAGCTTCTCTTTTGAACCTACTCTAGCCCTTATGAAGTGTACGTGTAAGTTAGTGAAATAAGGCCAACATAATGAGCTACGCAAATAAATTACGACATACAAGTTTTGTCATTTGAAATTATAAGCGAGGGCAGTTTTATTTTGCAGTGGGGGTCCTCGGCTGGGTCCATGATTATTAGATTCAATGGCGAATTCCACCCCCCACCCCCCTTCCCGACTGAAAAAGAGTCAGGACTCTAAACTTTGATGCCAGTGTTTAAAGGGCCCATTTTACACCACTTTCTGATCTATGTTATCATGGTGTTTCCTCATCACAAACATACCTGGGTTGGGTTTTGCTTCATTCACACATGATTAACACACAAACCCTGCATAGTTTGACTGAGTTCTTCTCTCAAACAGAAAACACTCTGTTCCACTGTGGTAATGCAGGAAGTGCTCCAGTGCGTTTACTAGTGCTTCACATCTTCACTAGAATCATGATGATGATTTCAATCCTGGAATTGACAGTCTCCGCTGAACTGAAAGTAAAAGGATCTTTTAACTTGAAAACTACCACTACATGACACTGCATTTAACCCATTTAATCTTTGGAGATGTAGACAAATTGATAGTAAAGAATTACTCGAACGTGTGTGAATGAATGAACACAACTCTTATGTTTTTGAAGAGGTAACCCTATTATAACACGGCTTAAAATTGGCAAGACTCAATTTTGTGTAAAATGGGATCTTTAATATCACATAAAATTGACCAAATCAGATCAGCTGACATTCAAAGTCCTGGTGCACGTACAACCTTTGATTTCTCCTCACATTCCCAGAGCTTGATTACAAATGCATTTATTCTCAGTAGAGATGCACACACCTGTGGTCTAGCTCAAAGCGCTTTTGTTGCAGCGTGGCAGTGTTCCTGGTGATAGCAGCATGAAGATCATTGACACCCATGAAACAAAGGCAAAGCTCCCGCTGAGGATCTTGGCGTCTGCATGCACCCATAACACCTCACAACTTTGTACACAACTCCAAGGTATGGTTTAATTCCCGACCAAAATACCTCAAAAGAAATGCAGTGTCTGACGTAGAATCACAAACAAAAACAGAAACATCCACAGAGAGCCTTTGTGCAGGATTAGACTCTAAAGTCAGGTGAGCCTGTTTGGTTCCTGATAAACTCGTCTTGTTATAAAAATAGCATTGGTGAAAAAGTGCTTTCTGTATTGACGTGGGTTTCTTCCTTGACCCGTTTTGGTACTGGCTTAGTGGAAATTATGTTTTCAATACTATAGTTTCAATACTATAGAAAAGACCTCATACTTGATTGTGATTTCAATACTACAATGATGATTAAAGATGTTCTTTTCTGACCTAATTTTCTATTTTCAACACAACATTAATTTAGTTTTTTCTTTAAAATTACCTTAAACAGGTTGTGATATAAATCAAAATCATTGTAAAACTGGAAAGGTCCAAGTTTCTCTTATGTGCTTCTTCAGAATTGATACTTGCTCAAATGGGTATCGGTTTTTATTTTATTTTTTATTTTCAGAGATTTAAAAATGCGTCATGAATTCTTTTCTGTGTAATATCAAATGGAATACAATACAACGCAATACAATCTAAATAGACTTAAACCAATTTGTGACCATCAGAGCCACACAAGTTCCTCAAAAACAGAAACTTTTACTGTCAATTCATTCAGTGGTAGAATGTAACCAAGTAAAAGTAGTAGTGAACTAGTAGTACAAGTACATTTTAAAGTGGATATCTTTTACTTTTACTTCACTACATTTGGTTATCTGAACATTCTACTCCTCTACATTTTTTTTTAACAGGACTGAAAAGTTAAAGTATTTTTAATATAGTTTGAGACCTGCTGAAAAGACTGAGGGTTTATTTTTAACATGTTCATAGTTTGAGGAAACAAAAATGTACAAATAGAAACAGCAAGGGGAAAAACAACAGATTCAGTTGTTTCTTTTGAACAAAATTCAGCTCCAATTTTCTTTTAAGTTTTAAGTTTTAATAGATCTTAAAATCTGTGTAAAATATTTTTACTTTTTACTCTTTAAATACATTTTTAAACAGCTACTTATACTTTTACTTAAGTAGATTTTTTTATGTGATACTTACTGCTTTTACTTGAGTATTATTTGTGCTATGTGTACTCAAGTAACAAAATTGATTCCATTGCATTCCTGTTATTTGTCTCATTTTGATGGACATGTGACATTCCATGCCGCTTCCCTCTGAGGTGTCATGGTTACGTGGAGGGGAGTTGTCTGGGGAGAGTGATGGTGTTTGACGTCCGAAGATCATCCTGAAGTGTGGGCCTTTAGTTATGACGCTCCTGTGGATACCAGTGCAGGTGTGAATCGTGCTGCTGCTCATCCATCACAAACGGACAAAACACAAAGCAGAGGAAAGCTGCTCGATCTTCCTGGATGAAGGATGGGCTTTCTCAAAATAAGACGCCATGCCATATTGGTTTTGTTTGTAAGCTTTTTTTTTCTCGAAATACTGACTTGCTTGCTATGTAACCTTCTCTCATTACTTTTTTATTATTAGACCAAATCTCTCTAGCAAGACAAATTACAGCCAGATTTACATTTTTTCCGATGTGCTTGTTTTGGATATACCATCTAATCTATCTCTGTTTGTCAAATCATCTAGGGACATGTCTCCAGTTACAATAATAATCCCAATATGAAAGATTAATGATATCTCTCCCATTATGCAGTGTGTATATGTATGATTTAGTCATTGACCTCTCTAGGGTTTTTTTCTGAATATGAGAACTTGCATGTCCCTGTCATTTCCCATTTCAAATCAAAGGGGTCACCGGCGAAAATGTCTCAAAACCAATTTGTGTTTCAAAAAGACCCTTGAGGGATGGAGGCTGCTGCTGGTGTTTTGTTTGATATGCACAAAGACACTTATCCCTTATCTATCTTTTCAGAAAGAGAGAGGAGGAGATGGAGGGTGAAGTGCTCCCAGAATCACTGCTGCTGCCACGGTGAGATATGATGCTGCTCGATTTTGATCATTGACATTTGCTTTTTCATGCATCCTGAAAAACAAGGCCTTCCTTCCATTAAGGAATTATTCAAATGACCTTCAACGGTGCATGTTTTCCTACAGTTTTGTTGTGGGAATATGAGAACACATACTGACATCTCAATTACTTATGCAAGGCTCAGAGTAGGCCCAGTGGATGCAATCACCGTGTGTGCGATCCTCAGTCACTCCGAATCACGCCGGTTCCTGGACAGACACACATATTTCAGACAAGCCCGACCGAATTTGCATACAAAGACTAAAGACAAAAAAAGGCCATAAATAACAAAAATACTGCGTGTTAGGAAGAGAAGGTAAAGGTATGAATGAACAGAGGCAGAGTAGATTGTTTGGAAAGACCTGTTCCGCGTTTGGTTCAAGTGCATAAATTATACCAAGGTGATAGAGGGCTGGCATATAGTCAGTTGGCTCTGCAAAATAACATGGTTTGTTTTGTGGCATTCACACAAAAGGGGACTGTAAATAGTTAAAACTAGTTAAAACAATTTCTGGGTATTTTGAGGAGTTCTCTATAGTGAGGGTAGTTCAATCACATCTGTAAATATAGGCATGCCCATAACTAATTATTCTCACACATGTTCACACTTCACTAAATGATCCGCACCTCATATTGTTGTAACAATGACTGATTCCTCTGTATCAAATAATCTGAACAGATTATGTTTCAGTTAAACATGAATGTGTACATGCTGTTGTCAATCTTATGCCTAGTATGCAAATTGATACCTATTGTTTCAGCTTCAAACCCAAGTCTGCACAGGTCTTTGCCAAGTCCAGACCACAAAGCTGGACCAAATCTCTTGTCCATCTCGTCTTCATTAAAAGGAATATTTTTCCCCCCTTTCTGGCCTTCTGGAGGTGACACTGTGTCGTATGTTAGGGTGATAGGCGGGGGTGGTGTGTTGGGGTATTTGAGGGCATACATCGCAGAGAGGGTGGGGTGCATGGGAGGCTAACCCGACGTCACGTCATTAGCGTAGCAGCGGCGGAGACGCAGGGGCACCCTGACACATGTCACGGACAGCCAGCCGAGGGCCCACGTATGAGCCTGACACACTGTGCATAATTTATCCTGTGACACGATCTGCATGCCGAGTTGTTGATCTGTTGTGTTTGGTTTGGACATGGGCGCAGTGGCATAGGGAGAGAGGAGGTGGGGGTTATTATGCAGGTATAGTAGGGCAGGAGAAGGTAGGGCGAAGAGGTGGCAGAGTGTGTCGCACCAGAGCATGCTCTGAACAGGCCATGCATTTGTCATGTCCACTCAGAGGCAACATATACATAAACAAGAGCATCCCACACACTACAGACTCTCACTGCACACTGCAAACAAGCTAGTTCAGTCATGAGAGAAGAGCTGGAGTATTGAATGAAATATATCATGGCCTCTGCTTACTCATTTGAGGACTGTGTTTTACTGTCTTGGTACAGTATCCTTATCCAAACACAACTGTTTCCATAAGTCACATATGCAAACAACTCTGAAACTCAGTCAGCATCAGATGTATTTACTTCTCATTCTTGTCCAAATGTTAATTCATGTGTATCTCTGATTTCTGAAAGCATACATTCTTTTTGTTTAATGTTTTCAGTATAGGAAGTGTAGTCCCTCCCGCCGCTCTGTAGATGTAGTGTATGTAAATATATGCATAGTGATGAGCTATGTACGGTCCCAGTTATGTAGTGTTGACATTAGATGGTATTTGGGATTTGCTTACGTGTATGCTTGTGCATATCTATCTTCATTGGTATAGTGTTCATCAGCTCCTCTGACCCCTCCCTGCCTGTCTCATTTACATGAATTATGCATATGACCAGTCTCGTTAGACCAGCCCCTCCCTCGTCACTCTCCTAATCCCTACCGTTGCCGCGGTAACCAGATTAGACATGACGGTGAGATCGAGGAGGGCCCTCAGGGCCTGTTTCTGGACAGGCCTCATACAAACGCAGAATACATGAGAATGTGAGCTCCTATGGCCGTGTAGGTCACCTGTCCACTGGTATTACCCCACACCGGTGGTAGATGATGGGGATAATCATCTCTGTTCAGATCAACCTCTGTCATGAACCCTGAGGCCAAACCCCAGCTAAACACACGGGGAAACACACAAAGTCTGCTGAATTGTGTTGATCTATTTCAAGTCTATGTATTCGGCCAATTTATGCAAACTAACAGCAAATTGAAGGGTCATTCAAGGGTTCAAAACTACAGTGTAGTCCATATGCCAAGCAGAAAGAGACATGTCTGTGTGTGGCATGTGTACTTGGATGCATTTTGATAACTGCAGTATAACTCATGAAACCACATAGTTCATGGTTTCCATGTTTTCACTATAGATAGTAACAGCCTCGCAGTGGCAGTAAATGTATAGGACATGTATATAATCAAACTTATCTTGACACCATCTTTACACAATATTGTAAAAGCAGTAAAACACCATGAACAGAAATTCAAAGACAATTTCCTGAACAACATTTAGTCTTTTACAAAAGCATATGAATTTCAGTGACCCCAAGGCAGTAGCGTTCATGTTATCAATTGGTCTCTTGTGCAGATTGTATGGAATTCTGAATATTTTGCTCAAGGCCTTTTCAAATACAAACTGGGCACCGCTTACAAAGATGCAGTTGTTTTGTGTTAATGTGGTGGAGGCTAAACAAAGGTTGGCTTGTTCCTAATCCGAAAAAGCAATATCTATTCAAAGAGTTTTAACCACAGGCAGGATAATAGTAGCTCACACACAAGCCTAAATCAATATCTGCATGTGTGTGTGTTCTTCATACATCCATTACTTTGGTAGGATGATTTTCTAGTCAATGTGGTACACAGTATACTGAATTTAGCAATACTGTGACTTCAATCATGCCAATTTCTGGTTTTTACATGTGAGTGAGAATCTTTCAAACTTCTAAATACAACATGCACAGTAGCCTAACCCTGGCAGTCCCCTCTCTAATGGTACAATGATTATAGGTCATCAGAGAACATGTTTATTTTTTGTATAAACCTGTGATTATATGAAAATGTCTTGCTAAATAACAAAGAAATGGGTGGTCCAGATTTTAAATGTCATGTAGAAAACAATACTGCTAACAGTTTTTGATGCACCCCTTTGGCATTTGACATCACTTCCTATTGATAAAACATTTGTTCATTGAAACAAGTATTTTCTGTATTTGTGTATATCTCGATTATATAATGCAATTGGTGTAGAAAGAATTGACAGTTGAGTGCGTGAATTCAAATATAGACCATAAACCAAAAGATATTTTTAGCAGATAGGGCAGTAGATTTGATTATCATTATTATTTATTTATTATTATATTTTTTTTAATCAAAAATCATGTGGACATGTTGTGAACAAGCTGAAGGCCTGTATTAGTTCTTATCTGAAAATATGGACAGATACGAGAGCTCCCATTTTGCATTTGTTGATAATGTCATTCTTGCCCTCAATCCACCTTGTTAAAATTAGTAACCTAGAACAATATGATTTTGTCTTGATACAATTTGTACCTTCTGGCAGAAGAACAGATTGAAACATACAAATAAAAAGTTAACACAGTAATGACACAAGTTATGAAGAAGCTAGTTGCCATGGTGACTTTTTGCCCCGCAGAGGCTGTAAACTCTGCTTCCTGTTCCTGAACCAATGTTGGAAGTGACACCATGTGACTGTGCATCCAACACATTTTGTGTACGGCTGTGGCCCCACCCAGCTCTCGACATGGCCCCCCAGCCCTGCTCCCCACTCCTCCTTTGTTAAGCCAAGCTCACAGCCCCATAGACACAGATGAAGGCGTGGAGAAAACACATGCCAAAAAGGCCCCCCTGCCACTCTCACTCTTGCACGGCGACAATGATAGGCTGTCATCACACAGCGATCAGCACTGTCACCCACAACACCGCACGCACCCCACACACACGTATACATATGTACGCATGCGCTCAGATGCACACAACACAAACACACACACACAGGACCCACGGCTGTGAAAATGCGCACCAGCCTCGACAACACTGACAACCAAGTCACTGCTGTCACTTCAGTTATTTTTACACTAGGGCCTGACAACACATCAAAATCCCTCTCGCTAAGGGAACAACACCAGACCACTGCATCAAGCCCATTAAACGCCACGTGTCACATCAAATCTCTAATTATCTGCTATTCAATATTCCCAATTAAGTTAGAGACGTGCCGTGTGCATCTTCACAGTCATTTGCCACATTTTCCTGCATGTTGACTGGGGCTGTATAGCATTGTTACATTTTTGACAGAGAGGTTGGGCTGTTTACTAGACACTGATCACTTGTTGTTGGACTTTCTGCTGATAAAATCTGACCAGAGACAAAGAAGGCGACACGGTGGAATAGACAGCTCTTGTAGTCCAGGCTGGTGGGCGAAGAGTTAAGTTTCTTGGCCCTGGCGAATGTCAGTGAGCAGACGGCACCTCCGTGATGAGTCTGATTGGCGGCCTGTGGCAGTGAGATCAGTGGCAGAGCTGGGCGAGGGATGCCATCTTGGCCGCCTTGTGATGTGCAGTTTGTCGCCTGGGCTTCAGTGGGAAGGAAAACCTTGAAAATACTGCTGGCTGTCACTCAGAGAGAAACATGGTGTAGTTCCAGAAAACCTTCAGCAGATACCTTTTTGTTGGCCGACTTTACCTTTACAGCACATGCCCAAGCTGCTCACAGACACGAGGTGAACGTGTAAATAAAACCAAATATGTTTGATGGTTCTCTGCAAGATGAACCTGTGTCAAAGCATGGATAATATCAGTGTATTTTCTTAAATGCTTTGAGTTTAATTAATTTTTGTTTCTAATATGTTTCTTATGGCTATGGGACTGTTTCTATGGGACGTTCTTCATACGTTTCAACAATGTGCAGTTTTTTATCCCCAATAGCATAATATGGTGTGATTTGTTTTGTTGGATGCCTTTGGAAGGTCCTATATTATGCATATTGACTCTTGTGAGCTTTTAGCCATGTTAGAATCCTGTTACCTCCTCAAAAATATACATGGTGTTGTGTTTTGTTTTGCACATGTTAGAGTAACCTTTTATTATTAGTTATGAAGCAGTAGTTTTCAAGTCAACAGCTACCCTTTACCTTTTGTTCAGTAAAGATGGGCAATTCCAAGGCTGAAATTAATCAAATGGTTCTAGGGAAGGTGTATAGTGCTTAGTGACCTGTATTAGCACATGACATTACAAATTGGAGTTTGGAGTGGAGAGAAGAACTCAGCCTACATATGCAGGATTTGCCATGAGGAAATAACAATATAGATCAAAAAATAGCATGATATGGACGCTTTAAACAGATTAAGAGACGATACGCCTTGACACATTCCTGGGACATTGACAAGAATTTATATAATGTAATGTCTGCTGATAAAACATTGACTGTTTTTAAGAAATTTTATATTTTAGATAAAGAAGAATAGAACTCCAGCCTCTAGGCCTCCTTATCCTCAAGTGTCTAACCCTATTTTCCCCATTAGCCCTGTCTGAGTGGGATTAAACAGTGTGTAAAATGCTTTACTCTGGAGCACCCCCTATTTGTACATTTAGGGACAAAACTGCCAAATTAAGCCTTTGCCCCGTGCCGCTTTGCTCTTCCTTCCCTTCGTTCATATATTTCTTGCCTGAAGCGCTGGATGCTGCCTGGTTCAAGACAGAGAAAGGACAGTGGGGTCAGTGACGCCTTTAGGCATGGGGACACCACACAGTCAAAGCAGTTACTATCAAGTCTCCCTACAACAAATACAAAACAGAGTCCCGGCTTCAATGACCAGGAACTAATGCTATAATGTTAAGGAAATGCCCATAGACAAATTATAATACGATCAACACCATAAAATATGAAAGAAATCACATGAGCAGTAACCCAGGACTGTGGGCGCTGGATAATGGATCATTCTATGTTAACACTTAAACAGTTGAGAATGTTACTTTGTTATAGTCAATGTGTAGAATAAAGATACTAATTTAAGACTTTGCAAAGTTAACACAGGGATTAAATGTGTATTGACATCCCAAATGAGAACTGACATCTTGGTATTTCTTGATTCTGTGATATCCTCCCAGTAGCTTGAAATTAGGCTTGATTCTGGTTGTACAAAAATGCAGGGTGGCAATAACCAGTAAAAGCTTAAAAAGGATTAAACTAAGTGATGTTAGGCATTCAACTGTGTGTGGACATTTTTTTCTTTGTTTTAGCAGGGTTATCCCAACTGCATTTTGAAGCAGCTGCATTTTGAAACATAATAAAAGTGAAAGGTCACAGACTGGTGGTCAGTCCAGTGAGTCATTCAGTTTAGACACTGCTCCATAGCATTGGCACCGAGAACTGCATATTGTGAATAGTTTGAAACATACACATGGAGATATACCCTGTTATATAATATCAGCTTTGTCACTCACATCTAATAATTTACTGTTTACATCGCTTCAACCTCAAGAACAGCTAAAATGAGACATATTTTGTTTTGCTTAGAAATATTGAATCATGTAATTAAAAAAATACACTGGTAACTCTGGCAGGGTTCATCTTTGTTGCTACCACATACCTACAGTAATTCTGGGAGCTGTTTGTTTTTTTGTCTCTGCCAATAGCACTCCAGGAGAAGGGCATATCTGTGACTTTGGTCCTTAATGAGTCCTGTTCTGGCTTTTTAAGAGGCACAGACAGGGTCCTTATCAGACGCTCTCTTGGGATTGTCACCCTTTGCGAAGTGCGTCTCACGTAAGAGAGATTTCCCTGACACAAAGGCATCTGACGTCTATCTGCAAAGCTTCTTCAAGTGTTTATCCACCAGAACTGACAGAGAGCTGACTTTAATTAGCACTCTCTCCTTTTTACCTCCCCCCGCGTACCCTCCCACTGCTGCTGTGACTACTATCATCAGATTGCATAACTTCCAACTATATTTAAGTTTCTTTTATATTCACTGATGATATATTTGAAGGACCAGTTCACAAGGAATGCATGAGAAAAAGGTGGGAGATAGGGCTGACTGCTTTTCTCAATTGTGGCACATAATTAAAACCAAATGACAATTCCACTCTGTTATTTAATTACCCACTTAAGATAACGCAAACACTCTTACAGTAGCGGACATATACTGCTACCAACACAAAGCGATCCTAAATACAAGTCACGCCCTTAAACTTGTATTAAATCTCATAATACTTCAGTGAGCGGGTTAACCCACTTTGATATTCTCCAAAAGAGAACACAGCTCCTCCCCAGACGAGTTTTCCGGGCGGGGATGTCAGTCAACTTGACACCCTGTAAATAGTTTTTAACTCCTCTTTTTTCTACTCCAGTTTTCGACCAATCATTTGTGAGTTTTTTTTCTCTTCCCAGTGTTAATGATGAAGGGTTTAATTCATCATAACAGTATTCATACAACCTCTAATTAGCAGCAACACTCATACAACAATGCCAGCGTTATCTCCACATGCAAATGAGCTCTCAGTCTGTTGCGTTTGCTAATTTTATGAAACAGCAAGGCGATAACTACGCAGCCCTGTGCTAATCTTCCCCGCATTTAACCCCAGCTTTTTCTCTTTAATCCGTCATCCATAACAAACAAACAACAAACAATAATCCTATTATCGCCTCAATGATTCTTCTGTGGACTTTTCTACGTTTTAATCTCAATTATGGGCAGTGAAACACATTGACAGACATGTGCTCAAGTTTATACAGCCAGATTTGTGCTCCAGATGAACTTCATCAATACATGTCCCTTGACACATTTCTGTCAATATAATACAACATTGCTGAAAATGAAAGGTTAATTATTTGCTGTGTCGAGCCTTATGCCACAGGGGGGCCATGTATTGGATAAAATTCAATTAACAATATAGCTACATCAGTGTTTCTCAAACTGTGGTACAGGCATGACTAATGGGGACTAGTCTTTTTTGATGGCTTTTGATGTTCATGATTTAGATTACTTTATTTGTTTATTTGGTTTGTTTATTAGGGAACATTAATGAACATACATGAGGTAATTACACTGAGTTTTAGCTTCCCATTTTCCTTCACTCACTACTACAGACTTCCTCACTGGAGGTAAGGCGGGTGAAATGTCTTGCCTAAGGACATGACAGTATGCACTGGTCCGAGCAGAGTTTGAACAGCCTTAGTTTAGTTGTGTTGGAAAATTGATTCAAAAATAAATAAAGAACATGATTTTAATTGTTTTGGTAGCTGTAGTATCTAATTCAACTCTTTTCAAATTATATACCACACAAAAGAAATATTCTGAGGTATTACTTGGACAACTACATGCACATTTGTAGCCACCTTGCATGTTATCCCGGGATTATCTGGGCACGGCCCTTGCATGTGATCAAAGCCTCCCTGTGTGAGTGTATGTGGCATGTGCAGTGTGGAAGGATGCATGGGGAGCTTGTGTGGAGTGCTGGGAGTGGGTGGTCTGCCTTGTTATGGCCTTGGGTTCACTAACCTTGTCCATATTGACAGCTCCTGCTACTAAGGGACACAACTGTGAGGAATCCCCATGGTTAGATTAGTGAGAGATGAATGCTCTATGGCTGCCTCTGAATAAGAAATGAACATGAGAGGGGAAAGGTATTTACTGCATTATAGGAGACAGAAATCTGTTTACACAATCCACTGCTGATCTTCTAAACCCAGCAAAACTCTTCAACTCTTAGTACAAGATCCTCTGAGATATTTTCCCAATGTGCAAATTCCCATATTGACAGATACCGAAGAATGCCTCTTATTCACTTTTGATAGAAAGGGTGGCTTAATAGTCTTTGTTTTGGTCCTTGGGAGACCATCCCAAAGCTTCTTTCTGTAGGCTGCCATCCACATACATAGACGTTAATGAAAGAGACAAAATACATAATACTTTCTGTGTTAACTCATCATACATCATCATCATACACCTCAAAAATTAGATGCTGCCTCTCAAGGGACATTTCAGCAATAAAATATCAACTTTCCAATCTGGTCATTGTTCACTGTGCCAAAAGAGCCACAGTTTTTGGGACTGGCTTTGACCTCCTTGGAATTGACATGACATAGCAGAATGAACGATCGCGTAAGAGAGGCACAAATAATAAAATAAAATAAAGCATAACTACTGTTACCTTATTGAGGCCATAGTCTTCATCGTCACCGACATTTTTTACCAGTTTGCATAACAGCTGATATATACAGAGCCATGGCAGTGATGTGTTTGGATAAGTGGGTCAGAGTAGACAATTAGAGGGCTTTAGGGTGCCTATGTCAGGGGTGAGATTAAGAGAGAGGGCCAAGGGGGAGAGGCTATCTAATGGACTGAGCTTCATTCTTGGGTCTTCCACTGAGCCCACCAGCCATCCCCTTAAAGATGTAATGACATCTCATAATTAGCATAATGTCCCAACTTGTCTGCTGCTTTTAGCTGTCACACTGTATTTGTCTGAGCTTGGCCAATTACAACAGTGACATGAGGGCAGGAGGGGCACAGGGAAACAATAGAGGGGCAGGGAAGCCCACATTCCTCTGGCTGTTCCTCATAATAGAAGAGTAATGCACGGCTGATCACTACACCTGACAATAGGAGAGGACGCTGTACTAGTGCAGGGGCTGGGGCCTATGTCAAACAGCAAATATTTCAGTTCGTCCCTCTCCCATTGTGAGATGAATTTGAGCATAGAATCTTATATTAATTAAAATCACAAAAGTGTATATATATATATATATATATATATATATATATATATATATATATATATATATATATATATATATATATATATTTTAGCTTTTCTAAAAAGTTTAATGTAGTCAAACATCTGGATAAACAGAACTGTTCACTGTCCCTAACAAACTAATGGTGAAATGGTCCTCTACATTTCACCTAATGACTAACTTCTTTCCTATTATAACTTCCTGGTCTTACACTTTTCCACACCTGCCTATTCATAATAGTACATTTCTGTAGCCCATCATTTCCGAGTGATTGCCTGTCCCCATTCTCCTGCAGCCTAACTGTATCTTAAAGCTCCATAATAAATGTGATGACTGGACTATATTTCACTAGTGTCCTGTTTATACAGGAGACAAGTGACTTGTCAGAGGACTAAATAAACCTGCGTGGGACGTGTCAGGCGCCTGAGCCTCGATTCGTCAGACTGTTTTAATCCATCTCCATATGATTCCTGGCCCCTCTCGCCATACATCCAAGTCTCTGCAGCCTTATATATAATGTATCTGAACAGAAAAGAAATGGAGGTGACAGAGTCAGTAGTTACTATGATCAAATATCATAGCTGGAGGCTAACTGGGCATCAGGGCCCACTGACAGACACAATCCACAGGGAATGAAGAGAGAGAAGAGGGTGTGTGTGGAGGTAAAGGATGGCTGTGCACTGGGATAAATCACCATTGCTGAGGCTAATCTCTCAGGCTCTGGCAGGATAAATACTTTGCTTATAGATCCAACACGCCTCAGTCTCCGACACTCATTGGGCACGCTCAGTAGGCACAAGGCCTCCCTGGGCACACGCTGCCTCTCCCCCACCTTAAATCATCCTTCATCTATTTCCACTCACTCTTTCAGCTCGGAGTCTGAAGAGGTCACTCACTGGAGAGGCAGGAGGGATATCATTATATTGGATTTTCCTTGACTGAAATAGTTCTTAGTCATTTTTATCCAAGTTTTTTCTAAGCAGATAACAACTTTTGTAGGCTGTTGTTACTTAAACATACTTGTTTATTTAATACAACAAATGTACTTACACATTCGGGTTTAGATCACACTAATAGAAATGCAGGGCAGAATGGGAGTTTGCTGAAACATACACAGTGCCTTGTAGCAGTGAAACTCTTCACTGAACAAGCTGCACATAGAAATAAAATTAGATCCACTCTGTTGCTCCTTTACTGACAGGAGCACTTTCTCATTTGGAGTACACTTGACTGTATTGTTCAAACCGCTGTATCTCAAACTGCCTGCGTTTTGAACATTTTGTATTTGCATGTCCCTTGCTTCACCTCTTTCATCTGTGTGCTGCTGAGGTAAAGACATCCTCCTCCCTCCTTCTCTCCTCTCTCCTTCTCTCCTCCCTTCTTCCCTCCTCCCTTCTGTGCTCCTTTCCTTGGCTCTCTCCGATTGGCTCTCTCTCTAAACAGACCCTGTCAGTAACACTGGAGGTGCTCCTGATTGAAACAAACGGCCGCTGATTGCTGATCAGCCAGCTGTAAAGCCTGGCAAGGATATGAGCTAATGAAAAAAATGGAGCTGATTTGAGAGGCGAGAGGCGTCACTCACCCCGTTGTCCCCTCCTGTCCCCCGCTGTTACCCTCTCTCCCTGAGCCCCTCCCACCCCACAGCCCATCATCGTCAAGTGTGCTCTGTAGGAGGGACCAGAGCCAGAGTACAGGTATGATAGACCAGAAGCTTTAATATATAAAAGCAATTCAGTGGGGCTGTGATACAAGATGCCATCTGTAAAGTTATGTGTGAACTCTTTTGTCACCAACTGCTCTGTTCACACTAAGCATGTTGCCTCTTATGGTCAGAACAAGAAAATATCTGTCTGTCTACGTCTCCAAAGCTCAAAATGTTCTGTTCCACCTTGTAATGTCATGGAGCGGTGGTTTTCCAGTTAACAGCTACCCTTTAAATTTTGTTCAAGTGAGATTGGCAATTCCAGGGCTGAAATCACCCAAATGATTCTACTGAAGGACTATGGAGTTTAAAAACACAGTGGAGCACTGTATTACCACATTACATCACAAGGTATGTGTTTTATATTTGACTGAAGAACTCAGCCTAAACATGCAGGATTTTGTATTAACTGTATGAATAAAACAACACACAACTGCAGGTATGTTTTTGGTCAGAGAACATCATCATAACATAAATCAGAAAATAGTGTACTATGGGCCCTTTAAAGTATCATTGCTTTGAAAATCGATGTCATAGAGTAGAATTAACATAAATTGTAAACAAACAGCAAATTCTTTTTAGATGTTGTTGCATTTCTTAACTCATTTAACATGTTAGCAGAACAAAGCTACTGATCAGAATCCACTAACATAGTAAACTATTTAGACTAAAGTGAACATCCTGTTTTATTCAGGTTTTTTTTTTTCTTCAAATTTTGAAAATTTCCCTCTACATGAGGATGCAAACAGAGCCACAGCAGCACTCTCTGACCTCCTCATCTTGTAGGGTCAGCGCTAAAGTGGGCAATAATTGCTGGAGGCGACTCATTAGAATTTCAAATTTGGTCAAAGTAATGTGCAAAAAAAGAAAAGAAAACATACAAACAAAACACACAATAGTGGCACACAAAATGCAAAGACAATAAATTAAAATCTTCCTGACCCCTTGTACACAGAATTAGCCAAAGGGCCAGCAGACCTGCATTAGAGCGCTGCATGGTAACAGAGACAAACTCTAATTGGCGGTCATTATTAAGCTGAAAAAAGGGAAGAAGCGACTGAAGACTCATTTTCATTCCTCTTTAGCCTTCTTTTCTATTTGACAGGCGCAGTAAATTAAGAAAGTGGTGATATTTAATACCTTTTAACCTCCCTGAGACAGTTTTCTGATCAATTACTAGAGCAGCCTGTAATTGTTAGGCTGGATAATGATTCCACATGAGAGAGAGCAGCACTAAAATGAAGCCCTGAGCACAATTACCTTAAAGCCCTCCAGTGTGCTGCTGTCTGGAGAGGACTATTCTATGGTGAGAGGCAGGACGCAGGGCCAGTGAGGAGAGGATGGTGCTAATGGAAAAAAGAACATATGACAATAACCAAAACACTGAAAAAAATCATTCTTTAAGAAATCTGCTTGAATTAAGAATTTTATTTACTTGATTTGAGTTGATTTGGACTTCTTACTAAAGCTATATTTTAAGGGTAATTTAATTTTTACCTTCGAGTAAGATAAGTTTTTTTTTTTTTAAGCCAACTGTCACCACTGACTATTGTATACCAACACTGATTTAAGAATAGCCTCACAGACCAGTTTGACTTCAAATAACACCCCATGACACTAATGCACCATGTTGCCTCTTGTATCAACTGGGACTATTTCAGTTATTTATTGTGCAATAATAATATTTTGGGAAATAGTGGACACTATTAGTGCAGGGATTGCTTTGTGTTAGTGTTCTAATAGCCAGAGTGTGTGGTGTAGTCTCTTTGGGCATGTTAACAGCTGACAGTTTATCAGATGAAACACACTGAGATAGAATGGGAGTTTGTTGTTGCATAAAAGATTAGATTTGATCAGTTCAAGTGTAGGCTTTGTCAGGTGCATATAGTGTTATTAGTATGCCTGTTTGTGTACGTTTGCATGAATCCATAGCCTATGACTTGTGCATTTACTTGAGCTACACAGCTTTACAGTGGCATTATGAATATTCTCTTCCGATTACGTTGTACTAACCCCATGACCTGAGAGTGAATCACAGCCTTCTCCAGTCCACAGTGTACTGAGCCCATGCTCTGTGTTTGGTCTCAAACTGAGATGACACTGAATATTCATGATCAACATTGACAGAGGAGTGCCAAATTGTTCAGCTCAAGTGGCCTGCACATTTATACTGTCTAACTCATTTGCATTGCCTTAATTAGGGCTTTTACAAAGACTTTAACTTACACTGTGTAACTTTCCCGGTGGAGGGTCTGCCACCTACTTGTCTCCCTGGAAATGTTATTACGCTGTCTATAACATTCTACAGTATAACATTAAATTTGTCTATCTCCATGAAGAAGAGCAGGTGGCACCACCAGGCCAAGTTACTGGTCAGATCTATGGAGAGGTGACCCACTCACAGAATGCACATTTTTCAAGGTATATTTGAGCAATAAAAACATGTGTAATTGTATAAATGCACAAAAGATCATTTCAATGCCCTACTATGGTACATTAGGCAAAGCAATGACATCTCCATGGAGACAGCAGACCCCCACCAGTAAAATGATATAGTGTAGTTTTAAGCTTAACTCTCTGTTCTATACCAACGCTGGTAGATTCATTTGTAACAAATAATACATTTTAGACAAAAAACACAATAGAACATTCTTTTTTTCAAATATGGAACAGTTGGCGGTGTTGTCTGGTGCGGTGACCCGGCGCTCACAGCAGGCAGAGCGGAGTGGCATGGCCTGACCTCCTGTCTGCGTGCAGGCCCGAGCAGCAAAGGAGAGGAGAGAGGAGAGGAGAGAGGGAGAAGGGGAGAGGAGACAGGCAGAAAAGGACGAGGGCAAATAAATGAGCAGACGCCGCACAAGCAAACACACAGTGAACCTGGCCCCCGCCTCCCTAGCATCAAATATGGTCAGGCCATCTGCTTTTTTACACACAAGTAAACAACTATAGCCTGTCAATAGTGTGAGGGCTGTCTATGTGCTTGTATTCAAATACAGCCAAGAACATATTCAAGAAAAGAAAACTCCTTGGAATGTGGAGGTTGAATGTCATGACCTAATGCAAATGTTCATTATTGTTGTTTAAATGTTTATTTAAAAGTCTAAAAGGTCATTTATTAGTATTGAGAAATTTGCTATTTGCATTTGTTTGTGAACCTGCAGTGTAACCAGGTGTTCTCACTTTTTACAGAACATATTTATCCCCGTCTTTTGAATATGTTTATGAAGTTAAAATAATACGGTTTTAAAACATGCACATGACCCCTATTGTTTGTGCTTTGTGGTTGAAGAGTGGAGGCCTACATGCAAACTACAGCAGTGGCTATGACTAATGCCTTTCACTGCTTATGCTATTAATAAAACATAGACTATGTTTTCTTATCTTTTTTACATTAAATTAAGAAATAGATAAAGAGATAATAGGAAATAAATGAAGTAATCCTAACTCTTGTGAGCTTTTAGCCATGTGACCTCCTCAAAAACATTTTCAGAGTTGTGTTTTATTTCATTCACTTTTCCTTATTATTAGTCTAAATCTCTAAAGCTCAAAATGCTCTTTTTGCCACTTTGTGATGTCATGAAGTGTTTTAATCACTTTTACTTTTTGTTTATATGGGCAGTTCCAGGTCTTAAATCATCCAAATGATTCCAATGAAGTGGACCACTGCCTGTATTACCACATGGCATCACAAGGTGGAACAGAGTGTTTTCTGTTTGAGAGAAGAACTCAGCCTAAATATCCAGGAGTTGTCTGTTAAATGTGTGTAAATAAAACAAAACACAGCTCAAGTATGTTTGCAATGAGGAAACAACATTATAATGATGATATGGGCTCTTTAAGTAAATGTTTTTAAAGGTTACAAAAACTCACAACTTCTTACTGAATGCAGAAATATTCATCCTTCTGTAAAAAGCCTATGCTCAGAAATGATGTAAATGATACTTGAGTAGCCGCTGATGTGTTGTGTAATGCCACTAAAGTCATGCTTCACTATGAGTCAAATTTAACTTCCCGGACTCTTGAGCCTTTATAATGATTTACCTACGCAGCAGTGACTGAGGAGGAGATGATGCACACAACAGATGTTTTACACTTTCTGACCATTTATTTGTGGAGCGGGGAAAGTGCGGGGGGGAGGGGGCAGGAGGGGGGTGTAATTAGGATTTATGGAGTGAATCTGCAGAGTTGCAAAGGAGAGCGCTGATCCCTCCTGTAAGACGTGCCTTTGTCTGCCAGGTGAGGGATAACAGAATGCGCCATGTTGACAAGGGCAAGGACAGGCAGTGCAGTGTGGGAGCGTTTGCCTCGATGAACTCACTCAAACACATACATTTGCTCAGGAGAGTTGCATTATTTATCATTATTAAAGGTGCACTCTGTAACTTTTCTGTTGGAGGGTCTACTACCTTTTTCTCTCCATGGATTCTGGCTATTGTACACATTTTGCAGAAAAAAAAAGAAGATATTCATGTATCATTTCTATGAATCTCACCACAGATTTGACCTTACAACTTCATGGTGCCCAAAAAGATAAATGCAACTTTTAGTACTAATACATATAAAACATACAGACACAGCTAGCCAAATATTTTCAGTTTTTCTATATATTTTCTATTTAGTTTAAAGAGTCTGAGGTCAATTCTACACTGCTGCAAAACCAAAATCAAGTAGAGCATGTAGTGTAAACTTATTTATATCTAACGAACGTGGAATTCACTTCATACATTTATTTGTTTATAATTTTGGTGACCATTAAAAGGAACATTGTGTACAGTATTTAAGAGGTTGTGGGATAATTTACATTATCTTTAGAGTCTGAGTGTCTTTCTATATTGTTTATCTTTTTAAAAATATAGACAAACATACATGAATTGTGTATTATAAATTGTGTAACTGTGAGTGCATGTTTGTGTGTGTCTCTGTGTGAGTCTTTTGCCTTCCCACACTGTCCAGGGTGTATAATTCCCAGAAGGCCCATAGTTATTGTACTGGTTTCAAAGCATGACACAGACATATGACAAGAATAATTATATACATTATTTGGCAGAAGAAATGCACCCTAGCCTCGATCTGCGCCTTGCGGCTCACAGTGTCACTCTTGAGGATTTGGCAGGGCCCCTCCAGCCACAGTCCAGCTCCAACAGTCAGTGTTTAATGAAACTCCCAGTTCTTCTGATGCAAATGTGCTACTTCTGCTCAAGTATTTCAGTGTGTGGCCAAGTCTGATGGCATCACAAGCTCCAAAGTACCTCGGCTAAACTCCTAATAGCTGCTCCACCAGATGACTCGCATTTGTGTTTCTCTTTCTGCCTCTGAGCCTCTGGCCTGGAGCCTAGAGCTTGCCAAAGGTCATTAAATTGGTTATTTACTGTAAACAGCACCATAATCCTGTCAAAACCCCTCACTGGTCCCTCCGTACAGCTTTAGCCAAGAGAGGAGCGAGTGTTAAATGGCCATTGAAGTGGCGTTATCTGGATTTCTCTCTCTCCTTTTCGCGATGGATGTGGAGCGGGGTTTGTTTGTCTAAATGTTAGCACTTTGGAAGAGCTCCGCAGCTGTGGGCGCCCATTGGAGGTTTTAGCACACACACACATGCACTCAGGGATCGCACTGCTCAGTCACACTCTGACAGGCCGCCATGTTGGGGCTGGCAGCTCAACAACACAAAGCTTTTATCTGTCAGTGGTCAAGCCTGACTGAACCCCCGCTACATTATAGGCACTCACTCACACACACAACCCAAAAACACACACACGCACTTTGAAAAACTGCCATTTGGATTTTTTTTCGTTCTTAAAACCTGGCTCAAATCTGCTCTTTTGCGGAAATTAGCCATCTGTGCTGCCCGTGAGTGACAGAATGTTCATATCAATCGTTCCAGGAGATGATGAGCACCCCGTCTGCACCGGCAACACCCACCCACACACACATACACACACACACACACAAACTGACACGTATCCAGGAGCAAGCCATTTGTGAATTTGTTTTCCGCTATGGATAATGACACCGAGTGAACCTTCCCTTTTGAAACCCATTCATTTTGTAAGCATGGACAAATAATATTGAGTATCTGGAAGTGAAACAAACTAACACAACATCCAGATTTCTCCAGGACAAAAGATGGCGGCTGCTTAATGAATCTTAGTTAACGCCATTAGATTGAACGATGAGTGCTGTCCGAATGTGCCTTCCTGTCGACGTCTTTTTTTCTTCTTCCCCTCCATGTTTTTTTCCGCTTGAATTTCGACGAATGGCTGCCATCAGCAAAGCGCATCTCATTAGCGGCGATGATGCTCCGTATGTTGATCATCATCATCTGTGAGTGGACTGATGAGCGATGAATGTCAGGCGTAATGGAGGCGACAAGGCGGTGTCCCGTAAACCCACAGCAGACACACTCACAGGCTAATTACTCCATATAGCACCGTTCTACACGGCAGCAAAAAGAAGATACCAGTCAGAGATGGCAATCATAATGAAGCATATCAGGTGCTGGGGTACACTAAACGCAAGCTGTGTGTACTATCGACACCCTGATTTTACACCAGAGGAGTATGATTACACTGGACTGGGTTGTTTGGTAACGGTATGCTTTATGTGATAAGGCCATGGTACCAGTAATGCTTTTTTAAGTGTTATTAAAGAAACTTTAAGTTAATGGTTGCTAACATGAAGCATTGGGGGATATTTTAACTATTTTAGTGTTGGATTGTTCACATAGTAATTTTCAATGCAACTAGTGACTTGCTAAAGACATACAGTATGACCTATATACCTCCTATATGTAGTTAAACTCATTTAACATGGTCTTTTGTTAAGTTTAGGGTTGATAAGTTTGACTTAAACTAAGTTGAGTTACATTTGAAAATACATTTTTTTCATGCTTTATAAACTTGGTCAAAATAAACTTCACAGTGACAAGTTACATTTTTGGGCTAAAATACACCTGACTTAGCTTAACTCTTAGCTTTTTACTAAACTTTTCTTGACTTGATTAAATATATATATATATGTGTGTGTGTGTGTGTGAGCCTTGATCCATGCTCACAGTATTTTTACATGTATAATCTGAGGTGTTTGTTTGTCATGTCACAGCTCATGCCAACCTGCTCATTGAAAGACACTGCTTCATCTAAGGGGGCTGGTGTGGTGACAGTCACTCCTACAAACACCTTTAAGGCTCCCCTCCTCAAACGAGTGGTCAGTCTGAGAGCTGCTGCTGGACAAAAGGCCCAAATAACCATAATTTCTTCTTGCTATATTGAAGAATAAGAATAGTGTGCTTGAGAGTAAAAGCTGTCTGTGTTGTGTTTGTGTGTATATTTAATCTGTTTATAGTAATCCTTAATTGGATGACTAATTTGTTTGATTGTAATTTGATGGTAACCTACAGTAAGTATAATGAGGGCAATATCATAATTTCTGAGAAAGACACATGTTTACTTAATGTGTTTCAAGTATTGTTATAACCATTTTCAATAATTCAATAATAATAAATAAAAATTTGACATTTCATAGAAGTACAGCATTGCATCCAACAGCGATAACTTGTGATGAGTATAACAGAATGCAGAAAATCTTTCTAATTCGATGAAGAATTTGACACCCCAAATTTGGTAATCATTTCTTTCCTCAAATGGATTTAATGAAAACTTGTCGTCTGCTTATAGTCTTTTCCTCTGTTGTTTTGTCTATCCAAAGTCTTGTATTTGTTGAGGAGAAAGAACAAGTCTGCAGCTCCGTTCCAGTTTGCAGAGATTTATGAGCGGACCGGAGCCGAGAGTGGGAGAGTGTATACTCCGAGAGAGTTTGGGAGAGCTGAGATTTACGAGGCGGCGTTTGGGTCATAATTCAAAGTTCACACTCACATACATCACATTTGGAATCACATAGATTATAGAGGAGAACAGATTTATCATACACACAGGTACTGCACATGTGCTGCCTCCAAAAGCAACCACAAACAGCTCGCAAACTTCTACACCAGATGCTTTCATTTCAACACAAGAGGGAGGAAATTACACTGGGAGAAGTTCTTGTTCGCAATAATCTAGAGTAAGCTGTAACTGTTTGTTTTTTTAAATCATGAATGTAGGGCAAGACGTCTCATGATGTATATGCGGCACAGTATATCTTATGGGTGAGTTTTCTTTTTTCAGTCTCATGGTATTATTTTGTTTAGTTTAGCAGGGTAAATCTATGGTTCACAACAGTTCTTAAAGGCCCAAATTAAACAACTTTCTTATCTATGTTATAATGCTGTGTCCTCATCAAAAACACACCCGGAGTTGTGTTTTATTTCATTCGCACATGTTGAACACATATCTAGGCTGAGTTATTTTCTCAACCTGAAAACACTCTGTTCCACATTGTGAAGTCATGTAATAATACAAGAAGTGCTCCACTGTGTTTTTAAACACCAACACTCCTCCTTCACTCTTTCACTAGAATCATTTGGATGATTTCAGCTCTGGAATTGCGAGTCTCTACTGAAGCAAAGGCAAAAGGTAGCTGTTAACTTGAAAACTACTACTTCATAACATCACAAGGTGGAACACAGCATTTTGAGCTTTGTAACTAATAAACCAGGATTATTCAAATGTGTGACTGAAACAAAACACAACTCCGGGGATGTTTTTGATGTGGCAACAGCATTATAGGATTGCTTCAAGCTCACAAGAGTCATTTTTGCGTAATATAGAACTTTTAAGAATTGTGTCCAAAGTTGTCTTTCAGCTGTGCACTTGGAAAGGAAAAGTGTAGTACTTTTAGTTATTGCTAAAATGTGACAGTATGAACTAATTTGCTTTTCGATCCAGCCCCAGTTATGAAATGTGTCAATCAATCAGAAAGGGTTGGACATAAATGGACATAGCCAACCCACTAGCCACCGCATTCCAAATAGGAAGTGTTCATGGGGACACTTTTGGCTCCACTGACTTTGTTTCCACTTGATTTTACGTTGAAAAATTGTCACTCCTCTCTCTGTAACTGCTGCAGTGAGCCTTGTCATTTTGGTCATTTTGGTCTTAAAATGTTCACATGAACCAGCTGTATACAGGGGGGGTCTTCCATGGGGGTGCTCACTTAACATGACCCATCCTTTGATGTAGTTAGCCCCCTGCCAGTTATAAACCCAAATTTGGAATTCCTTGCTTTGCTGTAGCCTTGTTGAACATTTTGTGATTGCCATTTGATCACTATAGTCAGGATTGGATGTTCTACATAATACGGAGCAAAAATCATGGCATCACTTCTGTTGTGAATTCAAAACTCTTTACATCATAGAACCACAGATCAACTTGAATATGTATGACACAGCATACATTGGAGCGAGCAGGGATCGAAACTCAGACCTTTTGCTGAACCCTATACCAACCCTCTACCACTGGGCGAAAAACCCTATGCTAAATGGATGTTTCAGTATTTATTTTTCTGTCTGATTTTGAGTGCAGTACGCCATCACAGCTATAGGGCAGTCCTTTATGCTTTTAACCTTCTATGAAAAGACGGTAGCTCTATGTTACCTCCAGTGTGGTAGGAGCTCCTTTACAAGTCTATCTAGATGTAAACTTTACTTTTCTATTTCCTATGATTTACCGTGTGGAGCGCGCTAAATGTTTCATGTACCACAGAGGCCACTCGGCAGAATCCGGTCAGCTCTGAACTCACAAAGCCATCTATTTCTGCTGCGTTTGTTAAATATTAACCACATGATCCCGCTGCCTCATCCACAGAGCAGAGGTGTGGGTTTGGAGATATACACACACATACACACACATACACACATGGGTGACCTTTCTATTTGTGCATCAAGTGTGCGATCAGAGCCGTTTAGAGCACTGGATGCACAAGGGGGACTTCTTTAAAATTTTAGTTATGTTTCAAATATGTGAAAAGTCTACTTAGAAAGCACAAGTTGTTTTATTTACTTACAGTAATAAAAGTGACTAATAAATCATATGTCTTTTTGCTCTTGAACTTTAATATAAATGTGTCAGTTTGATTTACCATACGCCATAATAAGAAATTAGAAAACACTCCTCTGCGGTTTCAATGAATCGATAAAAAGCCCAGAAACAATAGCTATGAATATAATGGTGGATTGATATCAAAATTAAAATGTTTTGATACTGAAAAGGTATCAAAAAGTGTTGATTCTCACTATAAAAATGTAATATATTATTTATATTTTATTATGACGCATCTCTACCTAAATGTTTTTTCATTGGCTAGACATCTCCAGTCTCCATTTAAAATGTTACTGTTTGCAAGATAAAAGTTTACTGTCATCAACAATTACCAGTGAGGGGAATTAAGTGTTTATGAAACCACCAGCAAACCCAGCTAGGACAGTCTACTTTCACAAACTTGGCACTATATATTTCTATCCATAATTATCAGATGTAGTCAGTGGGGATGTGTATCAAATTACACATGTATTTTTACATGTGTAATTTGATACACATATCAGATTCATTCATGCCAATGTCCTGGCTTGAAAAAAAAGAGAATCATATATGGCATGTATTCTCAGATTGAGATAGAGACAACAGGAAAGGAACTGAAAAATGTAATCACTATTTTTATATTAATGTTAAATCAATCACTGAATAATAATGAGACTGAATCCGATCACTGTCAATAGACAGTGCTGAAGCACTATAGTGCTTGTGTGTTTATTCCCACACTTAGTTTTATTCCCCTTGACTCAGGTAGAAGAAACCCCAATGATGATGCAACAATACTTTTTATGCTATTTTCTACCAACTTTTCACTGGCCTGGGCACAACAATTAATGAGAGTGTTTTGTTTTCTGGGGGCTCAGTTCTTGTAAAAGTCAGCGTGATGAAGCTCTTGTTTTTTATCTTGACCTTGTTGGAGCCTCCATCACCCTTCCAAATTAATATTCAAAAGGCTTTAATTAAAAACCCGCCTCGGCCCGTCCTCCTAGGGAGCAGCATAAACAAATGTGCGGCTGTGTTTGTTCCCTTCTGGCCCATCCTATACTTGCTTTTAATGACTCCACTTCACTTCAACCCCCTGAAAAAGGCAGGCAGAAAGTGACACCAAAAGATGAAGACAAGACGTAGCTGGGGGTGAATGAGGAGCAGAGTGGTGGCAAATGGGGTGCACTGTATCTCCGAGTCGTGGTTAATTACAAAAAGCATGAATGTTTTATTAACCCCTTATCAGTAATTAATCACGGGTCTTTGATGTAAAGTTCAGCTTACAAAAGCAGCAGAAAAAAGGGCCCTCTCATCCATATTAGCCCATTAAGCCGGCTGTGCAGGACCAGTCTCGCTAACTGCAGAGTGCAGGACAGCCTCTGCAGGCATTAAAGCATTTGTTTTGACAGCGCTGTTTGTTTTCTACTCCCAGAAGCCATTGCAGTGCACCTCCAACTCCCACTAGTCTCTCACCAAAAGAGCCAGTTTGCATTTCAAATATGATAGAGCAATCGCATATTGTGCACAAATCCCAGCCTCTCAGTATTTCTCAACATTCTGTATATGTTTTTCTTCAGGGCCAGACAAAATTATATTCCCATTACTCAGTACTTGCTTGCCACAGATTGTGTATCCATACTGTACATACACATACAACTACTACAAATCCCACTGGGACTTCACGCACTACCAGAGAGAAAGTGCTAACATGCCAGAGGAGAGAGTGAAACCAAGAAGCAGAGGGTCAGTCAGGGTCAGTAGTCCTCAAGACATCACTAAAGCGCTTCAGTCATACAAATAATGTATGATAAAGCTATGAAAACTTCAAAACACTATTCAAAGGATTAAATCAATGCCTTTTTAAGCTGTTTATAAACACAGGGTTTGCATGAAGCCATAATTTCACTTTTAAATTACAACAACAACAAAAAATGCCAAACCTTCTAAAATATGATTTATGACAGTTACTTTTAACTTTTAAATAATCAGTGCCCACACTTCTTCTCTTTAAATCTTCATCTTTAAAACTGTGTCTGTAATAAATGAAAATATTATGTGTGGGAAATTAACTCAGCATCAATTGCAATACTGTGAGTTGCTTTTTAAAACTAAAACTCAAGCTTAATATTTTTCCAAGACTTAAAATTGTTTGTAATTATTTTAATAATAACTTAGTTAACAAATTAATTAATAATTTGTTTCTTTTATTCAGTATTTCCTCTCTGTTATGTCAAACCTGCAGTGAACTGACTAGTGTCTTCCCGTTGTCTCTCTGAGGGTGTGTGGGGGGTCATCCAGGGGTCATCTGGAGGTCAGGGGTGACAGGGAGGCCAGAGGGACATGAGGGGTAATCATTAGGTCAGTAGACTCTCTGAACAGTGGAAGTGTATACTTGTATGTTCCCCTAATAGGCCTGGGGAGGGTGTAGGGCTCCTATCTCGGGGTAACAGCGGGGTCAGTCCTGTGTACACTATGACTGCAGGGGTCAGGCAGTGGTCACTCTGAGTTTAAGGAACTTGTTGAATGCAAAATGCTCACACAGCACTTTGATGGATTGACAGTTCATTTTAGCACAATGATACTAATGACAAAGTAGTCCTCCTCCCCCATACTTTGACTTGTTTCCCACATCCACACAGGTTCTGCACAAAAGTACGACAACACACCAGAGGCCATGTTTCCATAGCTGATGCTTTTGTTGTTATTGTTCCTGCCTGTGTTGATTAAATTAGGAAATCCTTTAAGTGTGCAGAAAAGGCAGAGGAGCATTGTTTTATTATTAAAGAGGGAAGAGACACCCAGCGAATGTTGTGTGCCTTAATGAGAAGTACAGCGGAGTGCTTCAGGACTTGGAGATTTCAATAACATGGCACTCCCCCCTGTGAGGAGCACAATACATAGCCCAGCCCCCTCCCTCCCTCCCTCGCTCTCTCCCTCCTCACCCTCTCAGTGTTTTCTTCACTGGCAGTGGAGGAACAGACTAGGGAGACAAACGTTGTTCAACAGCTTTAGCTTTAGCTTTTGCACTATTTAGAGTTTTTTATACAGGTTAAACTAGGTATCACCAAAAATATATACAATAAAATAACTTTTTTTCTAACTTTCAAAGAAGAAAAAATACATAAGGGGAATTTTAGACTTGTATTTATTGTTGCTATTCTATGTGGAAATAATGAAATTCTTACCTCTTACTGTGCATGAGAGCGCACTTTGAGTCTCGATGTGTTTTTTGGTTTTTTTTTACAGAATGTGTGTGTAATAATGGCATCCAGCTGACATTTTCCCCCTTTTTATTAAACATCATATATTTGCCTTAACAAGAAACATATCTAGGATCTGATATGCATTGTGAATGAGCAGGTTTTACACCAGATGTCCTTATATTTTAGTTCTTTCTTTGGACCTAGAACCAAACTATGAACACACCACTTGTTACAATTGCTCCATGTATAAAACCATACAATACTTTTACATATATACCTATCTTTATTCATATCATATTCAAGATACAATGGTAATGTTAGCAACACATAAAATTTCAATAGACAGAATGGACATCTGATGTTTTTCTTGTGCTCTACTGTCACAGATTGGAGTGTGGGAGTGCTATTGTCAGAGCAAGGTCGCGGGCTGTACGTACGAATACAATTGCCAATGTATGGAGCTGTTTTATTTTTGTTCATCACGTTGTATTGTGAGTCTATATGTGTGAATGCATCTGTTGGTGGGCTTCATAGATACTGCCTCTCCTCCCACACCACTGCTGTTTGCCCATAGAGCCACCTAAGTGTGTGAGAGACAGCCCATAATGTTTACATGCACCCACGAGGAGGCCAGGACCACTCAGGGCAATAAACATCCACTTACTCATAAATACCACTGTAATGAACATGTATCATTATAGCTGTCTGTCAAAGGTGCAGTTAGAACACCATTGTCATTCTTATTAGCTTTTCAATAAATACTTCTAGGCTATATTAACACGAAAGAAAAATACTTAATTGACATGACAAAGGTGATATAATTAATCTTTTAAATGCTGTGTGAAGGTGTTGTGAAGTTACTTTTAAAAGCATTGTGGGTAGTGATTGATGGTGATCTGTTTATATTAGCAGATGTTGATGTGTGTGAGGCTGCAGGTTGAACAAAATAGGTGCCAACAAATTTTTTATGTCTACTGTTCGGCTAATTTTCATCATACAATAGGATGTACAAAATACTTATTCAATCTGACAGTCCTTTATGGAAAAAAGAAATATTTAAAGTATGTAAACACAAAAATATGTTACATTTAAGTGCAAAAAATAGAAAAAACTTGTCTGACTCTTACTTGGCCATGGAAAAACACATGTATCTCTAAGGAAATACACAGGTATACATACATACATATTAGTATAAGTTTACATTTGTCAACCTTAAAAGGACCAAAAACTCAACAATTGCAACATCTCGACATTTAGACTGAAATGCATTGAAAACTATCAAATACAATGCTACAACAATATAGACTAAAAGTACTTTCTCTTCACTCTCTGCTTGCTCATACCATGGCAAGGTTATCAAGGAGACACAGTTCCAAAGGTCAGACTGGAGTCCTCAGAATGACCCCTGACCTCTGTCTGACCCTCTGTCCTCAGATCCATCATGGCTGCTGCACTGCTGAGAGCAAAGAGGTTACTCACTTCAAAGACACACAGAGCCCCCTGTGGCCATTTATATCCCACCCCCTCTGGTTAGATAATGTTCCTCGAAGTTCAGGCTATAGGCAGTCGTGAGTGTAATGTATAGGGAAACTCATTATGATTGAAAAGCATAGAATTTGTCATATTGCCAGTATTAGGAATCCACTTTAAACCATTATCAACCCATGTATGATGTTATATCTGACAGTGATCAAAGTAAGGTCAGGTATGGTAACACTTTATAATAACTACACCTTAATTAGCCTTTATATAACATGAAAACACTTCCTTCAAAATGAACAAATAGTTTATTATTAGTTTATTGAGAATTATTCAGACTTAGTTAAGGGTTAGGAGTTAGGGACTTTATAATTAAGTCTTTCTATGTCATTTATTAAGACATTTGTTTGACATTGTTTCATTTAGAATCTATGTTCTTCTATGAAAATCACTGTCAACTTTTCATTTACACTCTAGTATATTACACAAAGCAGATAAATTGGCCACATGCTGACAGTGATCCAAATATTAGTGGCTTCCCGTTGTGTTTGGGACTGACAAAGCCACTTGGGCCACCCCTTGACCTTTTGACCGCACAGCCTTATGGGTAATGATGATACTGATGGCCTGACACCGAACCTACCCAGCAGCCATCTGGAGCAGCTGTCATAGCCTCTGATGGAGAAGCAGACCCACCACTGACAAGGCATTGATTTTTGTACCCCTCTTTCTGCTCCTGGACCCCCCTTGAGTCACATGCGGTATTATCATACTCACTTTGAACTTTGACCTCAGAGGGAGTCAATATGGGGTCACTGCCATTGCCTTATCAAGCTCACATTCACTTCCATGCTACTGTGTTTCTTCAAAACCTTACTCTGTACGCAACGTCTAAACATACTGTACCGAATGTTTATGTTTAATTCAATCTTGGGTAGCGACACATTCAGGATAAACATGAATAAATTGCACATTTCCCCAGTATTGCTAAGCATATCACTTTTACCTATGCTAAATAAGTACATACTTGCTTTGGCCCTGGAAAACTAAAAGCTAAATTTGCTAACCTCAAAATGGTTCTTTTGCCCTTCCTGGCATAATAACTGTTCAATTTATCTAGGCTTGACACTGGCAGACACCATTTATTGTAGCCTTTTGGGTCGATTAATTTTGTTACCTGAAATATAAAGGCCTACTTTGCATACATCAGATACGGTAGCTTTAACTGACTGCACTACATTATATATGTTTGAGTAACCGAGCTGTTTGTAACCATGTCCAGTCCTACCCCTCCTCCCACCTCTCAACCTTTCCACATACCGCCACCGCTGCTGCTGTACAGTGATCCGTATAATCCGACAGGCTGTGGCAGTGACTGATAGCCATTGTTGTGTTCGAAAGCTTTAGTCACCTGACAAAGAGCCCAGACTTTGGCCCTCATACTCGCACATCATCCGGTCTCTCTTGTGCATATATGGCCAGACTTCTCATCACATGTAAAGGGCCTAGATTATGCTATTTTCCGATGCATGTTGTAATGTTGTTTCCTCATCAAACATACTTGAAGTTGCATTTTGTTTCACACATGTTTAACACACAAACCCAGCATATTTAGGTTATATTCAGGTATAACAGCAAACATTTTGTTCCACTTTCTGATGACATGTGGTAATACAGGAAGTGCTCTACGGTTTTTAAACTCTGTAAGCCTTCACTTGAATCATTTGGATAATTTCTGCACTGGAATTGACAGTCTATTGAGCTAAAGGTAAAAGGTAGCTGTTAATTTGAAAACTACTGCATCATGAAATCACAAGGTGCAACAGAGCATTTTGAGCTTTGGAGATGGAGAAAGTCTAAAAATCAGGATTACCAAAACCCGTGAATGAAACAAAATACAACTCTGGGTATGTTTCTGATGATGATGGGTATGCTTCTGACGTAACAAGAGTATAACATGGTCTAAAGCACACAAGAATCCATTTTGTATAATATAGGACCTTTAAAACACTATCTTCATCAAATGCAACTTTCAGATCTATAAGAAATGCAGGGCTCTTGATTAACACATTGAACGAGGTATCAATACAGATGGCAGTAACCGCCGACGCCTTTCTGCAGCTTTGACACTTTTATTTTTGCTCATTTTGCTTGTTTATTGTCATGATAATGAAGTTGCACTGTTGTTGTCATCAGAAGGAATCTAGCGTTTTGGCCTGGTTCCACCACTAATGTATGCAAGGAGCACTTCTTCTCCTCTCCTGTCAACGTCAGTGTGAGCAACAAAATGGCTTCTAATTGTGTGAAATACTCAGCTCGAGCTGTTAATTTATATGGCAATCGGCGTACAGTTTTATATTTAGCTGCTAAATATGTTCCACAATATGTTTCTGTGATTACCAAATTATTGCATGTGACACAGTGTATGTTTGAATACATGGAGTGGGAGTGAATGACAGCCTCACAGTAAAGCGTTTGCAATGTTGGACAATACACACAGACTGAAGGCATGAAATGTATTATCTTTTTTTTTTTTTCTCGGCACTTATACGAATGGCCTCAGAGTGCATGGTGGGAATAGCAGCAGTCCCATGTGTGAGACAAAGAGAGGTCCATAGAGCTGATACATACTCACCATCTGTGGACGTGTGGCGAATGCTTTAAAAACTGGACCCAGTAAAAGTTAAGTGTGAACGTCTCAGTGTGTTGTTTGTCTAAAGGTGTTTTTTTCAGAAGTGTCGCCCACTACAAGATTCACCATGTCTTTTTTTACTCTATGGCATTTGCAGTCACGGGCCACATGCTGCATTTGTTTGGTCATTTTGGTAAACATAGACACTGTTTACATAGCACAAACATATTTTTTGATCAGTCACATTATCAGCTAATGCTAAATTTCATCATTTATTTTTTACTAAGGATACACAGATGATACTGGTGTTGAATATCTGCACCGCTATCAGTTCAGTCAATATCCTATTTTGCTCTATACATTTTTGCAATAATAAATAATATGATTTAGTGAACAATGTTGACACAAAACACCTCGTAAACGTAGTTCTGTAGCTATCAGCAGATACTTAAAGCCAATACTTAAGTATTGGCATTGGTATCTGAGCAGAAAAGACTAGATCAGGGCATCCCTTATTTTTACATGTTTGATATTAAATGCAGTTAATTCAATTTTGCCTTCTAAGGATGAGGTGTAATTGCTTTTCTTTTAGAAGTCGTCATATCCAGGTTGGGTATATTCATAATTAGAAAATAATTTGTATTTATAGATGAGTATCAGACATGTTTGTTGGTGTCTTGCCCAAAGGCACAGTGACTATACACCTTCAGTTTAAGGTTTGAATGTCATCCTCAAATGTTAGGTTTAATGTACTGTACAAAAGAATGCTGCTATAAAGGCCATTATATAAGACCATTATATTATATTTTCTTCCCCTAAAAATGATTGATTTCAATTGCTTATCTATGATTGAATTTGAGCTAATTGCAGACTTCAGTGTATGTAAAAGCCCTCAATATGAGTCGCTCTGTCTCAACTATTGCTTTCTGTTTTGTCCCCCTCTCCCTCCATCTCTGTCTGTCCCTGGCTAGTGCACAGCAGCCATTAGCTTTACAAATCCAGCCTTTGATCTCTGATTTGGGCGGGTGCCTGGGTCGGGGAAGGGGGGCGGTGGGGGGGCTGTGCTGGTGTGTGTCTGGATGTATAGGGGTGTGTGTGTGTGTGTGTGTGTGTATATATGTGTGTGGGTGTGTGTGTGCGTGCGTGTGTTGTTGTGTATGTAGGCCAGTGCCACCGAGGCAGAGGAGGGTTCACGAGCGGTCCACTTGTGCCGAGGTATTACAGAGCCAGTGGGCTTCCAGGGAAGAGGCTGTGATGATGGTAATGCTGCTTCATTTGCATTTGGACTGAGCGTATAAGCAGCCTAATGGTTTAAATATAACTCACTCCAAACTTCACTTCTCCATAGTTTGAACAACCCTTCGCCCTCTTATAGCTCACCTTAGCTGTCCTCAGAGTGGCTTGTCCTGCCTGTGCATTGTCTCAGTACTTCGGGAATTAGATTCAAATGTATTGCATTATATGAAATGAAGATGCCATTTCTCAGAGGCCAGAGTCTCTGGCATTTAGTCTGATAGTTATTTATAGAAGAAATTATCTTGGTAAAGTTTAGTTTCTGATGAAAACTAAAAGCTAAACTTTTGGCAGATGTGTGCATACATTTGAATGACTCCTCCTCTTGTCCATCTCCTTATTGTCCCATTCTCCAGAGAGCTGAGGATGCTCTCCTCTCAGAGCCACTCTCACCTGTTCCTGCTGTAGCCTCCTCCTCAGCATTAAGTGGGGATTTATGGAGGCGGCTTGCCATTGAACAAAACCATTTGTCTTCTAGTTTAGTTTAACAGCACTCTTTATTCCCTGCAGATTTAGGGATAGGAGGCAGAGGGTGCGAGGCTCAGGGTGGAGGGGGGCACCACCATTAGGTGCTATGGCCTCTCATTTTCTCTCTCCTTCCAGAGAGCACAAACAGCCCTGAGCGCTGCGCTCTAAAGACCTCTGTGGATAGACAGGCGCCTGATGGATCAAACTGAGACCACTGTCCCATTTTGAGCTCCTCTACGCGGGACGAACTGCAGCTCTTCAAATGGGACCCAAGGCACCGGAGTTTATCCTTCACCTAAGAATAGACATGGAGAAGTCCAATGAAACACAGGGAAAGCAGTGCAGTGGCAGTCAATCTATTATAGAAACAGAGAGTGCCAAATATGTTCACCTCTAAGAGTGACATTTGACTATTATTCAGTGTTGGTATTTGGGAGCCTCGGTTAACTGCTGATGACTGTGTCATATGTGTCTGCATTAGCCACTCATTACTTTGGAGATAGAGGAAGATGCTTAATGCCTCTCGACAGGCCATGATGTAATTACACAGTGTTTGTTGCAAGTCAACACGATAATTTGTGTTTCTGAGGGATGTGTCATATACCCGGGATCCCGAGCGCATTAATGATTCAGCCCTCATAAATGTCCTGATTGAAACCAGGGCTTTGCCCGCATCAGCTCAGCTCTTTTATCAGCAGCACACCTTATGGCCTTAAAACACACATGAACAAAAACAATTGGTGTGAAATTCATCTGAATGCACGCTGCTCTGAGGCAGAATTATGCATGAAACCATACGAAGAGCTTACCTTTCACTTCTCCCCCACCCGCTGCAGTGTGAGCCATCGAGATATGAAGAGCACGAGGAGAGAGAGTGTATTTAAAGTCTATGTAAGACTTGTCTGTATTCCCCAGAGGCTGCCTGAGGAGCGTAGAGATCCCACCCCCTGAGCTCAGACAGGACTGCACACATGTGTGAGGCTCTCCTCTGTTCAGCAGTGAGGAGCTGAGGAGCTGTGGGTGAGTGCGTTTGGGGGCGGGATGTTTGTATCTGTTTTGATATCTAGCGGTGGGCTCGGTGCACTAACAGTTTGGCTCATGGCTGCCGGCTCCTCTGCACCTCTCAGTGTTCTGCTGGTGACCCCAGCCGTCGGGGTTTAAACATGTGTTTATTGGCTCCCCTTTGTACACTCCTCCTCTCCCCTCCTTGCTCCTCCCTCCTTCTTGTGTTTGTGCTTACTGAATAGACCCCAGATACTGAAGACATTGCCCCTGGTTTATTTGGCCTGTTTTTTATTCTTTTTCGTGCCATATTTATCTCCTCATTCCCCTCTTATCTTGCTTTTTTCTTCTCTTTTATTTTCCTTGTGCAAGTTCACTCACATAGCGATCAATATGGTTTTTGCTTGAAGCCTTGCGGCCAATTTGAGTGCAGCTTTGGGATTCTTTTAAAAGTTGAGATGCTAAACATGTTAAACAGCCAAGATGTTTGTGAAAATTTGGACCCATCTGAGAGATGTTAAATGTCTGAATTTGTTTTTCCTTTTCCCAGCAGCACACTGTACACGCATCAGACGCTATAGCTTTTTATCAACACACTTTGATCTTCCTTTTGCTTTTATATCGTATTTCTGATTCTTGCATTTGAACTATTAGCAAATCACAGCATCTTGAATGTAGCGTTTAAATTTACAAAATGATAGACTCCATATGCTGAGCAGGATGTCCATTCCTAAATGATTTGGAAGCAACGCCGTATTAAAAAAGATCGCTCCAACATTTCACAAAGTATGAATTATAATTTTGTAAAATCAGACATTTTGACTGGTGGAGTATCTAGTTTGTTATTTGGTCAGCCTGTATCCACTTCTTTTTAAGAGCCTGGTGGAAAAGTTAAATTCACAAACCAACATCTAACTATGTGTGATCACTGCTCTGAAAACCACATAAGAGAGTGATACAGAAAGATTAGAGAAGAGAAATGTGTCTTATTATTACATTATTGTAGCACTTTTTTTCCCCTTGTAGTTACTGTACTTGTTTGGTTTGTGCTCAGGTCAGAGGCCCTGTGTTAAACCTAAAGAAACTGAGCATTTTACAAGATGGAACACATACCTCTGGATAACAAGAGTAAGGGTAGCTTGTGCTACTAGTTTAAAATGAGAACCACAATCCCAACTTGAGGACACACAAATTTACTCATTCTCAATATATGGACGGGCACATAAACAACTTGATGATCATGTTCAGTGTTTTTGTAATTAAGAATAAATCAAATTACAATTGTTCTCAGTAAAACACTATCAGAATTGAAAAAGTTTGCCTTATATAAAAACACAGATGGCCCATAGTTTATATAATTGAAAGAACCCATGTTACGCTGTTTTCTGATCTATGTTATAATGTTGTTTACTCATCCGAAACATACCTGGAGTTGTGTTTTGTTTCATTCACACATGTTGAACACACAAATCCTGCATATTTAGACTGAGTTCTTCTCTCAAGCAGAAAACACTCAGTACCACCTTGTGATGTCATGTGGCACCATAGGAAGTGCTTCACTGTGTTTTAAACTCCATAAACCTTCACTAGAATAATTTGGATAATTTCAGTCCTGGAATTGCCAGTCTACTGAACAAAAGGTAAAATGTAGCTGTTAGTTGGTTAAAAGATATCGGCAGACTAATAATAAAGGGTTACTCAAACATGTGTGAATGAAACTAAACATAACTCCAGGTATGTTTTTGAGCATTCTAACACATCTTAAAGCTCACAATAGTCAAATTTGAGTAAGATAGGAACTTTAACTTTGACACAGAATATACAAACACACACAAAACACAGTATTCAGTCAAAACAGAAATGTAAAAAAGTGCTATATGAGTGAAATGTAGTATGCTCATATTTAAAAAGACATGTAATAATTGATGTGAACGCTGCTCTTAGTGTGAATAATCTCAAAATGACACGATATTAAACATGGCATTTGAATGTGTGAGACCGAGAACGAGGCAGCGCCGTATGAGCCGCGAGAGAGAGTGAGATTCAGGCATCAGTGCATCTCCTCCAGGTGTCTTCGGCCTGCATGATTTCATCTGCGGGCCCATAATAAACTTCCTTAATGAAATAAGTAATTAACATATTATAATTGTGCGGCGGATGATTTTGACAGAGATCATTTTCCATATCTAATGCTATGCTAATTTAATCTGTTCCCCTCCTCTGCCCGACACGACCCTTTCTGTGATTAAGTTTCATGGCACCTCACTTTCAGTTTTCCTCACCTCATCCTTTTTTCATGCATCCTCCACACCTTTTCTCCTTTCTCTTCTTCCTATGGTGATGGATAGACAGCACTGCAGAGACCCGTTAGTTGCACAGATGGTAGAGGCATGGTTCAGTATGTGTGGTCCAGGCCCGAGCTCCTCCTCTAAGTGGAAAACAGCAGAGGAGACAGAGGGCAGGAAGCGTAGGAGGTTTAGTAACAACACTGAGTGAAATACAGCCAAAGGGCCAGTGGTCATGTGGGACCGGGATTCTCCCATTGTTTTTGGGGATTGAAGTGTGATGAGCTGTGATTATGGTGAGGCCAAACATGCAACGTCAGAGGGAGAGTAAGGAATCTGTGGGCTATTGAGTGATTGATGGTAATCATAGGTATACACAAGGGTTAGAAAAGAAAAAAATGTACAGACTGACATATTATAAACAAAAGGATAGTTTATGCATATAGTGGTAGACACATTTAAAATGAGTTGATCCCTGTGGGTAAAATCATTCTCTCATTCTTGCCACTGGGGCAACCAGTCAGGAGCAGTGAAAAGCTGCATTACAGTACCCATGGACCAATCACCAGATCTTGAGCCAGCTTGGCCAACACTGTCTTAGCTGAAAGGTTTTACCTACTGTGTACCCAAACACAGGGAGGACATTCTAACTACGGCCCAAGAGTCAAAACCAGGACAGTCTTGCTGTGAGGGGAGAGGGCTAGCCAGAGCCACTGTACTGCTCTGCTGCTGATGGGCTCAAAAGAAGCCTCACGATTTAACAAGACAGGATACTTATTGTATGTCATAAAACAAACCCAAAGCCATGATCTACTGTACAGAAGAATGGGAGGGGCTTAGGCAGGATGAAAGCATATCGTAAAAAAGTCAGAAACATGGGACAAATGAAATGAGCCAGCTGTAGTTTGATATGTCCCATGTGACTCTAGCTCCCCACCACACACACTCACTGTTGTCGTGTAACTCCCTCGCTCTCCCAAAGTCTCCCTCAACAGCACAACGAGGCACACACAAGACCCTCAACATCCCACTACACCCATGACATGATGAGTACACATTCTCAGTGACATCTTTTCTAGACACAGAAGAATCTCAAACTATATTTATCTTAGAGAGAGGGCAGTCATTCCTTAACACTCGCTCTTGCACTTTTATTTAGGTTTTCTTACTCAGGACAAATAGGCTGTCCTAGCTATACCTTATTGCTCGTAATCAGCAGAATCCTCACTGAAGACCTGAAGAAGGACCTAATGGCACTGCAGTACCATACAGATATGTCACATAAAGAACAAATCTCCTTATAATGGCAGCGAGGTCCAGTAGCTTGGATTCATGTATTGTATGGGTAAATATATTGTATGAGTAAATACAGAGGACTACACCATATTTGAGAATACAAGAAATGTTTTAGATTTCTATATTTGGGAGTGTGCAACATTCCTTACATCAGTGAATCCTCTTTGTTCAAAATGAGGCTATGCAACAGTAGTTTGCAGAAGAATTAAAAGAGTGTTTTAATAATGCATTTGGAGTATTTTGTAAAACATTTTTCTCATGTCTAAGTGGAGCTGACACAAGTACAGCTCAAATGTATAAATATTGCACTACATTGGGTCTTTTGTGTGCTGGGATATGTGTGTGTGTGTGTGTGTGTGTGTGTGTGTGTGTGTGCAGTGGAGGTCAGCTGGGGCAAGCAGAGGATGAGTAATGTGAAAGAGCTCAGATGTGAATGTGGCTGTAGTTCTAGCTGAGTGACACGCCACATGGCACAGTGTAATGAGAGGTCCACACCTGCATGTTAGCCTCTCTTTGCCTAAAACACTCAGAGCGGGCTCAGAGCAGGGCAAGTCTTACATAGCAAACCTTTAGGCGCTTTGAGGATTTAAACATTTGAAAAAGTTTATGTTGTGGAAGTTGTCGATATCCTGTAGGCCAAACACAAGCAGTTTGAATTCCTCCAAAAAAACATTACTCTCTATGGAAGAATTCTTTCTGGGCCCAAGTTCCCGGGAGCTGCAGTACCAATGAAGCAGCCTCTAGTCGGCCTCTCCCAGGACAGATGGGGGAATGTCTTATCCAGTTCTTATTATAGATCCATGATTTACATGCACAGAGAAATCCTAAATTGTCAGATTATCCCAAAACTTGTCAGACCCTTGTACCAGTCTACATGCAGATCAAAGAACCAAATATCTTAGGTACGAAAGAGGGTCATGAGACATGCATCTAGGGGCATCTAGTAATTTATCGTTAGCACTAAAACTTTGCAGCTATAGCCTAATTACTAATAAAAACACATGCACTGAAGCTCCTTATTTTCACTTTAACATTGTGGAGAGGACCAAAACAAAGCAACATGTGCTCAGTGGGTGCTCTGTGGACAGTCCGTAGTTTGTCATCGCTGTGGATCTAAAAAGAGTGAGTACACGTCCAAACACATCTCTAATATTTTCCTGGATGTTGTTTACTCCCTGCCATGAACACTTCTCCTCATCTCGCCTTCTGTAAATCGGACTGCGTGGTTATATGTAACAAGAAACTAAGTGTGCATCATTGTCTCCTGATATGTTATTGGGATCTTTGAAATTTGATTCACAACATTTCTCAATTGTAGTTGCCGGTTTTACGTGCATTTAGATAAATCTATTTAAATTGGACTAGGTTTTCTTGGCGTGCATGTAAATGTAGTGAGTGACTCTTATCATGTTGTGATAATAAGAACTGATAAAAAAAAAATGTGTAGAAGAGCCAATGGTAGAGCAGTCATCCCGATCAGTAAACAAGGTCAGATTTATAGTCAGATTTTTGAAATTGAATTATAAGATACAAGTGACTTTGCCAAGCCTGAATAAAGAGTGCAATCCTAAAATCTAATCAATGTGCATTCTATGGCAAATTTCCTATACAACCTTAAAATGAAAAGACAAAAGTACAACAACTTCACACCATTCCTGAAACTGATCCAAAATATATTTGGGAGATGATGAAACATGGGAGTATCTATTAAAGGTATAAATATATCACCACATTTCACAACCTCTGTGTAAGCATCCAGGTACTACTTGTTCTGACAATTTGTCATTTTGTTTGTATGACCAAGCCCAGAAACATCCTTTAGAACAATGCTTCAGTTAAATATAATTGTACTCTTCATTAGTAGATCTCCACCTCCTCCATCTCTTTTTGCAGTCTGTCACTATGACAGTGGCATCTCTGGGACTAAGTGACAACTGAGGAACAAAGCAACACCTCAAGGACAAAGAGAGACAGTGGACCAACCATTCATTTGAACAAGGCTTGGACACTTTTCAACAGAGAAAGGGCCTTCGTGATAGTGTGTTATTGTACAGTAACTTGTTAAAAGATCACAAAGCTCTAACCTTTTGCTAACACTGAAAAAAGTTAGTTTTTTGTAATCAAAAGTGTTGGACAAACTTAAGTAAGTCATATTTCACAAAGCATTTAGTATTTGATCACACACAACCTGACAGACAGTGAATACGCAGAGAATAAAATACAGCTAATTCCAGTCTTTTCTGCCATATTCTTTGTAATAACCCCTTCTGCCTCTACACAATCTGCCCCAGTCTGCCTTTCCTCTTTATCTGCGTCGTTCTGCGTGTCTTTTGCTGATGTTCACAGGGAGATCTCCGCAGCCCTAAATCATCATCAGAATGAGGAAGCAGTCCCTGGGCTAATGCAATGCAGATATGTTGTCTTTTGTGTCGGAATATGAGAAAAGGAATTTGTGTGAGGCGCTCGGCGAGTCAGAATTCATTTCTTGCTGGAGCTTTTGCCCTGCAGTCAAACGTAAACTGACTGCAGACTCAGCTGGCTGACTGAGGTCTCACACACACACCGGAGTCTACCCACTTAATAGAAACGTATGAGGAACACTGTGCATATGCTCCCATTCACCGCAATAGAGTGTGCCCAAAGTGGCCTCTGTCCTTGAGTGACAGGTGGACATGGGTGACACAATGGCTGCCAATATTGTCAGGCAACCATGGTAACAATGGCAGGGCACAAGGGAAATGCCGAGCTGTGCAGGCGCCAGTCATCAAACATGAAAAGAGAAATTTTCTAAGGTAGGGGTATAAAAAGGATTTAGGTGGTTTGTGCTAATCAACATCGCCAGAAGCAAACGCTTTGATAGGCGAAATGAATTCTGATCCTTCATTTTAACAGTGCATGATATGAAACAAGCTCAAGAATAGAATCAAGATCTCTTGAAGAGCGCTGTGATCACTGTCAATAACGTTTTCAATGTAGAAAATGTAAATGTTATGCGGAAGGAACAGTGTGTGGTGAATAACAAGAGTGAACAGGTCCAGCTTCAAACACTGCAGCGTATAATCAAGCTAGCATAACCTAACTGAACTTCATTGATGAGGACGGGCAGTGAAGGCACTGCTGCATATGGGGGCCTGTGTTTGTCTATATGAGCATAGTATATGTGTATATGTGTGCGTTTGACAGACAGAGGAGGGAAGAGAAGGCAGGCACGCAGTGATCTACTCTTATCAGTCTCCCCAGTCCTCAGCAGCAGCAGATAAACACAAGTGTGAAGGGCAGTGGCGCTGCAGGGGGCTGATTGACATGGCTGGCGCCCAAAGAATTATACACACACACACTCACACACACTGTTCACACTGCACCACACAATAAACAGACAACTACTGCAACAAATCTACGCCATCATTATGAGTATAGTTTTCTGATCGGTGTCTTTGTGCAATAAAACAAACTATTACACTCATTTCAGTTTATAATAGCTAGACTGTAATTAGCCTACAAAGCATGAACAAAGATATATTCCTAATGAACAAATTGTTTATTAAGAATGAAGAATTCGGACTTAGATACTGCTTAATTAATGTCCTAACCCTACCTCCCCATCTCTTAATTGAGAATTTCCATTATAATTACATCTTTTTAACCATTAAGGCTAATTAAGTGGTACCCAAAATAGTTTTAATCATTAAGTTATGTACAACTATAACACTAGCCCACAACATGGGGTCACAAGCAAGTCCTAATCCTGCATAAATAGTTTAAGGCACTATCAATATGTGAGGAATTGAATATACAAAAAAGGAGCCAAGATTCTAATAAAAGTATGTAGGAATGTTTAAAGAAATTATACCAAAAATGCAGATCAAACATAGTTTGTGTAAATAAATCAATCATCATGTCACACAATCATATCAAATTGAAACCATGCGAGGCCAGTAAGCAGTTTGTGTGTCTTTTTGTTCAAATGTGCACATGTGAACCTACATGTGCACTTCCTAGAGTGTGTTAGCAGATTATTGAGCAGCTCTGCCCTGTGGCTCCATGCCGTTCCACACCAAACAGTGAAACCAATACCTTTTTGTTGCTGATAAAACTGGATGGTCGGAGATATGCATGCACATTATCCCTAACACACTGTGTGCCAGTCGTGTATGTGTGTGTCCCTGCACTGGGTTCACTGCGTGTGTTATCTGTGCTGTGAGTAATACACTCTTACAAAGACCGCTCACTATCCCTCCTACTCTCCCAGACTTCCCCAGAGACAAAGTCCCAATTTCACCATCGCCTGCAGCCACCGAGGACGTAAAGGTGGGGGCAGGAAGGAAGCCAGAGAGAAAAACGTAGTCGAAAAGAAAACCTTGGATGCTATCAGCCCAGGAGAGTCACCAGGGTCATGTGTCAGTCAGTGTAACACAACTCTCCTCTGATAAGCCTGGCCGATTGCGGCGATTGTGCGCGATGGGTGACACTGCGATAGCGTTCTGTGGCAGCGCTCCTGACGAGACACCAAATTAACCCCCAGTGCTTTGCCGATAAACATCTAAAATGGTTTCAGGACCCCGGGGGCTAATGGGAAGAGACGGGGAGCTATCAAAATATCAAATGTGCGTGACAAGCGGCACAAGGACCAGCTCCGTCAAACACTCTCCCTCTGCCTTTACCGGGGCTGTTTTAACTCCTGTCTGCGCACAAAGCCTGCCCGTGCAGCAGAGAGCAAGGGACCACTCATATTCTCATTCCACAATAACAGCAACCCCTGGAATAATACTCTATTAGTCCTATTTATTTAGGCAGACTGTGCTGATTTTAATTGGGAAAGCCGCTTGTTGGGAGGAATCAATGACGATTCCATAATGAGGGTCAACCCAGGCTAATAGCTAGGGCCATTTCTGTTACAAAGCAATGAAATTCCCATAAAAAGCCTCACTATTTATTCTAAAGATCGTAATTTTATAATGATATGTTTTGCTTGTGTCCTTGGACTGATGCTTAAAGGATAGGAGATCATGTGCTTGTGGACAGAGAGGCCCAGCGCATGTGGTGTGTGACAGGTGAAGGTGATGGGTGTCACCTGTGTCCCTGTCGTCTGAGGGCATGTCTCCGCCCGCTGCCTCTGACAGGAGCATGACTGACTTATGATCAGGATTTATCATCTTGATTTATGATGAGCCAACCGTGTCCCTCTGCTGCCATTACAGCCAGCTCTGAATGTGTGTACGTTTATAATAAGATTGCTAATACAAAAACACTGCAGATTTAAAAGCTATTGAATTGTTGAATAGAATTTGAAAAGGACTATGCAATGACAAGGTTAAGGTTGCCTCACTCACTACAGTTCCAGGCACACCAGGAAAACTACCCTGGTCCCTTTTAAACCGATATTTCAAAATGCAGGTAAACCCAGGAAATATGACTGTAACAGCACAGTCCAATTTACATTAGGCTTAGACTAGAAGAGGTATTCATCTCCGAGGGGTAAGAAACAGCCAGCCATGTGTTTGGATGTTTACTCTCTTGTTTTATATCAACAGTGATGGCAAACTACAGTCCCTCCATCATAGACTAGAATGTGCTGTTTTTGTCCACTATCTTAAAGTGAAAGCAAAACCTACGGGAGCTTCATAGTGTTTATTTGCTCTCGCCAGCATAAATAACTTGTAACACAGTTAAGAGGTCTAAAAATCAAATGCTCAACACAAGTAAGATGTTGCTTATGTAGGCCTATTTCTGTGTTGTTATATGCATGATGGCTATTGTTATTAGCTATTATAGCTAATAGTTTTGTGTTCATGGTAAATTAATAGACACATCTGAAACCTCATTCACACCTTTTCATTTCTTTGACCTGCATGAAGACTGAGTGGTCTGACAGGGTTTGGGGCTATTTGAATTTGAGTTCTGTGTGCATGTAAATTTAATGTCTTCTACATGGATCCCTATGGTGTTGGGAGAAGTCCACGGTGCCTTGGGTGGGGAGTTGGCTTTTTGGGTCCAAAATCCCAAAAGTGCATGCTGCAAATGTTGAAATGATGAGTCTAAATAGAAGGTGTACTCTGTTCTTTGTCATTCATTTGATTTTATACAATATGGAATGGAATATAAAGGTTTGTAAGCTCCTACACAAAACATTAACAATAGAATATATACAGTAAGTGTCTAAACAAAAAGGGAGTACTCGACACTCAAAAGTTCAAATACTGTGAAGAATACATCCAAAATTGGATATCAAAACCTCATTGTGCATTTGTTTGAGTATCACCTCATGTGATTTTGTGTCATACAAAATGTGGAGCACTGTGTAGCACTTGGTAAGAATGAGTGTACGTTGTTCCCTTGACAAATGCAGCTTGGAAAACATATTCCAAAACTGGAGTGCTAATTGTGCCGACTTTTGGAGCCGATCTCTGAAAGCTGTGAACACTGTGCCCTGATAGGAGCACACCATGTATGCCACATGCCACTACTGCAGGCTATGAGTCAGACCCACTTCATAACAGGCGAGTGGAGTCTTGACTACCAAATGCCAAGCACAGGGACATGGGGGCTATTTAGTAAACATCTTTCAATTCCACACTCTCTGGGTCGGCCAAGCAGCATCTAAGCTTCTCTGTCCACGCTGGGATGCAAAAGCAGGCTAGACGTACCCAAGGGAAGAAGTGAAGGAAAGAGGGAAGGAAAGAGGGAGAACAGGCAGAAAAAGGGAGAGAGAGAGAGGGCACTGGAACACACATTAACCCTCGTGCAGGAGATGGAAAATAGAGCGGAACTGAACATGCTCCTGAGTGCGTGCATGTTGTCAGGGAGGTGTTTGCTGACAACCCAATACAACACTGCCAATATCCCTGTGTATCTGGCCATAAAACAATAACATTCTCTAGCTTTGTCTCTCCACTGTCTCTGCTTCTTCTTATTGTACCTCTAAGTGATACTGCTAATCCTTTCTTTCACGCTAAATAACAGAAACAGGACACAGAAATGGAGTAGTGCAGATAGTATTTCTTTGTCCTTATTGATCTGGATAGAGGTTATAAATCTGATGGTGGTTTAGTGGATATTTTTGATAAACAAGAATTGCCATAAAATTCAATGTTATCAGACAGGAAGATTCATCTCTTGTTGTCCAAGTATGTGACACACTGTATAAAGATAGATAAACTGTGTCCAAATGTTTCATACGTGCATACATACATGCTAGAAGGGATCACCTGCGGTCATCCTTTATACTTATATTTTACTTTAAAGGACACATTTTACACTATTTTTAGATCTATGTTGTAACGTAGTTTCCTCATCACAAACATACCTGGAGTTGTGTTTTGTTTCATTCACACATGTTTAACACAAAAACCCTGTATATTTAGGCTGAGTTCCTCTCTCAGAAAACACCTTGTGATGTCATGTGGTAATACAGGAAGTGCTCCACTATGTTTTTTTTTTTAACTTAAATTACCCCTACAAACATCACAATGTGGAACAGAACATTTTGAGTTTTGGAGATGTAGACAGACTAATATAGTAATAAATTACTCAAACATGTGTGAATGAAACAATCTGTATATTTTTGAGGAGGTAACAACATTAAAACATGTGTAAAAGCTCATAAAAGTCATGTTTTTGCAATATGGGACCTTTAATATTATTTAGTCTTAGTCTTTAAATGAAGTGGACATCTTTTTCAGTAAACAGTATCCTTTTCATTTTTACCCAACCCATCAATATCCTTTGTCTATTTTTTTCTCTTTATATATGGAATCTTCCAACATAAATATCTCTATCACTCTAACGCTAACACAAAAACATGTCATGAAATGTATTTGATTTTATTTGATAATGTTTATGCAGTCTTGGAAACATCTTAAAATAGTAAATTCCATAAGGTTATGCTCACCAATCACTCTTCATGTGTTGTGGGCGTCCGCACTTGTTTGATATGACTCTGCTGCCTGTTCGGAGCACATCACATCTCCTCCCTGAGTGCTGCCATGTGTCTATGTGTATCTGCTGTGCTCTCAAATCCACTGGGGAATCCATGAGTGAGGACTGTTGGTTTGTTTGACAGGGACCTCTTACCCCTGTCTCTCACAGCTCAGATAGAGACAGACACATGCATGCGGATGGCAGATAGTCAGATAGAAGAGAGAAGAGAAGGGGGAAAGAATGGGGTGTAAGGTGTTGACGGGCCTGGAGGATAGAAGGCAAAGCATAAAGGAGCATACGCAAAGTGCCCAAGGAGGGGCCACATTAAAAGGCTCGGGGAGAGAATTAATGGAGGAGGGAGGTTAGGAAGAAAATGGAGAGACAGATAAGGAGGGAGAGAAAGCTTGGCACAGGATTGGCTCTACACTGTAAAAAAAAACAACACTTTGTTCAACTCAAATAAACTGATCCCACAGATTTAGAGATTCAGAGATCACGCAATTACATTGTGTCAAAGGTCTTTGCCACTGTTGCTGTGGAGGAGGGGTGGAGTTCCAACTCATACCTGAAATGGCAGGCTGAGCTGCTGGATTGGATGATTGGATGAGAGGAAACGTAGCAGTCTTTGATTGGCTTGGGGGTATCACTTGGATCACAAGTGGATTTCATAAATATGACTTCATAAATATGATACATGTATACAAAGGGAACACACTGACTTTACTGAAAGTATTTAGCAGTACGCTGTTTAGCATACCGAACAACATATAACTTTTTTTTGTAAGATACCCCTGTGGTTTTTACAGTGTAGTGGAGGGTTTATTATTCTCTGTAGCACTCAATCAAATGCCGGCCTCTGAACAGAGCAGTGCTGGCGAATCATCCTGAGGGCTTTCTCTGGTTCAGTCTCTCTCTCCATCGTGCCCTCCTCCTTCTCTCCCTCCCCCGCTCCTCTCCCTCTTTCTCCTGCGGTGTATGAGTGCTATCCATCTGTCAGCTGTCAGTGCCAGTACAGAGATATACAGGGCTGTCACTTCGCCTCAGCCTGGTTTGGTTTGGGAGGCCCAAGTCTGCAGCTGCCTCTCCTCCACATACTTTCCCTATGGCAGCACTGTTACAAACACAAACACACAGATCTGAATATGTGATCTGGGCCAAAGAGAAGAATACATGTGGCTGAATACATTAAATGTATTAACCACAGAATCACACCGCACACTAGTAGATCTGACTTCTTTTGGTATGGTTTTATAATGCTACCTTTTGTAGTTGAGAGACAAATGTGTTAAATATGATACTTCAAACATATTGAGACAGTATTTTATTTCGTCTGTGACTATATGGACTTTTGGTTAGGTTCTATGAGTGTGATTGTTTTGGCTCGCTTAGTCTTAATCAAGAGCCAGAGACATGCTTGTGATGCAGCCTGTGCTGTGAAGCAGGAGAACGCTCATTTCTATTGCACACAGCCAATTACAGTTTTTACCTTGATAAAATCACATGCTAATGTCAGCGGGTTACCAAATAAAGATGGCAGCCTTGACATTGAGCGGCTAGTTCCTCATCCTGCATAAACACGGTTTTAATAACCAACTTCTGTTCAAATTTGAATAAAAATATTTTTTACTTAACAGGATTCACTATAATGTCATCATGTTACCCAATGATATTACAAATTGGCACACAAAGACTAGTATTTTACTAAAATCAAGCTTTTAGACTGAATAATACAAAGGTGTTGAAATGCCATAAATCCAGAAATGATTATTATGTTGTCAGTTTGTCCATGTAGATTTGCAGTTGTGACAATAAGTACATCTCAGCACAATGCATAGAGCAGTCCAAAAAGCTCACAGATTCAATACGCCCCCTTCACATTTAGTCAAAGAACTTGTAAAGTGTAGCTTGATAGATGACAAACCCCAACATATGTGCTCTGTTCAAATGACAATAAGCAACCCATTACGATAGAACAAATGTCAGTCTTTATGTAAACCAGTCATGCCCTGATAGAAAGCTATGGTCTTGAACATGTGTGGGGGCTAATATAGGACTGTTAGTGCCAGATCCGTGGAAGGGTGCGAGAATAAAAGGACTGATAGGTAGGTGCGGTTTGGGATGGGTACATATGACTGTATGGGGGAGCAATTACCCAAATTAATTGCAGCCCTCAGTTGACACCACTCAGGAAGAAGACTTGAAGGCAACGCATGTGTTCTCTATGACAACAACAGAGGAGAGGATGCAAGCCTGCTTCCTCCCCTTTTTGCGCCTTTCCATTTGTATATGTTGACAAGATTGCTGGGTTTTTGTGCCTATTGTGCCACTCCTGCCATTCCAACGCCAATTGTGTGTTGGGGTTTTTGGGGGCTCGTTATTAGAGGGTGACAGTTTTTGGGCGGGCAACAAACACGACTCTGACGATTAACACCGTGTCAGTGTGTCAGCTCATACTGTAATCCTGATATTCTGTCTATCGCACATGTGTGGAGAGGAGCGCCTTGGGTAGGGGGAGGTGAGAGAGGAGAGGCCAATATCATAGAAAAGACGAGAACAGAAAGAGGCCTTCATAGGATCCCAGGAGGCTTGGATAAAACCGTGTCGTTCACTGAGGACATTGTGTACGGAGTTACTGTAATGCAATGCTAACATTCCTCCCACTTCTGGTCGCTCCGCGGGGAAGAGGAGCAAGGCCTGCTGGGAGATCTGTTTAGTTGATCAGACGTGCCAATGCGTTGTAGCCCGGTCTGGGGAATAAACTGCTATGGGAGACAATAGGAGAGACTGGAGCATGACAGAGGAGGATAAGGGATAATGCTGAGTAGAAAAGAATTGTAAAACTAAGCATGAATAACATGTAAAGGACGGGCAAAGAGACGCTAGATTTGGCATGAGTGAGAGTGGGCATATGGCGAGGTGGGTGTCCGTGGCTTGACTTAGATCACTCCATGAAATCAAATGCGCAGACTGCCAAAAGGAGCTTGTGAGCATGCTTGCACTGACAAGGCTTTACCTTCCCAATGAAATGAAGTTGTTCTTTGAAATATATCGTTGTTTAAATGAGGAACCAATTATTTATTCAGAGGAGCAAAATGAGTAATAGCTACTTTGACTACAAAAAGAAAGTACAGAAAACAAAGTACTATTAGCATCTAAGGCTACGTCCACACGACAACGTTCTTGGATTTTTTTTTTTGATTTTTTTTTGCGGGTTGAAAAAAATTTGCATCAACACACGTGTCAGATCAATAAATATTCACGTCCAGACGACAACGGCGCACTGAGTGTATTACATGTGCCACACTTGTACGTGGTACTGTTAACAGTGATAATAATATTTTATAATGAATATCTCATCACAGTTTTTTTAACCTTTAAGGTAATTTAGCCTATTTTAGATGTATCCCAGGAATATAGCTATTTTGTTTTGCAAAAGTTAAACATAAGTTTTTGTTTTTAGCCATAAAATTTGGATGAGAATTATTAGAATAACTTGGTCTAAAAATTCCAACAGTTTAATTACTTGTGCATAACCTTTGATATTGAACCATGTGCGTAATCTGTGTGGTTGTTAGCATTAGTGCTAACAGTGTGGGCGACAGGAGCGGCTCTGTAGGCTACACTTTTCCCATTTCAGATAGTAGACTGCAACCTTCGCTGCATCGGAGGACCCTAGCAATGATGGGCCGATGTCATTGTTTTCCAAAAGCTGTGTTTTGCTTGTCCACACAACAACACAACGTCGGCGTTCTCAGATATCTCTACTCTGAAACCTGTTCTCAAAAAACACTGCCCGTGTTGACGAAAGGCCAAAATGAATACAAACTTCACAGTTTCGACCAAAAAACATTGTGGACAGGCCCTAAAAAGCTGTAGAACCATAGACTGTATAGAAGTGGACTAAGGGAGTGTTGACGTTTATTTACGGACAAAATGGTGAAATAAAAACACCAGGATCGTGTAGAGCAGGTTAATACAAACATTTTAAGACCAAAATGATGAGGCTCACAACAGCAGTTACAGAGTGAAGGTTGACAATTTTTCAATGTAAAGTCAATTGGAGTCAATGGAGCTGGAAGCGCCCCATTAACACTTCCTATTCAGAACACGGCGGCTAGCGGGTTAGCTATGTCCATTATCTATCCACAGTCTATGACCAGAATCAATAAGACCACATGTTGGAAAATGAAATAAGAAAGTAGAGAATGGGTGAATATGTATGGCCAGAATTTTATAGTGGTGATTCAAGTAAGCACTCTTTAAAAGACAGCATGATATATTACAGAATTCACTACATCTGCTTGTACCTGGACATGATGAGGGTGCTTTTGAGGTTACAAAATATTATTGCCAGGACCTGTGATTCTGGGCAAGTGTATCTACCGTCAGACTGTAAGCGTACAGCAGATCTCTAACTACCACTGCAAACATCTCTGTGGGCAGATTGGCTTCACCTTCACACTCTCAATCAGCTTTTCTATCATAGAGGTGTCACATTAACATACATGCATGCATACATACAAAATAAATGGCACGTTGCAGATGGGCATGTCTGTCTATGGGTAAACAGGCACACGTAGCCCGTAGCCCATCCTCCTCCTCCAGCACCTCTCAAAGCCATTATTGGCAGCGGTTCAGTGACGGCTGTGTGACTGCCAGTTCTGCAGATCTTCTCCTGGAGCCAGCTCTCACCATCAGCGCTGGCTTGATTACCCTGATGTATGCACACCCAGACACTTGACAATCTCTCACCATTTACATATGCAGCCTCAGCACTCCACAGTATACTTCTGATCTGAGCTGTGTGAGAGAGGGAGAGGTTGTTAGATTTACTACGAATGTGCGCACTCGGGCAGAGACGGAAGAAGAATAAAATGGCAGCTCTTGCACGCTAAACGTAAAACAAACAAACTTTAATCCGGCGCCGAGGCCCTTGTGCTTCAAAGGAAGTAAAAAATACAGAGAGACGGCTCACCTAAGGGTGCGCAAACATACAAACAGAGCATTTACCAGTCAGACGTGTTATTCACTCTTATGTCAAAGCCTACACTACCGGGGATAGAGCCTTGAATGATGTTGTTCTCTCTATTCAAATAATCAAAATCATCAAATACCAACAACCCCCATTCGCCTAGACCGGAATCTCTTGTTCTTGCTCTTCTCTCCATCTCTGTCAACGTTGTACAGGGAAGTGTGGATAGGAGGCGGGGAGAGGAGAGGCGGAAGAGGAGGTCTGGGGAGTAGAACCATGTCGATCTTCTTTGGCTGGCGGTTCACAGGGAGAACAGGGCTGGGGCTGATCATCATTAAAACGCACACAACTTGACATGTTTATTTAATCAGCTGCTCCCGGCGAAGACGGCAAGCTGCTGCTATCTCTCACTGTCACATGTTGATCTGCCACTGTGCCATGTGTCTGTGCGTGTATGTATGAGGGACGTGTGTGCTGGCAGGATAGGCATATGTATGTGACCCCTACTTCCTGTAGAATGGTGGGTTTCAGCTGCGGTAACTGATGCTTTAGCTCCCCTCAGAATTTAATGGGCCCTATATGTATTATTCAAGTGTTAGAAACTCATAGAAACTGGTAGAAAATGTTAGAAATTGGTGTTTAATGTTCAAATACAGTTTTGTTTATAAAAGTTCTTTCACATAGAGGATAGGAATAAAAGCAAAAGCCTCCCTGTTTTTGTTTCCAGAAGTGTAGCAGACAACTCTGTTGCCTGGGTACAAACTATTGTGGTGGCCACTACATGTTTTCTACATTTCAGACTGTTGGAAGGCCCCTTTCCTGCTTTGGACCCTGAGTAAGCAAATACCCTTTACCCCCAAGTCCAACAGTCCCTGATTGTCTTTATTACTTGCGTGTTAGTGACCAGGCTGTGAGTTGCCTAAAGGCTGCCGCTAGGCCCATCGACAGAAATTTGGGGACCCGGAGCAAGAAGTCTCACACAAGCCACCCTCTAATAGAAATTAATTGGAAGAGGGTCCAATTATGGGCTCTTAAAACCCTGGGGCCTGGGACAACAGACCCCTTTGTCCCAACCGTTTACTGCTGTGCCCACATCTGATGAGGACTTTCAGTGGATTATCCAGGAGAAGAAATATTGAAATGCATTAATACTATGCACTTACTGCTAAAAAGTAAGTAAAATTCTAAATTCACCTTGATATTTTCTCTTCCACTAATGCTGAAGGAGCACCCCACTTGTATTCAGGAACAGTATTTACAACTATGGGAAATAAAAGAGCAGCTAAGTGTAAGAACAAAAGTACAGGGCTGAGGCGGCTGCACAGAGAAAGCAGTGACTGAAGTGGGATCAAAAGTGTGAGCGGAGCAGATGTGTGTTTGAGAGTGACAGAGAGACTGCAGGGCGGATTAAGGCGACACACTTCCTTTTTTGTTTGTTTGCCTGTGTAAACGCACTTTTGATGAAATATTAATGGCGCCTTCCAAAATGCCTTGTAAAGGATCCTCTGTCTTTGACTTCTCCATCTGTAGCACCTCAGGTATGCATTAGGTATTCTGCACTCACTGTCAGAGGGGAACCGGCAGCTTTCCCTGTGCAGGCTGTCACAATCAACCCAGCTCAGCCACACCCCCTCTGCACCCATGTGACCCACCTTTAGGGCGACCTACATCTCAAACTTTTCAGGTTAAAAATCTTTTGTTAAACGTACTCCAAGCTACATTTGATCTTCATTGTCTGCATTTGACTTTGTTTAACCATTTTGATGTTAAATGGTTGAGGTGCATTTTAATTTCTTCGCAGAGAAATGTGTCCTTCAGTGTGGCTGAGGCAACCTGTCAGGAGCAATGTGATGGCAGTGTGGCACCAGTGGACCCATCTTCAGATCTTGAGCAAGGATTGGTCAGGATCATCTTTGCTGTAAGATTTGTAGTTTGTTTGTTCTTCCCTCATCTTAGCATAATTGAATACCTCTTTTGATTTGAGTTTCTAAGGTCTCAAAGTGCTCAGTAATACAGCAGACAAAATATTATGAAGGTAACATATGTTAGGGAGTAGGACAACATCTCAAGCACTACCCCAGAACAATCTAGCACTCTCCTATCATCACTGTTCACTTTTTATCTCTAAGAGAATCATACCTCTTATTGTAATTTTTGCAAACTAATCATAAATGTGTAAAAAAAAAAAGAGTGTAATGGTGCTCTATGGAGACTTTACATCCCTTCGCATTGCAAGTATGATAGAGACACTTTTGAGGGGCATTATGGTAGGACAGGAGGTTGTTGCTTGGATCTCTGGCCTATAGCAGACTCTGAATCTGCCGCATTTGGGTTGGATTCTAGCGCCCTGGCTTCCTATTTCTGTCCAAAGTTGAGTCTTTTTGTCAGCCTTCAAACTAACTGTCCAGAGTATGTCCCACCTAGGGCTACCACTGCAGGGATATGCCTCTGTCACCTGCTGAAGAATCAGTAGAATAAGAAAGATGAAGGCTGTCAATTTGACGTCAGTCCGGTGCACTTTAGGTGAGTTTGAAAAGTAAACTTATTAAACTCAGTTGTTCCTCTCCCAGTGACAGCGCAGCATCAAACAAAATACTCACCCAGGCCCCTTTTGAGTGATGGACGTGTTTTGAGATTCAGTTTGAATTTCCTGTCCTCCATCTTCTTTCCATTCGCTAAACAACCCACGACAAGCTTTCATGGTGGGTGGATCGGGTTGATGAAGCGCCTGATGATATTGATCACACTTCAAATGGTGTTTTCCACGGCGTGATTGGCAGCTGTCAAGGATCTGAAATCCACTACCTCCAGCGCCCACGTCTTTTCCAGCCCGTACAGACAGATCAGATAGGCAGACAGGCCTCATCTGCCTAATGCATTCTGACTGAGGTAGGATAAATGATAGCGCCTGTCACCAAACATGTCTGGCTTGTGGTTTTGGCATTGAGGGCCTTGTGGCGGCAGGTATCCTTTCAGAGCATGGGGTTTTTGAGCTGACGTGAAGACTGAGCTGCCAATCTGCTGCTTCGCTGTAATTACAAAGGTGATGGGTACCACAGTGTCATCGCCGGTGGTCATCCTGACACCCACACGGCTCCCTGTCACAACCAATGGTTAATTATAGCTCTGGCAATAAACACTGGAGGGAGGGGTGCTTTGGAATACTGTGGTGTTGTGATAGCTTTCATTTATTAAAACTTATCAATCTTGTGAATGACAATGAATGACACAAGAACATTACCTCTACAGAAACTTTGTTGTGTGAGAGTTACACAGTGGGTAAGTTTATTTGAATTATTTTGATGTTCAGCTTCATTAGAACGCCTGGTTTTTGTGAATCTATTATATTTGCAAAGAGACAGTATTTTGTTTAATAATGGAATAATATTTATTCATAGTGTGTATTAAGCAACCAGTGTTCATTATTATGTTTGTCTCATAGTTATTTTGATCACTTTGAATACAGCAGGAGATAAAAGGATAGGCATGTCTCCCTAGATTGACATAAAATGGCTGCAATATTTGTGGATGTTATTCAATAATCCAGAATGATTTTAATTGCAGTTTGATGTGATATAAACATGACCAGTTTAAACGCTACCAGAGTTAACATTCTTTATGGGCTGGTTGCTATTAACAAACCCAACACAAGCTGGAATATACCACTTTGTTTGCAACAGGGGGGTGTCCGGGCTAATCCTCCCTCACCTTCCATTATGAACTGTGCTGGGCAGGAACTTGAGGAGCTAATCTCTGTCTCTTAGTCCAGTGCACAGCAGCTCCGACCCACGGCGCTATAATCCTGTAACTGGAGAGTGGAGGGAGCAAGGCAGAGGGAGAACAAACACAAAGACACAAGCACATCAGGGAGAGAAAGAAAAAGAAATAGAGAGAGAAGAGGTGAAGCAGCAGGGGGTGAAGCTCAAGAGGCTAAAAAGGAAATACACTGTTGAATGTGAATGCTCATGTTGTTGATTACTAAATTCAGAGAAGGCATTTCACTTTCTCTCTCTATAGTCCCTATTTGTCCCGTGTTTAGTGTTTGTGTCTGCAATAAGGCTCTGTTATTGAACATAGAGATTGTCACTGGTTCAGTCAGGTTGCATGGTGGCTGAGTGGCTGCTAGGACTGTCCTTAGGTTCCAGGTTCAATTCCCGGGCCTGGTGAGATATTTCTGGAATTGGCATGTTCTCCTTGTGGACAATAAAGTATATTTTTACATAACATACCCACTTATTATAGAACTGTAGGGAAGTTTTTATTTAGTCTTAAAACAAATAAAAATGTCCATCAATGTTAACTTCCTGAACATATAGAAAATTAGTCAAAAACTGTCTAAAATGGTCAAATTACTTTCTCCATAGTCTGTGAACCTCACTGAACCGCATTGTCGATTAGAAATTACTGAATCTCAATTTAGAATACAATTTGATGTTTGGATACTTTAATAGTTTTATTGTTTATTTTTGAGCTGAGCCACTGTGTAATATCATCCAAGCAACTATCAATCCTCAAATAAACACATGCTTAAATACATTTCAAAGGCAGAAACACATGTGTATTTAATTTACACTTTGTTGTCACTGTTTACCAGTGTTGAGCCGTGAGCATTCTGAAAAAGAAAGCATGCGTACGGACAGAGTGAGAGGGAGGAAAACAGCAGTTTGACAGTGGCAGAAGGGTGATAAGCAACACGCTATGTTTTTCCTCCCACAATTCTCTTTCAGGTAACATCCACCAATTTGAAGGTTCAATGGGCAAGATTACAGTTCTGCTTGAGATGAGTTAAAAATACAGGCTGACTTGTAACAGTGACTGACACAAACATGCAGTACACAGGCAAGCTCAGAGCTGCGCCGTGATTGGCCGATTTCAACTGGAGCACAGATGAAAAGAGACGGCATTACAGATGTCAATTCAGATGGAGATCAGGTGCTGGGAATGAATGCGGCGACAACAGCCCTGCTTTGCCCATGCACATGCACAGGAGATGTTAATGTGTGCATAAAAGCATACATGTGAAGCCATTTGCAGATGCTATCATGTAAAAAAGATATTCAAAATAAAATTGTGTTTATTATACAACTAAAATTCAATATTTTGTACTGGTCACTGAACAGAGAGGGGGGTGTAAAAGCTAAAATGGTGAACTAGTATTGTTAATTCAAAATGGATGTAAAGTATTCAACAAAAAATTGGTTACAGAAAGTAACTCAACTCACTAAATTGTATGTTACATTTTGTGTAAATATAAATAAAAAATATCTTATCATTCAGATTTTGAAACCAAACCACATATGTACTGACATGCAGACAACATTTGCATTGTATTACTATGTTGACAATCAGTTCTGCAATTTACAAGTTAGTCCATTCTAAAAACAATAGGAGCAATGGGAGAAATTCCAAGTTTGTCATTATTAAAAGTACAAAGTAGGCAGCCCTGTTTGCTATTTTGAGTGAGTGAATATTTGCCAGTATCATTCACACATGCATTTCATGTTCTGCAATTGATCCGATTCAAAGAAGAAATTTCCCAAAGAGAGTAATTAATTTTCTGGCACCTCAGTTTGGGTAAAGAGTGAGTGAGAAAATTCAAACAACAATGCACTGCAGAATGTAGTGCTAACAGACACACGCCAATCTCCCAGCATCCTCTACACTTGCTAGACATGTGCGCGAGTTGGCTCCAAAAACATTTGTTTTACCGCCATCCCTTGTGCTAGAGCCTGAGGCAGAATAGTTAAAAAGACTCCACTACATTTTCTGTTTTATGTATTAGTGTAAAAACAAATGCTGTAAAGAACTGTACATAGCTGTGTTATTGTTTCAAAAAACCTGACAGTGCCTTAATTTGCAGAGAAATACCAGATTTTCTCAGGATAAGGAAAGACTCAGAACCACCAGAACTCACTCCCTGAGCTGCAAAGGCTGCACTAACACTGAAGAATGGCGGTCTGCAGGTGCTGGGGTTTAGGTAGTGAGGACTCAGATCAGAGAGTCTCTTTTCAGGATTAAACAAACTGGATTTCAGTTTCAGTTCACAAGACTCATGTGAGACTCATTCTTCTTTTTGGTTGGATAGTCATCTTAAGAACCAAAACAGCAAATGTTCACATAAATAAATGGGACATTATGTACAGTGTTTTGTAATTGAGAATAAATCAGCATTACAATTGTTACCTGTAGATTTGATTTGAACATGTTACCCTGTATCTGGGGACACAGACTAAAAAGTGCTTACATACAGTTACTTTAATGTGAAATATGTTATTTGAGGAATTATTTTGACCTATTATTCTTATTGAATTGTTTTTCAGTTTACTTATTTACTTTATTATTTATTTATTTGAGAATATTTACAATAACTTTAAATGTGATGTCTCTTTCCAACTTTCACAAAATTGTTGATCATTTGTAATTAGTATCTATTATTAAATAGATGTTTTAATACTTTTATAGAGAGATATTGTTTGCTTTCTGCTGTATATTTCATTATTTTTGTCTTTTTTGCCCTCTGCCTTTCTCTGCCTTGTTCACATTAGAGCATGCCTAATCCAGTGCGCCCCCTAGCTCCTGCATGTGGTCTATCCCCTCCCTCCTCTCCCCCTCTCCACTCTCTCTCTCTCCTCTTTTTTTGCTTTCTCTCTCTGTGCTGCTCCTCTCTTGCCCTACATATCTGTCCCGGAGAGAATAGTCCCGTCTAACACCCAGCTTCACACAGACACGCTTTTGTCATGTTTTATATCATTCGACTAATGGCAAGAAAGCAGGTCCTCTGACTAAAGACACCGATTTCCCTAAAGATATGGTAACAAATGCTGTGTAGAAAATGTGACGACTTAACCAAGCAGCGCAAGAATGCTTTTGGATGTGTGTTAAAGGAGAGAGGATCGGAGAGAAAAGGTCCAACAGATGGTACATTTGGCTAGCCATGTTTTGTGGTACAGTGTCTTTAATTTTAGATGCATTATTCAGTAATCAATATTCTACTTTTCCCAGCCAGTAAATCTGGATTTACATGAAGTGAAAATGCTAATAAGTGTGGATTTATTATAGGATTTTTTTTTTCTCATTCTTCGCTTAAACAGTGAGAGATACAAGACTACACTCATACCATACTCCATACAACTGTACAACAACTCACCCTTATGAAACAGATAACCCTATGTCCTGTCAATCATTATTTCATCTTTACACTGTTTCTCTTTACAACCTCTTGTGTATAGCTGATATTTGTATTCCTATATTTCTAAATTTTATTATAACTTGTACATGTACATTTATATAATTACACCTTATTGACACCTGTTTCTTGCTATATTTGTTACTTATTTTGATTGTATTATTACCATTTATATTTTTGTTCTGTGGTGTGTGAGCTACTGTGTCCAAATAATTTCCCTTGTGGATCAATAGTTTGTCTAAGCCTAGCAACTAACATTTTGACAATATTCTAATTTACTGATGTGAAACTGTAGTATTTAGTCAAAGGTTTAGGTTAATAATTTGACCTAAAAAATAAACAATATGGACATAGATAAATTAAATTTCTATTTTTTCAGTTAAACATTCCATAATTATTCAAGTGAGATGTTTTCATTTCAAACATTTTCCTTAAAAATCAATGCAACTCCTTCCTCTGTAAATGCCAATACATTATGCAGACAGTGAAACCGACATCCCGCTGACAACGCCCCAAAATGACCTACTATTTGTGAGCCCTATTTGACCTGCACTTGTCGATCAGAGCACATTTGTGAAGCAGTGAAGCGTTCAGGACTGTCCCATCAGAGCAGAGGCCACAGCGCACCCCCCTGCTCCCGCCCCCTGTCTTTTCGGACCATGATGTGAGCCTGTGTGTGCGTGTGTGTGTGTGCGTGCATGCGTGTTTGTGTGCGTGAGGAAGCAAGCAATGAAATAAGTTAGCCCCTGTGAGTCTCATCAAACCTCATGATTTGATGTCGCTAAATCCCCTAAAAAAAAAAAAACTTCTATTGAGGCCGGCATATTTTGATTTTTCCCTCTTCTCTCTCATTTCACATGAGCTGCAGATGCCTTAATTGTGCACGCTCTTCAAGGCAGCCTTTTCACTGGCTCTTGATAAGTCTTTGATATTCTGTGCTTCGCTAATTGTAGTCGCTGCCGTACATCTATCTTTTTTCAATTTCCTGATAATTAGCCTCTAACTCTTTCATCTGTCTTTTCAAGTGCACTAAATCTCCTGCTCTAATGAAACTTACACTGAAGCCCAGCAAGGTTGACGGCTGGTAAAGAAAAAAAAAAAAATTAAACATACCACAGAATATCAAGGGCTGTGGGTAGATTCTGTCCTTGGCTTTTCCCAACCAAAATATCTGCCTGAAAAAGAACACAGGAGCCATTTAATAGAAACAGAAATTACTATGTTTTAATGGATGGAAGATGTGTGGTGAGTACAAGGGCTAACCTGCAGCTATGAACTAAAACCGATCAAAATGTTTCAGTGCTCCATTCCCAAAAGACCCCAGTTATACGGGGAGGAAAGGGTTAATGGGGAGGACTGAACGAGAATCAGTATTAGAGGGTGCGAGTACATGAGAACATATTGGAACATTGGCGTGGCAACAAAACTCAAAATTCTGTCCAAAAACAATTTAGCTTGTGAAATGTTTTGTTCATTATTACCCCTACAATTACAAACAGTCCATTCCCTCACAATTCAATTTGAGATATTAGTGCATTTTATTGTAGCTAAAAATAAATGAAGAAATAAACACACTGATTTAAACACAAAAGAAGCTGTTTATCATTATCACTTTAGCAACATCCTAAATATAGAGTTAGCTCTGGTTTGTATTTGCCTGACCAGACAGTCCCTACTATGTTCAGTTTGAATGCAGAAGTGTCTGGAACTTGACCATAAATTGCGTCAAACAACTGTCATAACTTGTGACCATTCAGCCACAGCCGCTAATTTGTAGCATGTGTCTTTCAAAGTCAGAAGACATCTCCTCTCAAAAAATTCTCATATCACTGAGAACAAAACAAATACCTTCTTTTACCTGAGATAAATAAGAGTTTAATGCTTTGATTCTGCATAAATCTGTGCTGTGCTTTTCTCTCAAATTGATCTAAGAAATGTTATATGTCTTGGTTTGTTCGTTTGTGCCATTATGTGTTAACCAATCAGATTTAAATGTTCATCATCACGTTTCACTTTTTCCCAGTTGCTTTCAGTGAGCGCCATCCCAGATTGATGTATAGAACTCAATTCAAAGTGAACCAGGTTAAGTTCTAATATTTCTCACATGTATTAAGTTTCAGGTGGTCATTTGAATAAAATAAAACACATTTTTTTACTGTGAGACGGGCAACCTGTCCACAGACCTGATCACCTGTTTGTATTTATGGAGACTGATAACTTGAATGCTTTACTGTGGAACATTCCAGGGAAGGCAATAACATCAAGACAATCATGATGGAACCTCCACCAGAACATTTGCATAGTGCACCTTTAACTTTACCTTTGTAGTGTATGAAATAATGCACAAGTCCATGAGCAGATAACATCACACAGTGATCTGAGAACATGGGAGGAATTCAAACTGAGGACAGGATCAGAGTAAAAAACCGGCTTCTACATTGATTTTTCCATCATGGCGGCTGTTTGAAGAGGGCGTCACATGTTCTAATGACCTCATCCCTCTCCTGGTGATGTGAGTTATTTCGCAGCGGGCCGCTTTAAACTAAGAGCAGAGTAAGGAGGCGTGGGTGAGCACTGAGCAGCAGGGGTGAGTGGTGTCGCTAAGTAGGACTCAGGCATGGTGGAGGCGCTGGGGGGTGGGGGTAAGGGAGTGGTTAACAGGGTCATTTAGATTGGATGGGAGATCGATACAGAGAGGTAGAGAGGAGGTGCATCATGTCACCGTGATGTGTGGCTGTGCACTGATTGTTCTGCAGATTACACACAGGGAGGAAAAGAACCAGGAAGTGATCAGTCTGTGTGCGGACAGCGTGTCAGGCCCGCCGTGATCTAAACACATCCATGGTTTCCTTTTTGCTCATATTCACTGGTCAACAGTGTTAACAGCTGTTTAGGGTAATAGGGATTTCTCACAAGACCTGCTGGCAGGGGCTACAGCAAGCATTTACTTTTGTTGTTTTGTTCAGTAGATGACAGAAAATGTAAACTGTAATTTCTACAATTGTACATACATCATATTATGGAATAAAAACAGCACAACTGCATGAAATAGCTGCTAAATTTCTTATAAATGACCAGTTTTAGGAAGGTAACTGAATATATGTGGCTAAAATACGTGTTCTGTATCTAAGTATTCTTCTCAATGCCAACGTTTCTTTCATTGGTTGATCAATAACTTCAACTGACTTTTCTTGGATCAATGACAGTAAATATCAGAAAACATACAGATGTGTTACAGCTGGGTACTCCACTCTGTGTCCCCTATGGGGTCAGAGGTCATGGTCTTTGTTGATCAAAGCCCCTTCTCTGGTGGGACACTGCTTACACAGCTGCAAACTCAAGGCCATTTCCACAAAACTCACTACAGTCCTGATCACATGCTAAAGATCTGTGGATCTTGAAGCTATGCATGCCCCTAGCTTTACTGCATTAACATTTATGTATGACATGGAAGAAGATTATATTGTTTTGACGGTATTCATTTGCCATTTGTGTTCTTTTGCTTGCTCTGCATAACCCCCCAATAACACTAGACCACACCTGGTGTTAGAGTACATATATACTATATAGAACTTACATTTGTGATATTCAAATTGAACCTAAAATAATGAGCATATTATATTTCAATGGTGGTCTCAAAATTATAATCCACAAAAAATTTTAAATGCAGTACTAAAGTATCTTTAGTTCTGAGTGTAACAAAACCAATAATAATAACAACAACACAACAACATTTTGTGACGGAAAGGGTCACTCATAGGATTATTGGTCATTAAGTTGCAATTAATCAAAGTCAAATCATTGTATTATAAAGTGCACTTGTCATTTATAACAACAAGTTAAACTGTGGAAAACAACCTGGTTATTGCGAAGGCTTTGACTGACAACATAGTTTTAAACAAAAATAGTCTAAGAAATACACACTGAAGGTATAACACAGGGTCAGATCAGTTTAAATAGTGATTTGTAAGGCAATGGCAGTTGGGCTTCTCAGAAGTCACAAGTCACTTTCAGCTCCAAGCTTATTTTTACAGCACTGGTACAGTGTCAGGTAATTAATTTTCTTAAAAAGTGTGTTTTGAAGTGTTATGATGTCTGTCAACCTGCATCACCACAGCACAGAGAGAAGCTGAAAAACCAAGCAAAAAGTAACTAAAAAGTAATTCACATGTGTCAATTCACTTGAAAGGGACATTTTCTGAGCCAACCTTATACCTCTGTATAATCTACCTGTTTTGTTTATTTGAACTCCAAATGTTACTAAAACTGTTACTAAAAAAATCACCTTATTTTTTAAAGGTCCTTTATTACACTATATTGATTCTTGTGAGCTTTACCCATGTTATAACTTTGTTTCCTCTTCAAAAACATACCTAAAGTTGAGTTTTTTTAAATTCACACATATTTGAGTAATCAGACTAATAATGCAGATTAGTCTGTCTACATCTCCAAAGGCCAAAATGATTTGTTCTTCTTTATGGTGTCAGGAAGTTGTAGTTTTCAAGTTTACAGTAACATTTTACTTTTTGTTTAGTAGAGATGGCAACTGACAGTTCCAGGGCTGAAATGATCCAAATGATGATAGTGAAGGTGTATGAAGTTTAAAAACACCGTGGAGCTCTTCCTGTATTACCACATGACATCACAAGGTGGAACAGAGTGTTTTCTGTTTGGGAAAAGAACTCAGCCTAAAAATGCATGGTTTGTGTGTTTAACATGTGTGAATTAAACAAAACACAACTCCGGGTATGTTTTCAATGAGGAAACAACATTATAACATTGATCAGAACATAACATAATATGGGCCCTTTAATTTAATAAATCTTCTTACCCTATATTCTAATGCACATGATATCTTGCTATATTTGCTGTATACAATTTCTCTGATGCCTCTTGTTTTATTTCAGCTAATTTAATTTCTTTCTCAAGGGTGGGGAGAAGTGGCTGCCTTTTCAAACTTTTAAGGTCTGTAATTTGGTGTAAAACAGTCGCACTTTAGGCTCTGAAATTAAATAGGACCCTGTGGGCTTGTGTTGTGGGGTATTAAGTAATGTTTATTGATGTTTATTCTCAGAGGGAGCAGCATGCAAAAAATCACTTCTCAGCTTTGATTAATTTGCCCCTCCTCCCTCACCGCACGTAAACGATGGAGCGAAAGCAAAATCGCTCTTTAGCCTCATGACTAAGAGAGACTACGAGTGGAGCATCTTTCTTCAAAAGCCGCATGCTGTTTCATGTAAAAAATGGACAGGGGCCATGAAGACTTTTTTATGTGAGAATTGATAACCACAGGCCCGCTGCGTCATACATCACCTGTGAATACGAACAGCAGCTTTGTCTTCTTCTGCACAATATCTTAAGATCACACATGCGCTACAGCGAATGCGTTTGTTTGGAGACATTCTGACTGAAAATATAGGCAAGGCAAGTTTATTTGTATAGCACAATTTGTACATAAAGTGATTCAAAGTGCTTTAAGGAATAAGAAAGACATTCAAATCACAATACAAATAAACAAATAAAATCATAAATAATCATCAAAAATTAACATTAAAAGAGAAGAGTGCAGAATAAAAGTCTTTCTGTTATATACACAGCTAAACAGAACCATTTTAGCCTGGATTTAAACATAAAATACATACACAAACATATGAAACATTAAAAAGTGATCAGCAGAATGCATGTGTTACTCTTAAAAACATTGTAGATACTCTCACGCATGTCTTTTAAATTACATTGACTTACATTTTTTTCCTTGACACTAATCCTAATTGCATAATGTCAACATAAAACCTTAACCATTTTAACTCTTATCTGAATCATGTTTACTTAATAATAAGGAATTTACATGATGGGGACTTGATTTTTCTCTCCATAAGAGAGGCAGGCTTCCATGAATACCTCCAGATTATAGCGCTCACACTGTGATAAATACCCCCCAACATCAACCCCTTTTTAAAAGTGTTATTCTTCCTCTCTCTCTCTTTCTTTCTTTTGTTAGTCATCTGCATTGCTCATCACCAAGGTTCACAGTAATTCAAGGCATGTTTAACTTTGAGTGACAAATACAAAAAATACAAGACAATAAAAAACATGACATATAATTATAAAAAAATGACAATATAAAAGTAAAAATATATGTTTCTACTGTAAAATCACATAAAAAATCTCTAGAATGAATCACTTAAAGCATTCTGTGGATAAAGGACGTAAATGCGCTCAGCTTCGCTCCTCTGTGCAGACCTGAGGCTCCTGTATGTTGTGTGGAGCGTGCGTGTGTTTGTTTCCTGTTTGAAGCCCCTCTCTGTCTCTAAGTGCGCTGTGTTTCTGCATGGCTGCCTGCAGGACTGACACCTCTCCCAGATCGAGCATGTTCAGTCGCCTCCTGCCTGCCCCCTGTGCCAACCTGTCATTCTGTCTATTCCATCACTCTCATGCACCACAACAAGACCCCCCCCCCAACACACATACACACACACATATACATACACAGAGAGAAAGTTATACCTCCACACCGATATAATGAAATAAAAGCCACATGGAAAACAATGACTGTGTTGCCATGACTACACTTGGCCAAAGTTTCTCAGACCTGTAGGCCTGCTTTCACAGACATCAATGAAGAAGAAGAAGAAAACCATATAGTTCTACTTAAATCTGTGTAATCCTATGCAGTTTTTGGCCCTGAGCAAAAGTATGGACTTACTGTGCAGGGTTTGCATGTTTTTCTTGTAGATTTTCCTCCAGTTTCTCTAACTCGACAAAGGGTAATAGGTTGCCTTTTGGGTCCAGACCATAGACCATATGAATGGACTTTGCGCCAGAGGGCTCTTCTAGCTCCTTCTGACCCTGGCTCCAGTTGACTTACACTGGGATATTGTCGCCCCTCTCTCTGTAACTGCTGTTGTGAGCCTCATCATTTTGGTTTTAAAATGTTCATATTAACCCTCTCTACATGATCCTGAATTTTTCATTTAGCTTTTTTGTTCCTAAATCAACATGTGAAAATAAATAACGGACCAATCAGATGCCTTCATTCCTCATTCCAGGTCACTCCTGCTAGTGTTTGAGTGACAGCTAGTGCCTTTCGTTGATAAGTAAGCCCCATTCCCACTTTTCGTGCTTCATTTTATTTGTGGATTTAACTGTGTTGGCTGATGGTTCATCAAGGAGTTCATCTGACAACTTTTACTTGTTAGACAACTTTTTTCAAGTTGTTGTACTTTTAATTTGTTCTATTAGTCTTAAAACATGGCAATATAAGTTCATTTACAGTTCTTCATGGCTTTTTTGGCTTTTAATTGTGCTAATAGACTTTCGAAGACCCCCGAAGTCCAGTTTTTTCCAGTAAGTAAAAAATAAATAAATAATACAGTAAATAAAATAAACTGATGGTAATTTATTTATTATTTAAATAACCTGTAAGAAGATGTAGTAGTATAATAACGCAATGTTCCCTAACCCTAACCCTAGCCCTATCACATCGTGTTCAGAATAAAAAAAAACAAACAAAAAAAACAAGCTACTGTGGTTTGTGCAGAACAGTGCGGAACAGAGTATTTGCCACTCTCCGGTGAGAAGGGTGGGCACATTTAACGATCTCAATCATGATTGGCTGTTGTGGTTGCTATTATACTTGCCGTCAGATTTCCAAATATGGAGCCTGGTTCCAAATTCACTCCTGTAACCGTTCTGTGAGCTTCATTTGACTGGACGCTATGGGTGACGTCACACTCACTTAGTCCACTTCTTTTATACAGTCTATAGTCCAAACACCTTTGAAAATAAGAAAGAAACTCAGTGGGATCTCTCTCAAAAATTTCTGCTCTCCTTTCATAAATTCAACTGATTAAGTACACAAAACAACTGGCAAATGTTCGGATAGAGAAACTATGATGTCTTTATAGCGTTGCCATTTAAAATAAACCTAAAATAAATGTTAAAAACTCCATCAATATGTTATTATTTAAATAACAATTTGCCAGATAGATCATTTGTGGTTCTTTGTGTAGTTGTTTATCAAATTGCAGTAGTGAAAAAACAGCTGAGGCAGTTACAGCTCTCCCACATCAAACAAAGAGACCAGAATGACTCCAACTGTCCAACTGCAGTCCAACTACAGACTCTCCTCAGAACCCAAACTTTACACAGCCTCTGAACATGGAGCCAGTTGCATCATTGTCGTTCCATTTACCACCCGTCCCTTCAGCCCTGAGTGAAGTCAATAAGAGTCGTGTTGCCTCATTCACTCCCCGCCCCCTTTTAGCCCCGAACCAGTGCATTGTGGGATATCCTGTTGGTTGATCTTGTCTGTTGCTCGTCTGATCGTCAGCCATTGTCGGCGTTCTGCTATTCCCTCCTTCTGCCCTAAAAGAATGACAGAAGCTCCACTTGTCTCGATCCTTCAATAGCAGCCCGCTAATTGCTGACCCTAACCGGCCCAATTAGCACTTACAAGCTCACTCCTGGCACCCAAGGGAGCCGTCTGCGCCCGACATGTGGACGAGACGTGGCCACCGTTTCGCCAGCACAAAAGACTATAGCATTTGCCTTTCTATTCTATTGTACTTAGAAGCTTTTTCTCCCACTCCTCCATCTCTATCCACGGTTCCTTTACAGAGCGTCATCTCCCTAGCCGCGTCTCCAGGCCCCCAGAGCCCTCCTCACAGGGCTCTCTTGAAGTACGGGGGAATCAGAAGAGCAGAAGAGAGGGCTCTGGGATGGCTGAGCGAAAATATATGGGGAGTTGGTATCACGACAAGCAACAAGCGTGTAATCAGCTCTCCTTTTAAAGTGGCATCTCCAAAGCGGCACAAGGGCTAATGTGCACAACTTAGACTGATATTTCCGTGATAAAGCCCCACATTTAGAAAACTGGCAAATCTATCAGGCTGGCTGCTCCCTTTTGAGTGTGAAATGTGATAAAGACATACATCTCGCCGCTGATAAGGGGAATCGCGGGGAGGAGCGGCACGAGTTGGCACACAAAAGAGGTTTGTCAAGACATGGGGACTTTGGTGATTTTACAAGCTATATTTCTCCCGCTAAAAAGAAGTAAAAAAAAAAAAGACGAGGAAGCCGTGGAGAGGAAGATGATTAACGTAGGCCGGAGCGCTCGTCCCTCATCTATTCTGTTATCTTCATTATTTGGAAGGCATTAAAAGAGGCCAGGGATGGCAGCTAAGGGAGAGGGGCTCAGGAGGTGGGGGAAGTTCTATGTGCCGGGATACTAATTACAGTGTCCACTAATAGCGCCTCAAGTAAACCAGGCCAATGCATCTTGCTTGATGAGAACATGCATCAACCAGCTTAATTGAGAGTAAAATGAGGCAGGCGTGCCACAGGACCTATTAATCAACATTGATGAATGAAAGTGTAATTAGAAGTGGAAATACAAAAAAGCGCGAAAGCCAAAGCAATCGGTTAAGTTAAAGTTAAGGCTACAGTTGCTAACGAACATGTTGCAATATTGTGCACATTAGGCGTCATCTTTCAGGCGCCGCTTCCTGTCCGACTTTTTTTGCCTTCCTCCTCACTTGGAAAAATATCCGTGTAAGTGTGCGATTGCTGAGGCATCATTTTGATTACGTAGATATTGTACTTCCTGTGCATTAATACAAGTATAGCTGCACCTGCGATATGGCTCTGCACCTGCTTCTCAACACACACTCCTCCAGCCTAATTAGTTTATTCAAAGCACCTCCATCAACCATGCTACTTGATGCATCCATCTTTGCTCCCCTCTGGGCCGCTCTGATCGTTATTTGTACAGTCCACTTTCTTTACTGTTACAACTTACGGGACTCTTATTGCATCTTTAACCAGGTGTGGCACCACATTCAAGCAACTATCCATAAAAACATGACTGCAGGTGAGCAACAGACATTAAACTTTGTATTTAAAGGTCCCTTATTGTGCAAAATCGGCTCCTGCGAGCTTTAAGTTATCTTATAATGCTGCTGCCTCTTTAAAAATAGCTCTGAGGTTATGCTTTGTTTCATTCATACATGTTTGATTAACTCTGTACTACTAGGGTGCCTACATATCCAAAGCTCCCAATGCTCTGGTCCACCATGTGATGTCATGTAGTGATGTTTTTGAGTTAGTTTTCAAGTTAACAGCTACCTTTAGAGATTGGCAATTCCAGGGCTGAAATTATCCAAATGATTTTACTGAAGGTGTATGGAATTTAAAAACCCGGTGAGCACACATGATGTCACACGGTGAAACAGGGTGTTTTCCGTTTGAGAGAAGAACTGAGCCTAAATAAGCAGGGTTTGCGTGTTAAACGTGTGAGTGAAACAAAACACAACTCCAGGTATGTTTTTGACGAGGAAACAACATGAAAACATAGATCAGAAAATAGCATAATATGGGCCCTTTAACATGATCACGTCAACACTTCCAAGGGTTACTTAATGTCAGGAGACAGTGGATGTAGTGTATGATGCGCCGTGACATATTCAGCCTTAATCGTTGTTTATTGTTCATCATATTTATCTTGCGTTGCAGCGTTGACATTGACATTCATTGGCGGTCCTGCGCAGCCCCCATGAGCTATGTGAATAAACACAGCGAAACACAACACCCTTGAAACGCCATAATCCCTTTTGTTTTGGTGGAGGCTCTTTCCGCTGTGTTTGCAAGTGGGAAAGCCTCTCAACACACACGCAGACAAAAACACACTTTCCTTTCCTTGCTCACTTTGCCTTTCAAAAGCTCTTATCTATTTATAGACTTTGATATGTAAACCTATGAAATCTTACCTCGGGCGAGACAATCAGCCCTGTTCTTCTTCAATCCGCTGGAATCAAAAGACAGAAAGGGGAACAAAAAAACACATGAGAAAAGCTAAACACAAAGAGACACAATGTAAGAAGAGGGAAGCAGAGGCCGGTTATAGTGAAACAGTTGATAATTACTGCCAAAGACAAGACAGATTAGGACAATGTTTTCAACAAATGTTTCTCGGAAAGGAGAGGAGCCAGTGTGTTTTATGCATGAAGCAAAATACAGACATCACATTGGAGTAAGAGGAATGCAGGCATAAGGGAAGGCAACGGACACAGACGAAAGGAAAAAAACAAGAGTATATAAACTTATCAAGATCAATGTGGAAAAAAGACCTGGTGCATAAAGTAGAAGGCATAGCTTATAACAAACAGCAGGGAGCTCCTGGGTTCATTTGACCACACTGAACCAGAATATTCAGTGTTAATATATGTTTCTGTGTTAAGATGTATTTTATTGTAGATTGAAATATACACTAAAGAGCTGTAAGATAGGGGAAAAAATGAAAAATAAAATAAAATCATTTTACAACTTAAAAAATATTACAAAAAAACAAGGTTTCTTTCTCAAAATCCTTTATGGCCTTAAAGAGCATGAGAGGTTGTCTCCACTTTTGCCCCATGACATCACAGACAATGGCCTTGACTTAAAATTAGCCTAAACCCTGGAATGACATATCTCTCCTCATAAGGATACAACCAACATGAAATCCAAATCAACACATTGTTTTTGCCATGTCGGCTGCAGCATTAGAGCGGCCATCACTCTCTGGCTCGAGGATATTTGTTGTCAAAACGCTGGCTTTGAGATAATCTAATCCACTGAATCTTGACTCTTTATGGTCATTATGCAGGCGTGACCTCGTTCTGTTGGGTTGTATCTCTGCGCGGCGCAGGGCTAGTGTGGGCCGACAGTTCTGTCCACTCAAACACATGGGACTTTTACCGCGTCAGTGATAAGTGTGAGAGGAGGAGACTTCAGAGACCGGTGGCTGCCTGGTGGGAGCTACGCGACACCCGTTAACTTTAGCTCTCAGGCCCTGCAGCACCAAACAAGACACTGCTAATAGAGTCAGTTTAAAATGGGAACTACATCTTAAGGCATAGCAGAGAATTTGGCAATAAAAATATCAAATATACATGCCAGACCGAAATAAGGGAATGTTCTCTGAACAGATTTAAAAATAGTTTATTTATCATATATAAATGTATCAATAGTGAGGGTCAAAAAAGATGACATAATGTCTCACTCCAAATGAAGAATGAAGCTAAGTCAGAAAGGCATTCATCAATGAACTGCCAAATCATCTTAAATCAACAAGAAGTTATCTGCATAGACATCTACAATGGCCTGCAATTAAAAATGTACAAACAAATACTAAGACTTAAACTTGGCATCTTATAGTTAAGAGGTAAATGCATTTCTATTGAGTTAGAAAGCTCTTAAGAAAAACTCACTGAGGTGAAGTGGACCCAGACAGTGATCCATATAAAAACTGTGTGTGGAGTTATGAAGTTTCTATGAGAAGATTTCTGTGGTTAATCTAACATCAAACCATTGATGTAGACAAAGTTTCAACAGTAGTTAAATCATTGAGGCAAATGGCCAATTGAAGACACATATCATTTTCACAGAGCTCTTGCTAAGAAGTTGTATCATTAGATATGGGGGAGTATTCCCTTCCTGCTTCTATTCACAATCATAAAGCACTGGTTGCAGTGGCCAGTCTGTCAGTTCCTTCTCATCCACATGTGCAGATAAACTGTTGATTTCCCTGTTGTCGCCATCACTGTATTCTTCCCACCCCAGAGCTCGGGACAATCGTCTCTGCTGTCTCCCTGTGTCTCCCAAATAATAAATACACTTTTTAATGACTGACTTTATGTTGTGTTCACTGTGGAGTTGTCTCTTGGGCTCAGACACTAAAGATGCAATCACTGTGTTGGTTGGCTGGAAGATGGAAGGTTGAGCGGGACAGGTGGACAGGTGCGATAAGGAGGTTTTGTGAGGAGCGGTCAGACCTGGATTTGTGTGGCTGTCCACCGCCGGACCCTTAATAGCTGATGGCACACTGTGATTGGGATGAACATTTTAAATCTTGGGGTCCGCTTTACCTTGACCTTTCCACTTCCTTCTCTTCTGTTGTATCATATAACTTGTTCCTCATGAAACGTTCAGTGTTAGTGGTCTTTCTAACTGTTCGCTTTGACCAGCAGAGAGATTTATAGAATAGTGTGGCCAGGTTTGCAGGAATAAAATTATGACATAGTAGATTGAAACAGCTTTCAGGTGGGGTAAAATTGGGTGAACATTGTCTTTTGAAGTGTCAGCACCTCTTTTTTCCACCGATCACACAGTGTGAATCACAGTTATATGTGTTCTATGAAATAAAGTAAAATAATATGTCTTCACAAGTCTTTCCCAAGTCTTAATAAGGTATCAGGTTGGGCATTAGACTTAAAATCTCTGGTAAATTAAAAATACTAAATTATCTTTACAGAAAAAAATGAGGTAGCAGAAATGTTCAGTATTATGAAACAAAAATATCAAACATGCTTTCAAGTAAATACAAGTAACTAGTGAGTGATACACTGCTGTGCTGTGCCAGCCCAACACTTCCAGCTCAGCCTTTCTTATTTCAGTCCAAATTGTCACAGATATAATACTCCCTCCAACAGGAGCATAGCTGAGCTTGAATACCATACCACAATGTGTTGAACATGCAGAATCTCCGGGTCCCATACTCATGGTAAATAAACTTCCGCATTAGATTTTCAGTCTTATGCCTCTTCTTATAACTCTCGGGGAACAGTAAGGATTGCACTACTCATATTAAAAAAAAAAGAACTTCAAAATCTACAAACTTAAGCTTTAAAGAATACAGATACATTTGTAGTTGTGAATACTGGTCAAAAAATGAAGTGCTTTGGATTGCAATATAATCAATACAGAACTGAGCTAAAATAACTGAAAAATCAGCACACAGGTCAGCCTAATGTGAAATACCCCACTCCAAGTACATCATATAACATTATTACCAAATGCACAGTCCATTTGGCTGCTGTAGCCTCTCGCTGTGATCCGTGCTCTATGGCCCACTCGCTGATGAGAGAGTCGTCCTTTTGTTTAGTGCTGCCGGATTTGAGCAAACTTTGATGGATGTGGGTGGACTTGTCACACGTGGGTGTGTTATCTCTTTGTTGTGTGAAATGGAGACAAAAGAAGAGGAGTGCATGAGAAGACTGTGATTTTATCTGTGAAGTGCAAAAATGTTTCTCACCACCACAAACATGGGCGGGAGTGGGAGAGAGATTAGAGCTGCGCTGGAACAAAAATAGATTGATCAGATAGCATGATAAGAATAACAGGGCTTTGGTTAATTGTCATTGTTTTTTGTGTGTGTTGTCTGAAATGTTCGAGGACCATCTTTTTATTTTTACCTTACACTCTTGTTATTCCGTGAGAAGTAAAACAGCTGTATTTACTCCTTGTAATTGGGTTTGTATAGATTAAAATATCCCAATTAGGAGTATTGTGCTGCTTGCTCTGCACCTGTGCTGCAGCCTGTGTGTGTTGGGGTAATAGGAGGCTTGTCTCTGGGGTGAGGTCCACAGCTCCTCTGATGCCAGGGCCCAGTGCTGAGTCACTGGAGACCGCCCAGGCTGAAGGACCAGACTTAACCTGGATTCACCTGCACTTAATCCCCATAGAGGTCAGGCTCCTCTGCTCTGTTAAATCTCCCCGTGTGCAGAACAAAACACCTGCCTCTATTTACAAGGCAAAACCATGTTCTTAAAGGGCCCATACTACACTGCTTACTCGTCTATGTTATAATGTTTTTTCCTCATCAAAAACATACCCAGAGTTGTGTTTTGTTTCATTCATACATGTTTAAAACACAAATCCTTCATATTCAGGTTGAGTTCATCTCTCAAACAGAAAACACTTTGTTCCACCTTGTGATGTCATGTGGTAATACCGAAAGGGTTCCACTGTGTTTTAAACTGCAAACACCTTCATTAAAATCAGCCCTGGAATCACCATTCTCTACTGAACAAAAAGTAAAAAGTAGCCATTAACTTGAAAACTATCATTACATGACATCACGAGGTGGAACAGTGTATTTTAAGCTTTGTAGACAGATTATTAATGCAGGGTTACTTAAACATGTGTGAATGAAACAAAACAAAACTCCAGGTATATTTTTGATGAGCTAACAGCAATTTTGTGTAATATAGGCCCTTTAAACAGGCCCTGTAGGAGTCTATATAGTGTGTTAACTACAATAGACTATAAATGATAATATGTGCATTTATGGTAAGAAACCAATTTGACGTATCACAGCAGGCAGTTCAAATTACTTTTATGACTTAAGTCGATCATGCAGAATTTTCCATCCCTAGTCTTTTTCCTCGAAGCATGTAACCTTTTACTCAAATCTGACAGATGTGGAAGTAATGATGCCTTCGACAAGCCAGGCCGTGCAGTCTACACAGCGGCGTCTGCGGTGGTGCCAGCATCACCCGGGGGCTCTGATAGAGATGATTTCAATTCTCCTCAGCCATTTAATGATAGATGAACCTGCAGCTGGAGCAGTATTTGACAAGGCGCTGTCAGCCTCGACACCGCTCTGAGTGAGTGAAGGTAGGACACATGCTGATGCTCTACAGATCACACATGATGGCAGATGGAGCGAAGGGGGGATTCTATAAAAAAAAAAAAAAAAAAGATGGTCGTTCAATCTGCGGCATTGACAATATGGTGTCAGGCTCTGGCGGCGGAGACGTGACAGGCTGGCAGGTGGGTTGCTCCTGTCTGTGTCAGAGAGGGAGATCAGGGCAGACGCGGAGAGAATCCACCATCACCAGGCTGAGGGTTCGAAAGGGGCTAAGGGGAGCGTGGACACAATGACACAAAAACGCACACAAAAACGCACACACACGGTGACACACACATACAGGGGGTGTAAAGTTACATCGCCGATCGCTAATTACCGACACAGTGCCAGCATTCGAAGCCGGGGCTCTAAATTACACGGCTCAACCACAACAAGGCCGATGTGCCCAGCAGTCATTTGTCAGACTAATTATTTGTCTTGGGCTTGTAATTGCAGTGAGAACAGGTACTCAGGTAATTGTGGTGGTAAGCTGCAATGTTAAGTGATGCTTTCCCTCGATTTGCAGGCGACATGAAAGGAGTTAATACTGCGCTGCTGAAATACGTGCTTCAATCTGGCCTCCCTGTCCTTAGACACTGATGCTAAAAATATAAGCCACAGCGGAGACTCGCATGGGAGACAAAGAGAACAGCACCTTGATGTGGGGATCATCAGCATGGGTAATGGCTCTTTCCATTAGACTGGCTACTGCTTGAATTAATGTAAATAATCAAGTCCCCAGTGTGCGCTGAATAAAAAGTCCATTAATCACCATCCACAGTCAATGAAGGTAAAATACAAGGCCTGTACAATAGAGAGGAGAGCACATCAGTGGAAGTTTCATGTCTCTGAGCAATAGTCAGGCTAATCCAAAGGAGCACTTTTCCACTTTGTGCAGGATAAGGCTGCTGCTGCATACAGATACAAACACAGACCACTGTCATTGGAGATGAGGCTTGGCTCAGTAGCACTGTCACCTATCATCATAATGACCACAGCGCTCTCTGGTCTGCTTAGTCCTAAATGTGGATCCCACGATTCTTAGAGAGGATACCCAAGGCCGACTGGACATCATGTCAGATTGAATATTATAATGAGCAAAAATAAATAACTCATTGAGAAATATAAATATAGAAATTTGGAATGTGCCCTGGATCCGATAGCAGCCCTCCCACTGTCCCTGATCTGGACAGTGGTCACCCGATTTCTCCCATGTCTCTTTCTGACGAGAAAATCAGTCTCACTACGTGTCCGTCCGGTAATGTTATGGCCGTGCGCTGCATAGCCTAGGGGCCTGCTTGTTCTTTTGTGTCAGGGAACACACAAACTCAGTAAGAAGGATCTATAACGACCAGAGACAGGCCGGGCCACGCATGCCTGCCCTCATGTGGAAAAGGCCACTTCTACATGAAAAGGTAGAGCCATAACAAGAGTCAGCCTGCCTCCATCTTACCCTGTTGTAAAGTGGTGAACTACATGCTCTGGGTCCAGTTTCACAGACATGTTTTAGGCTGAAGAGAGCAACTAAAGGGTGTGAAAAGTCAGCCATAGCGTACTGAGGAACAGGTAACCCATTTCCAGCAACAAACACAGAGACCTCCACTGTAATATACTGTATAATCACGGCCAAGGGAAGAAAGGGCAATGACACTTAATAGGATAATGGTAAATATTTTAAATTTGAGTTGACTGCCATTCCAACTTCAGCTTCTACTTGACCAAACTACAACGTTATACTTGTGCTGTTAACTAATCATTTGCCACACTTGCTTCCATCTTCTCTCATTTTTATGCTGTTTCTCGAGTACATTAATAAAGTTACCTATATATGTATTCACATATTTTCTGTTAAATCTTAAAATCTATTTTGTACCTGGAACACACCACAGTTCATCTTAGTATGGATATGGATAAAACATATTTTATATAACAACTGACAATGCAATCTTAACATTTGTCTCCTGACAAGTAAATCTGAATGATATTGTTTTGATCAAATGCTTTTGGCCCTGTATGTCCCGTGTGAACCATGGACTTGAGAAGTGTCTCTATCACCAGTATCAGAGAGTGTCAGGAGGTACTGAGCACTGAGATAGACAGAAAGCTCCGTCTGGACCATACATACAGTCTATGGTCAGACAGGACTCAGGCTCCACCTATAACTTACAGGATGAAGTGTTGCCTCTCTCACAGTCACCGTCTGTAATGTGTGTGTGGAGGATGAGAATGAGGAGTAGGCGTGTGTTTTTTTCTCTCCTTTCCTCTCCTTTTCTCTTTCTTTCTCTCCTCACGGTAGAGACACCACGGTGCCATCTGCTTTGCATTTGTTTAACAAAGATTTATTGTGCAGTGAGACACTAATCCAAAACACACACGTACATAGGCACTAGCAGACACACACACATCTCGCCTTCTCCTCGTCACAGGCCGCGCAGAGAAAAAGTGAGGGATGTGGGATTGGAAACGCTTGGCTCTCTCTTTGTCAACTCTCACTCTGACTTGGAGTCTGGCACACAGAGGTAGAACGCCAATTATGGCCTCCTCTGCCATCCAACACACGATTTGGAGCTGCAATTATAAACTTGTCATACATGTGTTTACGGTGAGGAGGGAGCATACGAGTATGTGACTTTGAGTATAAGGAAGGATAAAAGATGCAATCAAAGCAAAGGAGGAACAGCTCGGTACTGACAGGAACCATTTGTGAGGTGTTCCACACTTGGGCTGTGGATTATCTCCTCAATGTTACAGGGGAAGCAGGTCAAAGTGGCTTTAGGAGCAGCTCTTATCATGTCAGCTCTGAATCTCAGAGCATGTATTGTACTGTGTTCCTCCTCTCAGTCCTGTCGGGGTGCTCTCTTGTATGGGGCGACTCCTCCTGCCCTCTTTGTCACTGCATGCCAGGTGGTGAAGCCAGGGTTCCCGGGTTAGGGCCATTATGCTGGAAAAGGCCAACGCTAAGGCTTGGTCCAGCAGCTCTGAGACGACAGAAGGGTTGTAGGGGCCAGTGGATCTTGAGCTTAAAACACTGACTTGTTAGATGTGCATGGAGAGGGCTATAGGTCCCCATCTGCCAAGTGATACTACCAGGGCACTCATCATTTAAGGGCTAAACACAGCGAAGGTGCAAACGAGCATGTGTTAGGATGTATACTCAGTCCTCAGTCATGTCGGACCTAAACCCCTCCTATTTGCCACCAGTGTCTGCCTCTGAACCATGTGACCTGCAGGTGAAGCCCTTGCCAGTTCACCTGCCAGGGAGGGACAAGCCAAAGCACTCAGCACCCTCTGAATAGGCTGCCCACTCGCTCATATACACCCACTGAAGAACAAGGGGTCAAGGAGGCTCCAGCCCACGCGCTGCCTCCTCCACCATCGCCACGTGTGTCACCCACAATGCACTGGGGTCATGTTTGTCTCTCAGCTTCTCCTGTTGGAGCTGCTACGTTTGTTAAAGGTTACCCACTACAGGCCCTCTTCTCATTTGGACAAGCAAAGTGGTACTGGGAAATGATCCAATGAGTTTTGTTTTCCTTATTTCTGCTTTTTGTTGTAAGGATTTAAAACACAAAGCCGTATGTGTGAAATTAAATGCTGCATGTTTTGTTAAAAAGGATGTCATAACCAGTCCATCTGTGTAGTTTGGAATGCCAGGACACATTATTCTGTTGGTAGTAAAAGCACATGTCATTGGCAGTGAAAACATAATATATCAAAACTGAATATATACTATATACGAGTAAAAGGTTTGTGTAGCATTATTAAAGTACATCTGAATTAATTTTACAATGAATGATCATATTGGAGTGAGTGGAGTTCACTAATTAAAGGTTCAATACTTTGAGTCCCAATACCAGACTTATGTAAAATTTTAAACTGAAACATGAGTTTTCATTGTTTTCTAATGTGAAAAATCTCTATTCTAAACATTGTTTGTCATGTCAGAGAACTTAATTTGAGACACAAACTAAAGCAACTAGCATGTCTGGGAATGTGAGCCATCAAAAGGATGTGGTCAGTTTTTCTCATGACCCATTTGTGAAAAAGAAAAAGATCAAACTCCTTCCCCCTTTTCTTCAGAGCAGAGGAAGTGGAGCTTTGTGCACTTCATGTCACATCACTACAGCCATCAATCACTGCAGGAGCATGCTTTCCACAGAAATATGACCAGACTGAGTCACACTATGAACCAGTACTACAGTATTTTACCATGGTAAAAACATAATATGCAGTAATATTTCATCACACTGAATAGTTTATGTAGTTATTCTTCCAACTTTTAGCTGACCATGTATCATATATTTTAGAAAACACTGACCTTACCCAAAGTGAATATCCCTTAAAAATCTTTTGTTTTAGAAATATAAATATGTTTCTAAATTTCATATGATAAAACATGCCAGAAAGATAAAACAGGATGATGAGTTTAACTGATGAGTTCATTCTGAGTATATAGCCAGGCTCATTATGCTTTTTCATAATAATATTGAGAACCACAACTCCCAAATTATAACATACACAATTTCATGACCTTTGCTTTTGTAATTAAGAATATGCTAGCATTTCAACTGATATCAGTACAAGCTATATTTGAACATGTCTACCTCAGGACACAGACAAGTCGTGTTCATGACATTTAAAATAAAAATCTTACATACTGTCCCTTTAACCATGACATGTTGGTCCAAGTCGGCACAGGAAGTACATCCGGTGTTGGGCCCTAGTAATTACATTGGAGATGTTTAATGCTGCTGCAGATGGTGGTCCCCCAGGAGTCTGAATGAGTCCAGTGTGTGCGCTGCGGCACCGTTTGGGCCTGTGGGTTTCTCTGGACGTCAGTCCTCACCTTCACCATCTGGACGGGATTAGGCTAAACATTGTTGATTGCACAGCAAGGCATTCCACGCACTGCCTCCTGAAATTAGGCCTGCTATTGACAATTTGCATTATATTACTAAAGACCTTTGAACTACAAACTGTTAGTAGAATATTCTGACATTTTATCTGGCTGATTTGAGCTCAGACTGCAAAAATGCAAATCAATGTTAAGTTTATCAGTAAAACCTCCACCTTTTATCAGCAATGACACAAGTGACGTATGGTAAAATATACAAGAACTAATGCAGACATAAAATGCATTTCCTTTGGCTGCAGCTTTACATTACACTTGCTATTAAACCAGAGAAAATATGATCCTCCTTTCTCTCCTACATGAGCACAATCTGAGCCCCAGGGACAACTAAAATTGCACCAACCTCATTTACATGACAGCTATTGGTAAATCCACAACAAAAGTGGAAATAAACTACCTATTTTATTCTTTCAGAAAGCAATTGCTCTCCTCTCTGTGTGGTAACTCTTTGTTGGTATCACTAAGAGGACGTATTATGTTTGGGCCAGATGAAAATATTATAAAAGACTCCAGCTTTTCAGCACATCAGCTTAGCAGGCTGTGGGCCCGGCTGAGTGCTTTTAGATGTTCAAGACACAGGGGAACTCTCATTACATCTCTCTCCTAATCCATCTCACCTGAAAAGCCTTAATAAATGTGCGCACATTCATATTGTGTCCACACACAGCTAATTAAAACAACAGCAGTATGGTGTACACAAGGTCCAAAGGGAGACGGCCTGCAAAACACGCACTTTCCTCCACCCTATTGTTTATCATATTCACATGCATTGTTCCCCATACATTTGCTCTCCTCTCTATCTTCACTCTCCTGTTCTCCATCTTATGTTGTAGATTAACTTTGCACTGCCTCCTCCCCCCTCCCTCCACAATTCCCCCTCCTCTAATTTACCCTCCAACCTGCTGCTTTTGCCATGTACAATTACAAAGGGGAGCGCTTGTTAATGTGCACTAATAATGTTCAAGCTGAGAAGGTTTGTCGGTAATAATTACTTCCCGCAGAATGAGTTATGGTAGTTGCAAAGTGTGTATAAATACCTACTGTTGTGCTGCCTAATTTTCAATTTCCAATGCAATATGACTGTCTCCTGGTGCTAAGAAAATCATTTGTATTCTATGAAATCTATCAAATAATGAACTAACACAGACATCTATGAATATATGGCGATATCATTTCATATTTAGAATCATTTTGTCAAATAAGTACAATAACCGAGCATGAGCCTCATCCCAGGTACACACAGAAAAGTGAGGTGAGTGGCGGCACATCTTTTCAAAGTGGATCAAATTCCAATCTTAGATTGCCTCCTTGGATAATGTGGAAATATTAGAGAAGCCTTGATCTAAAATGGAGCATGGAAATGAAGTGGCAGAGGGAGCCCTGAGGACAGGCAGACACAGTGCTGGGCCACTCTCACACACCTCTGGGAGGCTCCCTGCTCAGCCTGCCTCTCCTATGTAAATGTCCCATTCCACACATTAGTCATACTGCCTTTACATACACTAAAGTGTGCCTCGCCCATCAAGCCGTGCTGCTCTATGACGATCCTCAATGTTCCAGATAAACCCCAGAGGCCCTAAACGCACCACCACCACCAGAGCCCCTAGACCACGCTGCGCCTGATTGGTTAGATACCCCAGGTAAATGCTGCAAATTCTAATGGGATTCTCAACTGCTGATGTCAGGAATATTCTGGTTCAGACACATTTATAAGAACTGTGATTTGAATATCTCAAAAGGCTTTTCATTCGCTCCGCCTTGTTCTGTTTAAATAGATACCGCATTGTACAGCTGATTAAACCTGCCTAATGTCACCAAACAACTCAGCCCTTCTGTTCATGCAGTCTGCAGCTAGCTTTATATTTTACAAAACTACTGCTTGATCACATGAATGCATACAGGCAGTTTGTGTTTTGTGAGTGTCCCTGTGTCTGCTGGTCATTTATGTTCTGAAACACATACAAATGCCATTATGTCCGATAGTTATTCTAATCAGTCGCTGTATGATGGTCCAAAGTCCACACCGTCTGACAAAGTTAATGTCATTAAATAAATAATGAAAGATATGTATTATCTATCACTCCATCTAAGGAGATCTATCATGCATTATGCATCACATTCTCTAATTTATTCATTAAGACAAAACGAAAGTCTTGTTAGCCTCATTTCTTAGACATGAGTCTGAGCCATGCAACTGCACACGATTTAATACAGGTTTTGTTTTGCTTCCTCTTAAGCATTCAACTAAAAACAATGTCTTTTGTTGGTTTATAAATTCAATGAGTATATTGCATCTAATTTTGAGGCTGCTTAGGCTGCCTCTTAGGATGTAGGATGGTTTTGAAATGTGTTTCCACAAAAGTTGAAATTTGGCAAACAGTCTCCATTGGTGTTATATTGCTTAAGTCCAATGGAGCATAATTTTTTTCTCCTTCTTTTTTGGAACAGAGACTATAATATTTCCTCCTCCTTGTACCATTTTCCAACCTTTTTATCATAACTCTTGTTAAAACTAGGTATGAGTTTGTATTTACATGGGTCTATGCTTGTTAATCTTTTGTCCATTTTTTCCTCCCAGCACTTTAGCATGACACTCCTAACACCTCACAATCCATCCTTGCACTTCTGTTTTCACATCCTGGTTCCACACTGCAAAAATGTCAATAAAATCCATAGCAGGTTAATCTCCCACCAGTGGAAACACGAACACTTTATCCAAAGCTGCATATGTTTCACACTGGGGTCGATTTACTGTATGTCAGGAGCGATATTAGCATTCGTATTAGCCGTGCAGCCCCTTGTATGATATTCGTCATTGCCAGCCCTTTAGCACACCAGCACAGTTCAGAGGGATGCTTATCTCATAAGCCATAAATTAGGGGATGAATTTCCGCCGAAACATCCCCGGCCAAAAGGATGGAGGATGGAGTCATTGTGGAAAGGTGGTGTTTTGACACAGTAATGACACATGTTTTACTATCAGCCCCTTCGCCTTTTCATTGGGAGGAGTGGACCTGTCCACTGCTGCTGCAGAGAAATGGGCCTCTCGGACATTACCAGCTTCTCCCACGAGAGACATAAATGAGCCAGTGGTGGAAACAGGAGACTATAGACAAGAAGGTAGAAAAACACTGGTGCTATAAGGACCTTGCCTTCAAAAAACAAAAGAGTAAAGTGTCATGCTCCACAGTCTAACAAACACATTAGTTCACAACCTGTGGTGTTTCATGAGTATTTTAGTTCATAGAAGCTCAATCACACAGTCAGTCATTGCTAGACATCGTGGTCACAGTGCCCACCAACAGGTCAACTATTCAAACCCAGCACCTTTCCTGGATCTTTATATTTTTTATACAGATTCATCTCAGTTTGGTCCCTGCACGCTCCATAATATTTTTTTTCCTTTATTTTTTTCCGATAAGGACGGACAATGCATATCCCTGATTGGCGAATCGATCTGTCAGTTACATCCATCTGAAAACTTTGAGATTCACCAGTTACCAGACTCACATGTTTCATTAATGGTAGTATTGAATAAGTGTGTAATGTAGATCCAAGGCAACCCAGCATCAAACAGAAGTTGTGTCTTTGGGCAAAACACTTAAATTCATCTCTTTGCCAATGCTGTTAAGTCAAACTACTGTGCCATTAATCTAATTACATTTGTATATCATTTTAATGACTGCATTGGGTCAAAGTAAAATACTGCACTGAGTTAAATGCCATTTTAACTATAATTTACAAAGGCACTTGAGGAATTTACTTAAAAACCTACAGCTGGACCCTGTAACTTCAGAAGAAGCTATAGGTTTGGTATATAGGACATGTTGTTGGTTAAAAAAAAAATGACACAAGTACAATCTAAAATACACCCTGTGCTGTGTTGATGGACAATGAAGGAGAAGAGCTGAAGTGTTGTTTTTAATTGCAATCTGAGCAGAGCACTTGCCCAAAGGTGCGTCATTACTTCGCTGCCACAATCATAGGCGCTCCTTAATAAACACTCCTTACTCAAAAGTGGAATGCAAATAAACTGAAGGTCACATCTGAGAGTGATGATCTAGAGTCCACAGATACGCGTCTGTCATCACTGCCTCCTACTCCCTTACTTCCTCCACTTTCCCTTTACCCGCTCATTACAGCAGAATCCATGCAGCGCTGCATAGGAGAACGCGCGATGAGCCTTGGGAGATGTATCCACTGGGAAGGAGGTTGAGAAAGACTGAAAGCGAGGAGATAAAAAAAATGCTGACGTGTCTTCAAAGGTGGCAAAAATAATTGAAATGGAAGTGGGGGGGCATAACAGTGGATGTGTGTTGTGGACAGGAGGGGCAAGATGGAGTGGCTCTACGTTGGACTTGGTCATTAATTGAGTAGGAATGTGCAACACTGCGTGGTCCTGCGCTGGTACCCGAGCTGACACGTAAAGGGGAGATTGATGGAGGAAATGGCTTGATAAAGATATGAAAGCAGGAAGAGACAGGAGGAAGTGAAAAACATAATAAAGTGCCGAGGAACATTGTCGGAAGAGAGGAAGAGTTGAGAGAGTCTTTGGCCGCAGCCCTGTCCTCGGCGTGTCCTTCCTCGAGCCCCCAGTCAGGCATCGCTCATCTTGTCACATTGAACTCCAGATGCTCCTACCCTGGAGAACACTCCGGCCACAGCCATTTTTCTTCATTCTCCCTAACAATTTGGTAATGAAATATTGATTTTTAGTTAGATTCATATTGATGCTATTAGCTTTGCATTGATAAATCACGTTTGGCTGCTTGTCTAGCGTGGCAGAGCAAGAGCCAGGGCGGGGAGATTACAATCAAAGCCACTGATGTGTTAATTTGATGGATATTTCCCCTCTCCACTGCCACTATACACATCCCCTGCCTTTATGTCTCACTGCGTTTCATAACATTGTGTTTTTTTTATTACAAAGCGCCCTATGAGGATATTTATGTCCATGTCCATTTCTCCTGAAATAGCCTTTCAGCCTGCCTGCCCATGGCAACGCTGCACACTTTAAGTCATCTCATCTCTTAGTACAGATAGACAAGGCCCCAATAGGACTGCTTCACACCCGTTGAGTCAAATGAGTCTAACAGGAGAGGGCATGGCTATTTCTGTGCTTCGACACCAACAAAGCTGCACAGTTTATGGGAGGCCTTTGCATGTGATTATCCTCCAGAGAGTACAGGGAACAATGGAGTTTATTCTGTTTTTCAAAATGTATTGTCAAAAAGATTGGCAATACATATAGAAGCATATCTCAGGGTGCATTTTTGAAAGCAACGCTTGTTTAAATGCATCAAAATGTTACCGTTCCCTTTTTCTCGGCTGCAAGGATATAACATTTGAGAGACATTAGAATCATTTTCCAGATTAGGGCGGTTTTTAAATGAGTCTCCTGCCGCAGCTTTGCCTTTCCAACTGCAATATGTGTCTGCACACAGTCATCTTAATGAAAGGAAATGATGGCGTTCACTTTAATGACGTGGAGTTCAAGGACTGCTTATTGTTCCAGAGAAAAGACCTCTTTTTTCACGGTAATATGACTCTTTCTCTTTTTTCTCAGTGCCGTGCAATTTCATTTTGAGAAACAAACACTGAAGGTTAAATGCAATGTATAGGATGTCAAAATATGAGAATGTTTGGGGTGTGAAACTGTAACATTGTCATTCATTTCCCTATTTGGGTAACTGCGCAAACAATTACACTAATAACAATGGAGAGCCAGTTCAGAACTCTAATCATACACTTCAATCTTCAACCCCTTATCAAAACCTGTGACAAATTTACAGCATATTTACAGAGACGGTCATAAACCAACTCCCTTTTTATATTGAGCCTAATTTATTGAGTGTCCCACATGCTGGTGTCCTAAATATTTTGCACTAAATGTGATTGTGTATGATGGAATGACAATCAGTAATATTAAAGGCAATGTGGACAATCCCCAGACGTCTGGGGGGCTCTGACATTTCCTTGAAACACAATTAAAGAGTTATGGCTTCTTCAAGGTTCTCAAGCTTTGATCCCAATGTGCTTTTCTCTCCAGATTATAGGGCCAAAAAGACATTTGGGGAAAGGCCAGTCAGGTCCAAATGAGGCTGCTGGAGGAGCACAGTCTGCACTGGCCTAAGGGAGCGCTGCGATATGACCACAACAAATCTCACAGTTGGACTGGCTGCCCTCCTGTTTGGTTCCAATGCATCCTTTTCCCATCATTCTTTGTAATAATGTAGAAAATAACACAATCTGTGGCTGATCTCATTATGAATTAGGGTTGTAAGCCCGTCTAATTTTCAGAATCATATGTTGTGTTATGATGCCCAAGGCCATATAGCATCTATAGTGGCAGTTTACCAGACGGATAAATACCATAACTCCAGACATGTGATTTTCTACAACAATCAGGCCATGGCAGTCATCATCATCAACACCAAGAAAGTGGCAGTGAGCCTAGTGATCCACTTCCTTTCTCTCTCTCTTTTCAGTGTTGTTTCAGTACTTCTGTTTCTTCTCTGGACATAATTCAACTCCTCTTCACATTGATTGAAGTAGCATTTGTTGAGTATGGCGAACATGCTGTTTTGCCTACTTCAGAGCACTCGTTACAGGTAAACATATGAGAACAACCATAAATGCAATGTGAACAGTCTTTATAAATTGCATTATTTTTCAGGCTGATAAAATATTTTAGTACATAGTATTTGAACTACTTTTTGTCAAGTTTGTCAAGTGATATGTTTTTTTTTTTGTCCCGATTGAAGATTTTAGCATCAAATAAGCATGTTTAAACTACCCGTATTTTGCTATTTTTCTATTTTAGGTTGAGTTCTGCTCTCAAATTGAAAACTCTGTTGTAATGTAATGTGGTAATACAGGAAGTGCTCCACTGTGTTTTCAAACTACATAAACCATCACTAGAGTCATTTGGGTGATTTCAGTCCTTGAATTGTCAATCTCTGCTGAACTACCAAAGGCAAAGGGCTGTTAACTTTAAAACTACCACCTCATGACATTACAAGGTGGAACAAAGCATTTTGAGCTTTGGAGATGTAGACAGACTAAAGGGTTACTCAAAAGTGTGTGAATAAAAAACAAAACAAAAAACACCACTCCCTGTATTTATTTTTTTTATTTAATAATAATAATAATAATAATAATAATAATAATAATAATAATAATAATAATAATTATTATTATTATTATTATTATTATTATTATTATTATTATTATTATTATTTACAACATTGTAACATGACTTAAACCTCACAGGAGTCAATTTGCATAATATAGGACCTTCAAGTTTGTATGAACTCTGCTTAGAATATGCTTACTATTACATTTCAGCCACTAAAAATAAATCTTAAAATACTAACATAGTTTAAGTGCTAAAGCTGATGGAGCACCTGAAGCAGAGCAGCTCAGAAGGACAACCTTTTTGGAATATTAAACTTCAAACTCACATCACACCTGCCTCATAATGACAGCTGTATAATACGACAGGCCTAATTCCCATCACTCCAAACTTTCTTCAGCACGTCCCGGCCGCTGCTCCACATTGATTTGGCTTAGAGCCCCCCTTCCTCTCAGGAGAAATACCCCCAGCTCAGAGGGATTTAGTATTGATCCCCACTTCCTGCAGGGCGATCTACCTTTTCGTCAACTCACATCCAGTGCCAAGGTGCGAAGTGCAGATATATTATTATGACACAGCTGATCCACTGAAGGAGGTAGTCTTTCTTTTTATTTTTTCACCGAGAGAGAGAGAGGCTATCTTGGGAGAACTGACCTCTCATTCAACTGTGATCCAAACACCTCCATTTGTATTCGCCTTTGATCGATGCGTCGTTATGTTATGCTGCCCTTTACAGTATTGTACTAGTGAGCTCTTTATTACATTAATGTCTTTCCAGTGATGTCATCCTGAGGTCATCCGGCAAAGCGCAGCCTGTCAGTGTAGCTTTGATTGGCAGAAGCAGCAGTTCAGATTCAACCAATGACGACGTGGCTTGGCAGTCGGTTGTCACGGTGCAGGGGGGAGGGGCTTCGTTAGCACATCACCCATGCGAAGGAATCGATATCTGCCCCCATAGGCACTGCCGCTGTGTTCCCCGTTTGGTCCGGCCAGGCAAGGGGAAGAAGACAGGTCTGCTCCAACACTACAGCTCACAGGCGCTAAATGAGAGGGGGGTGGGAGAAGGGGTAGGGGGTCCGCGGAAGAGAAGAGAGAGCAGTCAAACATTTCAGAGCCCGCCATTCCAGAGTAATGAAGCATAGCAAGAGAATATACCTCTGCAACATTTGATAAAGATGGGCTGACACACCAGTCCAAATAGGTTCCTCTGTACGAAGGCACATGTCTATCCATCACCACGCAGCGTTACAGACAGGAGAGAAAAGAAAGCAAGGTGCTGGGGCGAGCAAATAGACAGCAAAAAGCCAGTAAAAATTGACTGACAGGGCGAGAACAGGTGGGGAGTCAGGGGTGGATATGGAGACGGAGAGGCAGAGACACAGTGCTTGGCAGCTGGTGGATCCTATCAAGGCCGATTGGTTGGTGAATGAGGCTCGCGAGGCCCGTGTCCTTGTAGCCACCCGTTTGTTTCCAGCCGCACACACTCCTCCCACGGAGCAAAGACAATAAAGAAAAAGCCAATGAGTAAACGTTGCACATTTTTACATCCTCATCATCCCTGCACTCTGTCTCTCCATCTGTTAGCCGCTCACCAGCGTCGTAAAGCACGGGGCATAAAAAAGCTAGAATAGTCGCAAGGAGGTGCACACTGCGGCGAATAAGAGTGCTGTGCTGAAAGTTTTATGCAGGTTAAGCGATTACACTGAGCTGTTTGATTTCACTGCTACGAAAAAAGGTCTTTCAACTAATTAATGAACAACAAATATAATGTGTTATATGCACTAAGGAATCAAAAAGTTTAGTCAACAGGAACTGTTGAACTAATGAAAAAAAATCTCCATGCTGTAACCCACCTGAGGCCCATCGATGATCTCTAACAATGATATGCTATTGCTATTGATTTGAAATAAACTTAGACTCAATAAAGTTTGTCTAAGTCTTTTATATATATATTGGATAGTATAAGTATATAATCAAATATAAAATCAATGGTATGGTTTAAAGTATGGTTGCACAAGACAGTATTTGTCCAACAAAAATAAAGAAAAATTGCAGCAGGCCTCAGAGTGGCCTCCTTCTGCAGGCACTCCCATCCTTAGCATTAATCTCCATCTCTGCAGTGGCTCTGAAGACACTTGAAAGCCAGAAATCCCAACACCTGGCCAAATAATTGTTGAGTCAGTTGATATTGATCAACAGCCATAACAAGCCTCTGCTGACATATCACGGTTACTTTGTGCTACACTGGACAGTTAAAACTTTTCTTTTTTGCTCCTTTCAGCAAATTCATTCTTTTTTGTGAAAGTGAGGAACTTGGAATTGTGTTAACAGTGAGACAGAAAGAAACGGGAGAGACGCAAACAACAAATAAGGCTTGCCATAACACAACACAACATGGCTGCACGAGGTCCCCAGGAGGTTCTATAGGCCTGCTGCCTGCTGGCCAGCCAGGTACGCCACTTTGCTCTCAAGTCTTTGGGTGATTAATGAAATCTTAACGGCAGGCCAGACACAAATATTCATCACTGGGCTGCCCCTATTGTAATGCATGTGGAGAAGCTGGAGCGTGACAGAGGAGTGGGGAGACGAGCGCAGGCCCAAAGACAAAACACAACATGGGGCACAGGGATTATTACAGGGCCCACAGAAACAACGCTTTTTGTTCTCCTCAACAAAATGGAGGCATGTGATTTATGGACAGCCAGCATCTGTTTGGAGCAAGGGGAGACACAGATTCATGTCGGCTATTATGGGCTGTCCATGTTACCGGGGTGAGGATTTGAGGGGGGTGGGCGGGGGCTGGTCTTACACAGGCGTTGAGAGCAAGACCTTCCGGGAGAGTACATTGTGTGTCAATTCCTTGTTGTATTGTGATTCTGTGACATTGCAGCATGTGGGTGAGGTGTTGTATTACATTGTATATCGCAAACAGATGTAGGCCTACGAGACGCCCGGGGGTGCTGCTGGACGGAGTGAAGTGTTCAGTGGGTGGGACTGAAGTGAGGGGAGAACAAAAAGGGTGTTCTGTGACAATGAGTATAAGGATGAGATAAAAATCAACTTTGTCAGAAAACATGCTCTGCTGATATGATCTGTTGTGACGTTCAAAACACAATTGGAATGTCAGTTCAGCAAAATAAGCCAGGTTGGAAAAGGATGAGCGGCATTACATGTTCACTCCTAAAAACTTTTGTCCAGTTGACAGAATAAAATTTTCTTGCCTACCTGGACAATTGAGAGATTACACAGACAGCTGAAGATACTATTTTTTTATCCAAAAATAAAGGGCCTATATGAAACCTGTTTGTGATCTATGTTATAATGTTGTTTCCTCATCAAAAACATACCTGAACTTTTGTTTTGTTTCATTCACACATAAGCCCTGTATAGTCTGTTCCACCTTGTGATGTCATGTGGTAATACGGGAAACATAGCCATAACCAGAAGCATTTGGATAGTTCCAGCCCAAGAATAGTCTCAACTAAACAAAACGTAAAAGGTAGCTGTAACTTGACAAGAACTGTTTCATGATATCACAAGGTGGAACAGAGCATTTGAGCTTTAGAGGTGTAGACAGACTAATAATGCATGTGCAATGAAAACATTTGTGAATGAAACAAAATACAACTCCAGGTATGTTTCGGATGAGGAGACAACTTTATAACATGACTTAAAGTTCACAAGAGTCCATTTTGCGTAATATAAGACCTTTAAACTACATGCCTGTCTTTAGGAATTATCTTGCCTTTATTCCCAGGAATATGAGAGTGACGTAATCTACTGATAAAAGCCTTTTGCCACTATTTGGTCAAATAAAAGTTTTGTGTTATAGCTGCTATACACATGCAGAAATGAGAGCAGGAGACAAAGGGGAGCTGCTGTGCTGGTGTGTGCAGTGTAGCATTGAGTGGAGCATGCTCTCAGTGATAGAGAGTGTCAGGTTGGGCTGCTCAGTGGCAGGTCTCACAGTGTCAAAGCGGTGGCTGTGGAGAGCAGGGGCCCAGCGCTGATCCCTGTCAACATGCAGGTAGCACACATGACATGAGGAGGCGCTGTGTACTGCTCTGTTACCCCAGTAAACAAGTGTGATTGAGTCACATCAACACACTCAGCAGGTAATCAAATATTTATAGATTATCAATAATAATGCATGAAATGTATATAGTACCTCTCCCAAGGGTATGTGGATGTTAAAACAGAAAATGACTGAATAAACAAAACAAACTAAACAAAACAACAATGTTATTGCTTTGAAATGTTCCATAGCAGAGCATAAAATCTCCATGACAAGCACGTGACACCACCAGATAAAGCTGCAGGTCAGATCTGCAGTGGGGCAACCTGCTCACAACAAGAATACATGTTTTTCCAGATATTTTTCAGCAAAGCTAACACCAGTAATTTAATAAAATCAAGGTTTAAGTTTAATGCCATAATGTAGAACATCATGGGAAAAGCAGTAATATCTCCATGGAGGCAAGCAGGTGACAGACCACCAAATAGAAAAAATTACACACTGTACCTTAAATTTTGTTTATTTTTACTAAAATATTACTTGAATAACATTAACCACATGACCAATATTATGTTGAGGTAACAATATCTGAATGCAAATTGCTTTGTTTCTTCTTTACAAAAAAGTTCAGTCCTTACATGCTCTTGTCTCTTGTCTCATCCCTTCCTCATTCAAGACAAAAAAAAATCTCGTAACATCTTAGGATCACAGCCTTAGGAAACAATTATACCAGTGAGTTTTTTTGTTTTTTCGGGAATATTTTTTTTTCTCCTCCAGGCTGCTATACAGTGAGAAAAGGGCCCTCATTGTTCCATTGTTCACATTGTGTCATTCTTTGCCTTGGAACAGCGATTGTTTGCTGCACAGTTAGAAGCACAATGGTGTTCACATAAAAATGAGCCACTTAGCTCTCACACTAAATTAGCGCTGTAGAGGAGAGTCAGCCTTTCCAAATTCGCTTATTCACATTTTCCTACTCCTTATACCAGCTCCTATAAAACGCACCACTTCTGCTGAGGTGGACAGAACGGTGACAGCACTAGCGTACTCTGTGTCTGTTCGCTGTGTTTTGATAGAGTAAAGAGGAGGTATTCAGTTAAGGAAGAATATTATTATCACTTATATCATTTGGTATTACCCAAATCCCTTGTTGAAGATAATATTTTGAGATTGCTTTTGCACTTATTTTACTGATGCGGGGAAGAGACCAACAGGGGGTGTCAGAGTGCAATTGTGTGCTTTTGAAGAAAAGGGATAGTGTTGAAAAAATGCATACTTCCTCAAATGTTGAGTCCCATTTTACATCAAATTGAAAAAATAAAAATAAAAATGCAAAGGGGTAGGTACCCCCTGACAGGACTGGAATAGGTGTTTTTATTAATTGAAATAATAATCTACCTTCAAAAAACTGTTACAGTAAGTGGGGGTCACCTGTCCACCAATCTGATTTAATTAGTCACTTACTTGTCTCCATGGAGATTGTTTTTTTAATGCTACACTTTGGAACTTTTCAAGCAAATCATTCACACTGACATAATGGTGAACCCTCCACCATGTTACATAATGCATCTTTAAGCATACATACAAAACACAGTATGTGCTGTTTTTATTGTAATAGGAAGCAAAGTAAATACATTTGAAAGACATACACTAAAATACATGATCACTGTGGCTTGTCTGGTCAGTACTCTGGTCAGTCACTGTTTGACACAATTATATATTTGATCTACTAAAGCACCTGGTGGAGTTTTTAAACATGCAAAGTAGGTTTATTTGACTCTTGCCATATGCTTTTAAATAATGACAAGGAGTTAATGCTGTTTAATGTAAAGATGTGCCAGGACTAAGATGGTGTCTATGGTCACCTGTCTGTTTAGGGGAACATTTTAAACAAGCACTTGACACTCATTTCTTCTTCATCTGAGGTTCTTCTTTTCCTCTAAGATGGACCAAAAACACAGCCTCAACTGTAATGAAGAAAAACACAGTTAGAGTTAATGACAAAGGCTCAATGCAAACATGTTAGTCTTTATATAGTGGCTATAGCTGTGTAATGAAAGAGCTTTAATAAATTACCTGACTTTATTTTCAGTTGTGCACTACAGTCCTGAAGTATATACTGAAGAGACAAACCAAAAGAAAATGTTCATCCACACTGGTTCTTAGCAAATGAGTCATAAAATATGTGAAATAATTCATACTTACTTCTACAGTTAAAGGTTTCCGGTGATACTGACCAGGGCACACAAAACACTGAAAACACTTTCAGTGACCTGTGTTTGTCCATGATATTTAGCCTGTTCAGATGGAGGCATCTTATACCACTAGAAAATAAAGAATTGTTGAGATTAAAATTTGCATTGCATTGCTCTAAAGTGGTATTAAACATTGAAGTTGAATATTAGAGTAAACCTACTCTTGGTTTGAGCACAGCAGAGATCACAACAGAGTCTTTGGTGTTGAGTTCTCTCTTGACTTTAAACCACACCTTGTCTTTAAACAAAGACAGAGCAGTCAGTAGTTCTTTCAAAGGAGCAGAGACCGCTGCTAGGACCTGATCATTGACAATTTTGCGTTTTCTAGAGCCTTTGGTCTCTGGTTTTTGAGACTTGGTCATCCTGCAGTTCCTTTTCCAAGACTTTTTTACTAGATGCAGATTTGGAGTCCTTAAGCACAGGCAGAGCCACATCTTCATAGTCAAAAAAGTCAAGTGAAATCAGATTGTTCCCCACCTTACTCGCGTGTTCATTAATTGGCTTCATGTTGAACAATGGTAACATGAGTTAACTCAAGAAAAAGTGTTTAGCTCAGAGAGGTTGCTGAAACAGTGTGTTCGGTTTGCAATTTGTCCATAAAATGAACTAAAACTGAGCCAGTAACTCTCGTCGCTATCGATTACAGCTTAGGACAATATACATATTAGCATATTTTGTTCACATATGTTTTACACTGTACAATATGTATTTATTTAATAACAAACAAAAAAAAGTATTATAGTTGGAGAAAAAGGGAGTTATTTTTATTAATTTCTCTTGGAAATTTACATTAAAAATTATGTGCATTTGCTGACTAATGCAGGGGATAAAACAAGTATCTAATCTTCTACTCATATCATGTCTTTTTGCTTCATGTCACAGTTTTACTATTGGTGAGACTTCTTTGCACTTGACTGGTCAGGACTTCCAGTGTTTTAGCTCTCTTCTGATGACGTAGGTCAAGATAACAAGGGCTGAGCTGGCAGTGTCCTTGGCACAGCAGCATTTCTCTATCAATGATATCAATATTTTCATTGGGAGATTCCCAAATGTTGCCCCTCCCTCCTTGAGATTAGTTGTTCCTGTGGTATTTTTGCCATCCACCTCAAATAAGAGACATTTTGCTCATTTTGTGACCAGTGCACTTTAACTGTTAAATGTTATGATTCTGCGATTCATGATTGGAATACTTATAAAGTTAGATCCAAGGGAGATCTGCATACTGTTGCTATTAATTTTAAAATATTTTAGATTAAAAAAAACAAAAACTATTTTGACAAAAAAAAACAACAAAAAAAAAACATGAATGCCTCTATGCAGCACACAAAGCTGGAAGTTTGACTTGTACACCTCCAATGGTAAATCCTATCCATTTGCACTCAGCAGCCCTGTTCTCTCTTTTCATATAAATATATCAAGTGTATTTTTCACATAAAAAGATGTTGGCATGTTGCACCACTGTAGCTTTAAACCTGAAAAGTGGCCTTTGGGTGCTGCCGGCTCCTGACTACAGAGTGACTGGAAAGTATTGTGTCATCTGTAAAGAAGAGAAATAAAAACTGCATTGAAGTAGGTGATTTTTCCATGCACTGTTAAAAAATAGTTTTGCATGGGTGGCTTTGCTCTCCCGTTAGTGCTGCTACCGGGACCAAGAATGAAGCACTCTCCTGGGCCGGACAAAATCAATTCCTCACTTGGGCAAATTTCTTTCGTCTTAGCTTTTCCCCCTGTCAGGCTATTTGTTCTGAATGGTGGCATAGACCTATGTTTTGGGGAAGGCGCTTATGCCAAGCAGTGTAAAGTACCCTGCTGACAAAGATTCAGAATGCCATTGGACATTCATTCATTTAGGAAGATGTCAAATTTCCAAGGCTTTTTACAGAGACGTGAGATGTACCATTGCTCAACCATATCTATGTGAGCTATTCCCAAACTTGTATTTATCCATGTTTATTTGAATGATGCTTTGGAGGAATTACCCATGCTGGTACATACACACCATTTACAATACATCATGCTTGTTCCTGTGGGAAATCAGTCAGCGACTCAATAGCCGCTCGCCACTGTAAATCATGTGTAATCCTAGCTCACTTCTAGCACTCATCCCTAAGCACAACACAGGCCTGTTAATTGATGTTGTGTAGTGGAGACCCGCAGCTTGTTCTGTGGATACATAAACTTGGTAAATTACACTTGTGCAGAAACAACTTCATGTGGAGAAATGACGAGCGCATGTTAGGGAATAATTACAGGTGAACATCATTCATTACTGAAAAATAAATACATACTGTACACAGCTGTATGGGATGCTACATTTCTAATCACTAGATATTAGATACAGATGGAAAAAGGAATGCCATCTTGACTGTTATATAATCTCAGACCTTTCTGCCAGATGACTCTGTACCTGACAGCTGATAACTGGCCGTTGTGTACTATCCTGAAAATGAATGGAAAAATTGAATGAGAGAAAAAAAAAAAAAAGATCAGTATTAAATGCGGGAAATAGCAATTGCTACTGATGTAAAGCTATAGACTGCAGATGTATCTGCATATCCAGTGCAGCTAAACAACAATGATGTACAGTGTTCTTTCTGATAGCCTAAATCCCCTTGTGAGCCATGTTGTTGGCCTGCGTTGCGTTCACACGCCACAGCAGCTCCTCCTCCTCTCTGAGCTGTGGTGATTTCCATGAGAATCAGAGTGGTGATGAATCACAGTGTTCTGCACTCCCTCATGTCATTCAGAGCCTTTTAAAGACATGAGCACTCACTGATGTTTATGGGACAGGAGAGATATGAGCTTGGCAGCCCCAGCCCACAGACCCTTGTGTGCTCTCCCAGTGGGACACTCTTACAGTCAGCCTCTGCCCCTACTGTCCTGACCGTCCCAGACGCAGACACAACTCCTCCCACTCAGAGGACGGGCCAATCACAGGCCGCAGTGAGCGACAGCTGTACTCAATCTCAACACTTTGGTTTTGGGGAGATGTGCATCACAAAGTCTTTATAATCTAAAGCTCTGGATTATTCAACAACTTCTTGCTCTATCAAGCTAAGTCACAAGGTACAGAGTGACAGTCAAAATATAATGTCTGAAACAACTTGTGATCTTAGTGATTTACTTTTTGAGAGATTTTACCACTGCATTAAAACTAAATCTAAAGACACTGCACATAGTTGGTTAGCACGTGTTTGACTCTTCAACCATGATTCATTCTTGCAGTAGGGGATGAGAGGTTCATTGCATCTGATCTAAGTGTTTTAACAGGTGCTCTTCAAGAATTTCAGACCATTTGAAAACTTACAAATGTAAGACTGGCTGTGTTAGGTGGTCAGTAAGGAGATTTAGTAAAGAGTTAAAGAGCATGTACCTAATTACCCAAGTACCCAAAATGGATCTAATAATATGTGTTGTTATCAGTTGTGAAGTAAAACTGGTGTGCTTTTAGCAGGCTAGTTGTTAGCGGTGGTGTGATGGGTTTCAGCTTTCTGTTTAGAGGTGCCATTTTGAGCACTTTCCAAAAGATATTTTGTTTTGTATTGCTAATTGCTATAGCAACAGTGCACATTTTCATCACTCTGATACCCATGAATAAACTAAACATCGCACTGAAGAATGTAGATGCTGGGAATGTGAGAAAGTGAGGAATGAGTTTGGAGTGCTTCTATCAGTATTATTTAGTCCTGTATTTCACATTTGTAAGACATACAACCTCTATAAAATGATTACACCATAGACAGCCAGTTAAAAAACAGTTACGTGAAGCATTATATCCAAGAGCACACAAAGCCAGGTTTCTACATACACTTGCATTCTCAGGACACACAGTGAACAGAGTGGACAGGAGCAGAGTTTGTCAGGTGCTCCGACAGCCCTGTGAGATCCCATGTGGCCTAGTGGAGAGTTTGCAGACAGCAGGACAAGACCTCCCCTCTACCCCCCCTTCACTTTACCCACAATCCTTCACTCTCTCACACCCCTCCGTACCCTCACACTCCCGGACAGGAACCCTCAGAAGAGCTGCTGAGGACAGCTGATGGACGGGACTGTCTCAGGTGTAGCCCTGTACCCCCTCACAGCCTCGTGGACAGACAGTGACAGAGAGAAGCAACAAGAGGGGAAACCAAGTCCAAATGGTGTTATGTTGGGAGGGTAGTCTGTGCCGGTGATCAAGGGAGGAGATTTACTTTTTGTACATTACTTTAGCTTTCATTTATGGAATTTATGAAAGAATTATGGCTTTCACTGTGTTTTAATTATCTTTATTTATTGTATTGCCTTATCTTTTGAAAATGACATAGCCATGTCTCAGTAACAGTAAATTCTTTTGATATTTCAACCATGTCATCCTCCTTGCAACTTGGATTTGGGCCTCAAATCACCATTTAAGGTTCATAGACCAGTGATCATGGATTAAAAAAAAATATATATATATATGTAAGGCTTAAGACTTTCTAGAGCTGGAAACCAGAAGAAAATGTAATAAGAAATATGCAAGCTTAAATTTAGGTTAAAAACATTTAATTTTAAAAACATTATTTGATTTATCTCATGAGTTTTTCAGTATTCATTTCAACATCACTAGTACAAAAGATTGCTTTATACACAAAACTGTATTAAAATCAATACTGTTACTGGACTCATAAATCCTTCCTCCACTATTTTCTACCTTAACATATAAATCCGACCAGATTGTGTCAGACTGGCTAATTCCTGGTATGACAGCCTTCTGCTATGAATGATTAATAAACAAAGCTATTAACAATGCAGCAGACATTCCACAAAAGGTTCATTTTGGGAAATACAATCTCCTTTTTGTTAATAATGTCCATTAATCACACAGGGATGTCACTTAACGCAAGGTTAATGAAACACTGCTAATGCGTGGCTAATCTATCCGCAGCCAGGACACTGTTGTAAGAGTGCTGCCTGGCCCTCCTTCCTCTCCTCTTGCGGGGGTCCTGTGTGTATGATTGATGGATGCGGGACAGGGGATGTCCATTATTTTTAAGTGGAACACAGAGGCAGAATGTGGGGTCAGCTCTGGGCCGAACTCAAAAAGCTTTACCTGTCCAAACGGCTAATGAACCGCTGACAAGATATATGGGAACACTTTGGGGGAGAATTTAAGTATGACATAACAACTTGATAATGGATTTATTGTGCTGCTTTGAACCATTCATTCACAATGGGACATAACTTTTACTGACATTTTCTTCATATAATTCTTCAGTCAGGTATCAATGGGAATTCAAGGAGTGACCATGCGTTCTGCTGCGTTTTAATGGTTTTGATACAGAACAAAACATTTCCAGTGACTTCATATTACTGTTCTGAAGTAGTTAAATGATATTTGAATCATGATGTCTTTATAGAGGGTAAATTCATATAAATAATGTTGTAAATTTAAGAAGTGGGGTCTTATGGATCACTCTCAACAAGCATCTCCATGAAGATAAGCAGGTGCTGGACCCTGCACCACAAACAAGCGATATAGTGCACCTTTAAAGTGTTAGCAGCACATTAATGGTCAAAGACATATGGCAGCCACACTATTACCAGTCTGCCCCAGGGCATGACTACACATAAATTAAGCACTAATATACGAATAGATCAATCTACTATTATCAACGTAACTAGGTTCTTCAACTCTTCAATTTATAGCAAAAAGATTCACATATTTGCTGCTTTAAAAGTAAACTAAGAGACTCCAACATCAACTTGTCTACAAAAGGGCCCTCTTAGCTCTGAACTACAGAGCTTTAAGGCATGATTTTGTCTCTGTGGTTGGCAGTGCCTCTGATTCCCCAGCTGTCATTAAACAGATATGCTATTTTCATGTGTGTGTTTTGAGTCTGTTAGCGTAGTGTGGTAAGAACAACATTAGCGCACATGTTTATCGTACAATTGCGAGCGTGCGGTGCCAGCCGAGAGGAGCTGTTTAGAGATCTCAGTTTGATTGTTTGATGACAATATGAGCCTTGCATCTCTCTCTCCTTCTTTCGTCGGAGTCTCTGAAGAACACTGACACTTAATGTTTGATGCTGCTGTGTTCGACTGATGTACAAATACAATCATACCAGTGAGACGAGTGTGTGTGCTTTTTAATCTTTTATTTTGACAGTACATTTGTTGTTTGTTGATTTGATTTAAGTTTACCTTTTTGCCCTGTTTTCAAAATTGTGTGTTGATTTATCGCTCATGAAGTAATGTTGAAAGCTGATGAAGATTTATTCAGGGTCATGAGATATGAAAAATTATAAAGAAGTATAAAAGGAAACAATTACGCCATCTTTTATTTTCTGAGTGAAATGTTAAACACTTTTTACATTACTAATAATAAAAAAAAAACGTGTAGTTAATAAGGGCAGTGCTATAGCTAAATAAGAATTAATGACATTTTTACAACTAGTTTTGTAACCGACTTCTTCAAAATGTGTAGTTTAAATCCACCTATATTAATACATGTTTAAATAAATTGATGAGAGTATAGAAATCAATTTGTGTTGCATAGGTAGCAGCAGAGGTGAGCAGTAGTTGCTCAGTTGCTCAGTTTACTTGAAAAACAAATTAACTTCTCTGCGTAGTGTTTACACAGCATACTTTTACTCCTACATGAGTCCTACATTTTACAGTAACAGTACTCTGGGTTACTCTTTCCTGTATGAGTAAGCTTGCAACATTTTATATACATAGTTTTAATAACATGTTAACGCCATTTTACCCAGTATTGTGATTGCAAATATGACCAAACAGACAAACTCCCATATTCTACTGTTTTATGTCTATGGATTTTTCACTCCAGGCTCCTCCGTCCACAGCAGCAGAGTGCCGTGTGGTGAGAGGAGGTGGCTCTGCCGGTGAAGAGGCAGGTCAATATGAGCCCTAATAAACCGTGAGTTCATTTCCCCGCTGCTCTCCCCCTGGCCACAGCCTGCTCCATATACAAGTCAAATCGCTTTTTTGCCTCCCAAAGCCCTGTGATTTATGACCCCGCTCCATCGAGAAGACCAGCTAGTTTTCATTTTTGTTAAATCACACGGCCCCTTTAAATGAAACTATTGATTTCAAGTCAACTTACTGAGGATTTAATTTGTATTTGGAAAATTAAAGCAGGTAACGCTTTATAATTTCACACTACGGGCGCGAGCAGTGGACCCGGGTAGGCGCCATGTTTCGCGCTCGGCTCTGTCCCAAGTATTCACACAAAAAACCTATTCTCCACTGTTTCCCTGCTCCATCTGGATCACTGACCACTTTGTGCGGCCATTAATGAATTTTGGACAGGGGAAAGAGGGATTTATAGCCCTGGGACTGCAGCCGGGACCGTCCCGTACTTAGCACTCCTACAGAAAATCAGCACTTAAAAGTCTGTCGCGTTGATTTCTTGCGACCTTGACTTGTACTAGTCTTGTCAATGTTTCTTATTAGAGACTTCTTTCTCCTTTGGTTCGTGCTGGCACAGTTCAGAGCAGTGTACTCAGGATTTTGTGGATTTCTAAAAGCTTTTTTAAAATTTATTTCAATTTGCAAACATGATAAGAATGAGTAGGGGAAGGCTGCAGGACAGTAGCTGACTAAATAAATTCTTGGTTGACTAAAAACATGTCCTGTGCATTGATTAATTGACTAAAGGGCTGTAGCACTAACTCTCAAAACCATTTCTTTTCTCTATGATCTGACCATGCATCTGACCACAAAATGCTCTCATAAGCAGCATCTGTACATGAAAAAAGGGAGATGATGTCATGATTCACACTTAAAACTCCAGCTTTCAGTCTCAATCAGTGCCTTCTCATTTCTCTTGAACTGTGTGTGTCACAAAGTAGAAGTTAGTCAGAACACACCCTATAAAAATACAACATTGTTAGTGAATCCTCTTATGAGTGAGTTAACTTGACTTCCCTGGTCAGTATTTCAGAGTGTCTCTCCCTGCAGCAGTTGTTGTCATTTGATTTGGAGAAATCTCATTCTCTCGTCCTCTTTTTTCATGTATCAAAGAGCTTATTGTGTCAGTGCATTTGTTTGTTCACGGCGTCTCAAACACCACTGCTCCACTTTTCACCAAACTTGGGGGGTAGATGCATCCTACCTGTGTCACTTTATGAGCAATCACAGACAAGAAAACAGCAAAAAGTCACCCCACATCAGCCTGCTTGCATCTTAAAAATGGCAAGACGAGGCGCTACTTTGTTAGTCTCTCCATCATGATTCCGCAGACAGGACCGCCTCCCATTTTTGACAAAACCAGGAAGAAAAAAAAACATTGTTCACTCCTTGGCCCAAGACACAATTACATTTCAAAACATACTGACATATTTGTTACTGATTGTCCCTCATTTGTGCAAGGCAAGACACTGCTCAATGTCTCCTTGTCTTGCAGTCCCATAGCTGCAGGTTTGGTGGTTGCTTGTCACCGTGGCATCCCCCCGATCCTTAGCCTCCTACCCCCCTATCGTAGCTCCTACCCCCTCGCCCTGCCATAAGCTCCGTCACCAAGCCCCTCATTAACCCCTCCCGTGCACCCTGTGTTTGAAAAGGCGCTGTCTTCAAACCTGTCTGGGCGTCCTCAACACACTTTTCAATATGTTCAGAAAGTGGGCGGATGGGTGGTTACTCTTCCTTTCCTGCGTGCCCCCGCATCCTACAGTGTTATATTATATATAGTAATAATAATCACAGTCATTGAGTCTTTTGGGTGGTGGGATGGCATGGCTTGTCTGTGCGCCCTCCTCACCTCCAGATTGGGGCACATGTGGGTGCAGATCGCCCTGTATAAAGGCGAGGGAGGAGCAGAGGGTGGGGGTACGAAGCCATAGGGTGTCATTAGCTCCTTTTCTTCTTCTCTTCAGGAGGAAGTAGTTTGTTTGACGACCATGATCCCAATCTTCATCCACTTTTACCATTCCGAATCCGACTTACAACCCCCCATCCCTCCAAACTCCATAACTGTTTATTAACATGTCTTATAGTCTTTTTAACAGAGCACTCCCTTCCACGCACTGCCTTCACTCAAGATGTCAGCATCTGCCCTTTCATTATCAGGACCTGTTTAAACTATAGGGATCGCTTAAGCTCACTCCATGTTAAGGGGTTTTCCAACAGCAGTTTATTTTCTTCAGTTGTGATTCATGACTAAATATGGAGGTTGTTTCCAGGAAGCATGATTGCATGAGGCTGAATTATCTTAATAGTCTTCCTTATGTACAAGAAAGTTCCCTTTCTGAAATATACTCAAACTCATACCTGTTTTTTCTTTCTAGATAATCTTTATTTTTTTTCCCTCATAATTGCAATTTAGTTTCTTTCAATGTTTAGCACCAAATATTACACCATAGTCCAGACAATGATGCTTGCAGCCATGGTATAACAAATAAAAACTACAAATCATTAGTTCTTCTGCAAGCAAAAAGTTTTGAATTTGACACTGAACTAATTAAAATCTGTTATGAAATATTGCAACAATATTTGCGCTGTGTTTAGGAACCACTATATCGACTAGACAATCTTGGGTTATAGAATTTAGAATATGATCTTTTTCAACAAAAATGATTATCCAATGAAATGAAATTTGGTAAAGTGGGAAAAACTTGTATGAGAAATAGCATAGTATTGAACACCTGCTCATCTCCCCTTCCTTTCTCTTTCCCTCAGTCTGTTGCTGATCTGTGAATGACACATGTGATGTCTGTAGCTCAAAAGGCCCCTGATCGCAAAGGTGCACAGCAAATACAATGTGACACAACCAGTATTTGTTTTCCCTCTACATTTCATATGGCTCAGAGGGGCTCAGGGCGGCCACAGGGAAACTTATACTCTGTGTGAGTGGAGTGGGGGGGTAGTGGGGGGTGCACGGAGCAGATGTCAAGAGAGGTTCTGATAGGCCGTGTGTACACTGGGGGACGACTGAGAGCTGTCACATTGATTTGCAGTGCTCCGGGATCATGTGAGTAGTATCCAGAAGTACTGAGGGTATTAGTAAGCCCTGTGCTGTAATAGAGCTACTAAATGTATTCATACTGGCAGACTTTTAAATCCAGAAGGAAGAGTTCAGAGGGAAATTTGGGATTTTTTGTAAGCATTAAAAGGAATTGTATTTGTTTTTATGTCTATCCCTATGCATACATGTTGTTGATATGTGTTGGTGATAAATTAAAGCGTTTTGACCACAAGACTGTTGCTACTATTTTTTTATGAGGAGCATTATTCACTGATTGTAAGAAACAAAAATAAACTAGAGCATGTGCTTCTTTCAATCTAACCCAGACCAGGGAGATTCCAGCCATTAATGTCAGCAGAGATAAATCTGAAGTGATCAACTGAATTTAGCAACGACCACAAAAAGATTATTTTCCCGACATTAACAAAGACAAAGGATACAGTAATGTTAAAAACTATGGAAAGCACTAAAGTCTTTAAAATGTCCTTGTTTTTTTCTCTTCTTCTTTTTTTTTATTTTTACATATTTCCATTCATTAGATTATTTCCATTAAGACAGATTTTTGCACTTAAAGTCATGTAATTCATACATACAAAAAGAATGGTTATGCAGCTTTCACAGAAAATGTAACAACTGTGCATTGTTATTTTAGTCAAATCAATGCCCTGATATTTGCTCTTCTATTCCTAAAACCATCTAAGAATCCTTGTTCTCTTCAGGTTTTGGGTTAAAGACACACATCCACACTACAAGAAACAACGGTCACAATTCCTTTGCCTTCTAAACACAGTGCGCCATCTTCTGGAGACAGGGAGAAATACAGGCTCTTTTGTGTATGCTATTTAAGTATTCAAAGAATTTTGAATAAACTGACTAATATTGACCTAACTGTAATAGTAGTAATATAGTGTTTTAGAAGAAAAAAAGTAACATGGTAATTGTTTATATAAGTTTCTAGTATCGAATAGAATATGAAATGTAACTGGTTCACACCTATTTAACTCAAATATCATTTGTTATTCGTAATACTACTTCAAAACAAGATAATTACATAATCTCTCCAGTTGTGAAGGAGTACTTGACCAAAAGTTGTAGGTTGTTATATAGTCTAAGAGCAGTTGTAAAAAGCAACAGGACAGTAAAAACAATAGTTATTCGCCTGAATACGCCTGAATACTGCACTATTGTACAATCACTTTCAAGTACAGTAGACACATCTCATAGAATGTGAACTAATGCATTGGCTCAACTCAATTTATGCAGAGGATCCATTTGTTAAACTCTCTTTTAGCCTTTTGATATGGTGATAGTTGGATGTGTGCACCTAGGATTTAATACAATTACATTAGTAATAAGTTCTTATTATAACCTGATTAAATTCACATGTTTGCATAAAGAGCTAAAGGACTGAGACATGCATAAGGCTCCACTATTGGAGAGGCTGAGAAAGATAGAGATATTCACCTTCGAAGGGTCACTGTGCTCTTCCTGCCTCATTAAAAACAGCCCTATTAGCAGCGCTCCTTCAGAGCTGCCGACAGATGTGTGTGTATGTGTGTGTGTGTTTTGGAGGCCTCTAGGCTGCCCAAGAATACATTAAACAGCCAAAGAAGCCCCTCTCTTCTTCCTGACTGACTCCTGCTGGGACTACTTAGCATTTCTGGGGTGAAAACTTCTCCAGCAAGGTTGTCAAACACTATACGCAAATTACACCGCTGCTAAATTGCCCCTGTATATAGTTGTTTAACTTTTGTAGCCGTTCAAGTGTGTGTTGTGTGGTGTGTTGTGTGGTGTGTGTATGAAGACTTAATTCCCCCGATGCATTATACGGGCAATGTCGCCGGAAGGGAGCGGAGTGATTTGTTAAAAAAAATGTGAGAAAGAGACATACAAAGATACAAATCCCACAAGAGTCCAAAACAACTTTGACAATCGTTAGCTCATGAAAATGCGAGCAGTTTTTAATGTGTTTTTGGGTCACAGATGGTAAGAGGAAACACAAAAGTCTGTTTTCACACTCATTGTATTACGATCCAGGGAGAATTAAGCGAAAAGACCAAATGAAAGTGGATGAATGTGCTAAGTGCTAATGGCAGTGGGTTTGGTGTGGGGTTTGTCCTTGTTGGACTTAATGAGTGAGGCTGAGGGATCCATAATATCAGACAAAATTTCATACAAAAAATATTTTAACATTAATTAAGTCCATTAGACCTGCTGATTCAAAAACTCAAAAAAACAATCTGATAACTGTTCTCCAGAGTAGCATAAATGGAGGATCAGTGATTTATGCTACTCTGGAGAACAGTTATCAGATTGTTTTTTGAGTTTTTGAATTAGCAGGTCTAATATATATATATATATATATATATATATATATATATATATATATATATATATATATATATATATATATATATATATATATATATATATATATATATATATATATATATATATAAATAAAATATACATATTTTGTAATACACACTAAAACTTATTTTTACTACTTTTTATATATTGCGACCAGAAATTGTTGTCTTAATTTTAACATCTGATGCAACTTGCTTCTCCGAGCAGCCATCCATTAAAAGTCAACCAGGATACAACCACTCCACTCATCAGAGGTGCCAATAGAGTGACACCTATAGAAAATTACAGGGGAGTTTAAGTGTGCTGGCTAATGGCATTGGCAGAGACACTTTGCCAATATAGATTTAGGTCTGACTGGTGCAGTGGCCCAGGGTGCTGGAGGAGACTGACACTTCTCTCCTCAGTGTGTCCAGAGCGGAGATTGGCCTGTCCGTCACCGCGACAACACCCAGACCATTACATGTGATCAGCAACTGCCCCCCTCCTCTTGCTGATCTACCCCCTGTCCCATAGCCATATATACTTTTACAACACACAGGCGGGATGGTAACGCCTCTGTAGATAAACCCTGTCCTATGTGCCCTATGAGATGATATATCAAACAAAGATGCACACACAAATACAGAGCGTGTGCAGAACAATGTCCATTTGGAGGAATTGAAATTGTGTTGGAATGGTGCTTTATTGTAGCTGAATTCTAGCCCATGGAACAACCAACTGTGAAACTGTGATTAAAATAAATAAATAAATAAATAAAACAAATAATAAACGCGATTGTAAAATAAATGAGTGAGATTACAGAAACATAGTGGCGGGGGAGCAGAAGCAACAGCAGCCGTTATCGTTGTGAATAGTGGACATTCAAGTAATAGTACGGGAACCTGTTTGGATGACTGAGGGATTATACAGACAGCACAAGAAGTACAATCACCTTATTAACATTTTTTTTTTATCAAACTTCCTTTCTACAGACAAATTGAATTTCATTTATATCTTAAATATATATATAGATTCATAATGTATGAAACCAGTCACTACTATAATTACACTTTACATGGATCTGACCACCTCTAACATGAACAACATCACTAAAGTGTGCTATAGGAACATGTGACCCCTTTGCAGCTGAAAAACACACGGGGGGACTGTCAGTGCCCTTGAACAAGGTTAGGGACCACCACTAATTACTCGCGAGGCCTTCTGATAGAAACATAAAGCTTGTTCCTACTGCAATAATCCACACTTATGCAGATCTAAGCAGATTCATAATAATAAAATGTCAACATGACTGGGCGCTGTTATCCTGTGATTTCTATTGTAGGCTTAAAGATGAAGCATATTGGGCAGTACTTTGTTACAAGTTGAAAGCCTGGGGGTGACAGGCTAGAAAGAGCAATGATTCCTCTATTTCTTAATCTGCTGTAATGTCAATGCGTAACCAATAGAAACGATTCTAAAGGATTTATCAGAGCACTTTCCTTTGTTGTTGTCTTGTTTAAAAAAGAGAAAAAAAATGCCAAAAGTGTAACATAAAATTTAAGCTCTAATAAGCAGGCAGCAGCAGTAGTATTAGCTGGTTTAGTATCAGCTAGAGAGAAGGAGTAATGAATGTAGAAAGGGGAGACATATGAAATGCCGTTAATGTTAATTCTAATCACTTTTTGGCTATTAAGCACAAATTAGTGAAGGCGATGTTAAATGTCATGGTCTGTCCTGGGACTCATATGTGAGAGGGTGCCTCCTCATTTACATACTTAAGATCCAACTTAATTCTCATAAGAGGCTGAAGGGAAATGGAGCCGTAAAAGCAATGACGATGACACGCAAGGCTCGCAGTAATAACCAGGAGACAACAAACCGCCAGCTAAAAGTCTTCATTGTTCATGCTCAAGGTTATTTTCCCAGCGTCGTTTCTGTGAATAATTCTGGGCCTGTCCTCCCTCCGGCTTTTCGAAGGTTTGTGCTATTTAAGGCCAATCATGTCAATGTGGAAAAGAATTAATCCTGCTTAAAGTAGCCTATCTTACACCACTACAATGCATGTTCACATCCTCGATTCTGTCTGCTGTTAGTATGGCAGGTCTTATTGTAAATAATCATGTGCCATGGATCAGAAGTTCATTGTCAAGTTCACTAAGGACCTGCCTATGTTAAAGGCAGGGCTGTCAGCATAGGCAGGGCCATTTCAAGTCTTGTGGGGGCCCTGATGCAGTTTGGAGGCCTCCCTTAATCAAACTGCTTGTTTCCATGTTGGACATGTCACCGACTGGAGACAAATCAAGGTATAGAACTTTCTAACATTTAAAGAGATTAATGTCAAACTGCAGAAGTGTGTCCATGTGATGTAATGTAAAGAGATAGATGAATTAACCTCAGCGCAGCGTCAAGCTCTCTGCATTGCCGTCCACATTGCTCTAATGGCAGCCCACGGTCTTGGGGAATATCTTGTGTGTTTGTGCCTCCTCTGTGGCTATAGTTGACTGTGGGAGAGTAAATAACATTTGATATGCATAAACAGCCCCTTCCTATTCATTACTGTCAGAGCGTTGGAGTGCAGGAGGCGGAGGTCAGGCTGGAGAAACGCCTGTGGTAGCTGTCACTCCGCTGCACCCACGGCCCCTCTCTCTCTCTCCTCTACCTCCCCCCGCCCTCTCCCCTATTAGCACAGGCTCCGGGTCATAACCTTTCCGTGGCATTTTGCGATTCCACAACCCTTTGATTAGTGCAATATTTACATATTTCACAGTAGAGAGGGCGTTCTTGTGTCGCAGACACTTGAAGTGTTGTAAATGTGTTTGGCCTTTTGCCTGGGAAACGCGGAGGAGTCGGGGCTCTCTGGTGGTAAGTGCAGTCAGGGCTGGCTCACTGATGCACACTCTCATGTAAGCTTTAAGTATATTTACCCCTCGGCCGCCCACAACATGCTGCCAACGTACATACACAGCATACTAGTGCCATTTGAAGCCTGTGCGGCCCCTGTCCAAAGCATTACAGAGGACACTGCTCCCTGGTGGCTGAGCTAGACCGTGCCCTCTGGACTAAATATGCTGTAAGGCCTATGACCAGCGGATGAGGAGAATAAATGGAGACGGTTTAGTAGAAACGGGGAAAAGTCGACTGGCCACACCTACTTACCCTGTGACTGTGGTGCGTGGGCCATGAGAACATACAGAGCTACCAGGTGCCATAACAATGTGTCCAATGTGACAGTGCCAGATGTGGACCTGGCAGACACAGAGTCAATCTAATCTTTGTTGCCTGTACACATTTTAAATCGATCCACAAAAAGTCGCACGCCACACATAAATGTATAACATTACAGTTTGAACGATAAACTCACAGCCAGGCCTATACTCTTAACAGTATGGGACTTCCAGATGGCGCAACTGTATAAAGCCACATTTAAGTGTAACTCACCTATCCATCAAATCTGAGCTGGTTTGACGTTCGCCGTATTTCTCTCCTCAGTCACTCACTCAGTCGTCAGTCAGTCCGTCACTCAGCGTCTGCGTGCGGGTGACAGAAAGCAGAGATGTCAGGGAACAGGTTTGGCGGGGAGCTCAGGGCCGTCACGTCTGCCTCTGGAGTGACTGATGAGGCTGCGGAGAGAGTGACGGGCAGCTGCAGTCTTACCTCAGCCCGCGGGCCTGCCTGGCATTAGCGTTATGTGCCATGTTCTCGGAGGGAACCTGTCATTCAGCCGTCACTCAAACAGACAGACAGATGGCGCACGTAGACACTGAACATGAAAGAGACTGGCAGAGTGTACAGAGCAGCCCGCGCTCGGATCGGATCCCTAGGTGGTCCCCTGGTAGTTGAAGGGTGAGTTTCTCATCACTGTTGCCTTGGCAGCTCGGCTCAAACCGGCAGCGACGGCCACACACGGACATCAAGGTGCCAACGGGCGCACAGCACAACATCAAAGTCCTATCCATCAAACGGGTCACGTGCTATGAGAGGGAACAGAGCTACGGCGCGAGTCTGATCTGTTTTACCTTAACCGCCATCAAACATGGGTCTTACATTTTTGAGTAAAATTTGATGTAGGATGAGCAATCAGAGAGAGCACACCCGTAATTCACTATACGAGTATATCCCTCTAGTCTAGGGTGATCAGATTTTCAGAATAAACTGGGAAATCCCTGGTTCGGGTTGGTTGGTAATAATAAAATTGTGAAATGACTGCGTAATTAAGGAAAACTGTTCTGCACTCGGCACTAATGTGAGTCAGTATAGTCACATTTTCTTTGTGTTTAGGTCATTTTTAAGCAGCTTTTCTGTATTTTACCTAAACAAATGTCAATGTATGCCTCTCTTTACTGTTAGCTGGTATCATATTGGTCAAAAATAGGCACACCTGGAACAGTTCTTGTATAAAACTGGGACAAATCAGTGGTTTTGGATAAATCTGCTGGGACAGGGGACAAATGGCTCAAAAGTGGGACTGTCCTGTTCCGGGTAAACAGAAATGTCTGGTCACCGTACTCTATTCCCATCCACTTCTCAAATCGTTCACCCTGAGTGAGTGACAGCTAGATTTGACTAATTGCAATGAAAGGTTGTATAGAAGATTTTCTGAGGAAAGAGAAATGCAGAGATGTTTGTCCTTTTTTAAATGTTGCACTTCGTTCCTTTTCCCCTTCTCTTCTTCTTTCAGTGACGTCAAAAACTGACTTTCTTTTGCGGTGAACTGGTCATGAATTCTTGTCTGCCATGAAAAAATTAAAAAAAAACTTTGTGCAAACTAAGAGGAAGCTACAGTTCGAAAAAGACGCCGAGAACCACTGTGCTGGTTGAGTAAATGGCATCAGTGCGTGATAGGCGAACATAAACCACGCAATCCCAGCGCGTCGGCACGTCATTGACGCTGGAAACGTAGGGAGTTTGACTGATAACCTAACAGCCAATAGATAAAGAGGTAGCCTTGTTATCTATTGGCTGATGTTTATCTGCCCCCACTACATCCACAGTTGATGTTTTTTTTTTTTTTTTTTTTTTTTTTTTTGTTTGGTCATCATAATCACAAGGCTGCTGCTTTTCTATAATTTTATTTTGAACTTTCACTGACAAATTGAAACAAACAAACAAACAAACAAAAATCCTCCATACAACCTTGAAGTGCGAACTTTCAAAAGATGTAATTTGCCTCTCAAAGAAGATATAGGTGTAAAATGAATTGTGATAGAATCAAAATCACTAAATTTCAAGAAAACAATATTATTTGTTTGTCATATTTCCCACACTCACTCACAAGTGACCAAACTGTACCCAAAAGGTCCATTTTGCCAGAATGAGCTCCCACAGCCTCTAAAGGAAGAGGAATATAAACATTGCTGTGTGTATACCAGTGTTTCACCGATCACTAAACTGAATCTAGCCTACTTGGCCTTTTCACAATCGACAGGCACTATGTAAACACCAGCGTATTTTACTAAAGAAAAGTATATGGACAAATAGGAAAATATATTTATACATGCATAAGGTAGAAATTGCACAAACAAACTCAACAACATAACCGCCAACTGCCATTTTGTGTGTCTTTATTGTGGACATGACATTACATCTTTTTGAAATGATATACAAAAAGTGTAACAGAACTGGCTCAGACGAGGTAGAGCTTTCACATCGGCTTGCTGGCTTGAAAAATGACACAATATACAAATAAAAACAGAAAAACAAAAGTCATAACCCCCCAAAATCTAAATTTAACTGTCCTCTTATCCATTTGAAGAGTAATAAATACACCAAACAAACAACTTTTTGAATAATAATGTTTTCTAGGTAAATTAATCAAAAACAAATAAAAAAGCAAAACAGACACAACTTAGAAGAAGGCATGAGAAAACCCAAGAGAAATGCAAACACCTGCCAGCCCCTTTGGGAGGGCAGCCCAACTACCTACTGAAAAACTACAATTCAGCAACACTCGCAAAAAGAAAAACTGCATCTAGCATCATCAAATCCTCCATCAGTTTGTTAAGAATCTATCCAAACAAATAAGATGTATAAATCTGAAATCACATTTACATTTAAGCCCATTTAAGTTTATTCATACCATAACACAAGGTTGCATGGTAAACTTGATCAAATTGAATTGAACCATAGTGATAGAAATGAATTCCTCTAATAAACACATGACAGCTTTTGACAGAATAGTAAATTAATATTTTGCACTGCTTATGTATTTCAAACAGAGATTTTCTAATAATGTACAATGCACAGTGTATTGAGTCTATTTGAGATAGAAATTTCAGCCAAGGTATGAAAAATGTGGGCTTAATTTCAGGTGTAATAAGCGGCATAATTAAAAAAGACATTCTCAAAAATTCATATTTTGCTAATGATGGGAGAAGTTAAAGCTAGTCTAAGTGCACTATAATCCCTTTTGGTTTTCCTACTGCTGTGTATAAAGGGTTTGGTAACAGTGGATTTCACATGTACATATCTATATTACATACAGTTGCGCCTGGATCATAGTATTTTTTAAGTCACACTTTGGAGTACAAATTCATAACTGAGGAGTTTGTCTTAAAGGGAATTCTGTACAACACTGGTATCCGAACTACACTACCTCAAAGGCTAAGAGTATTTTCAAGTATTCTCACTACTACCCATGCCTTCAATATACACAGCTGTGTATTTTCATAGGCAAGCACACCTCACTGTATGCATAACTGAACAACCCACTGCGGGTATAGCATGTTATGAGTTTTCTAAAATAGAGCTTTGTCTGCTGTCTTTGAGTACATTGTCTTCCATTTTCTCCTCCTTCATAAATGGACATGGCTTTTTCAAAATTGGCAAACAAATATGCAAACAACTTGCAGGTAATTTAATTTGACTGCTGAACAAAATCATATGAAAAGACAAAATAGGCATTGGAGTTAAGAGGTAGGCTAGTATCTGAAGCATCTAAAGCAAGACACTAGATAGAAGTTAGTCAACCTCGAATACAATGGAAGGAGTTAAAATAATGCACACATTTACATACACACTTGAGTTAAGGCTGTGATGGCTCTACATTTACATAATACATGTTCATTTTCTTTCAAAGTAATAGAAGCATGACTTTTGACCCTCTGTGAACTTTTAACTCTGAGAAATCTGGTAAAAATCAGTAGTACCAACATCTGATTTGCCACTATTACCTTCAAATCATCTATTAAACTATTTAAAATAACAATTGTAATATGTCTACAGGAAATTCCAATACTAAACATGGCCAGTCATATAAAGTGTAACGACTAATTAATATCATCTTAATGGTAATTCTAGTACCAGCATGTTACAGCAGTTAAAAATGAAAATATTAGTGGGCTAATAATAACCGTACCATAAAATCTTTTGCAAAAACAAAAGGTGGAGCTTTTCAGTCGGGCAAACTGGCATCACGAGGTCACCACTTCGGAGTCGCAATAATCCTGTAATATGCAGGAGTTACGAAGCCAAACAACCTACGTTCAGTTCTCCTTTCCTTCTAAACGGCCAGTAATTGAGCGAACATAAAAACCCAGTGCTCATTTATACTGGCTATTAAAAACGTACAGTCTTTTTAATGAGCACTAAAGAGGACGCCCCCATTAGTGCGCACTTCTTTTTCTCTCTCTCCTTTATCCAAGCACTTCTTCTAATCATCGCAGCTTCCAAGTGGTCACTGCACTTCCCAGATGTTAGAGTGGGGAGGGCACAAACATGCAGGCAAGAGGCAAGTATCCAATTTGATTATGTTGAAACAAATATCAAAGATGTTTAGTACAAAAGAAGGGTGCGTTCTTTCACTCAAGCCTGGGTCATATGATTGGTATCTATTACCATAAAATTCAAATAAAGAGGGCAGCAAAGCAATGTCCACAAAAAAAAAAATAAAAATCCACTTTGATAATAGACACCTTGTATCCAGTTCCTCCAAAATGGCAGCAGGGGTATCCATTTTAAATTATGAGGGCTTCTATCTGTAAAGGTGATGTAAACAACCCTTCGTCAGTGCTTCATTATTCAAACTTTAAGACAAGGGAGTCGTTTGTAAAGAAAACATTTCCAAAATAAATCCATTTGTCATTGTGACCTGGAATTTCTAACAAGAGAAATTCCTCAAAAAATCAGCTCCACGACATTCAAAATTGTTACCATTGTGGGTTTGTCTTCTCAAGTTAGTCTGCCAAAATTGCCAATTCAGGTCCTCTATCTTAAATAATCTTTCATTGCTGTTGTGGTCTCGGGACATGCTTGGAAACCAGGCCTCCCTGCTCTGTTCGGTCCACTTGTAGTGCCTTGGTCTCTGGACACTGGCTGTTGTCAAAGGGCATGTGGTGGACACTCTGGACGTGTGTCTTTAGGTTCCCTTTCTGAGAGGCTCGGTATGGGCAGAGCTGGCAGCAGAATGGCCTCTCCCCTGGTGGACGAGGAAAACAACAGTCAAATTGTGTATATGGGAGAGAGGGATTTATGCTGCATTCATGTGTTCATGAAGAATACCACTGCCATTGGGCATCTTACAATTTGGACACTAAAAACCAGTGTTGTTAGTTTGAAGACCAGATTGTGTCTACTGTGTGAATGGCAAGCACAAATAAATATTGACATTTACATTGATTATGCATGAAAAATCACCTTGTGACTTAATATGGTGCATGTACACGAGGGTCAATTCATGTACAAGGTCCATAGCAAATAGGGAAGTACTGAACTGATACTGGTATTGAATACCGTCACTGATACTGGATAAGCTTCAGGATGGGATATCGGCTTCCAAATGTCAGTTCAGCCGATATCCTGGTTAGACATATAAATTGATTGTAAGCTCTTTACTGGTTGTAGTTTGCATAAAATTTTCATAATATTTGGACTTTTATTTATACAAAACAATAACAGCTACATTAAACTTTTGGATAATTTCTGTCTTATTTTGCTTATGTTTTAAGGAAATGAATGCAGTTTTCAGCACTGTTATCAGCTGATGTTGTTGTGTGTACACTGTACACACTGTACCGTACATCAGCCTCTTATTTTTTTTCTTAATATTATAATTTTACCTACAAAATTATTAATACACATCCAATAACCACATGAAGGCAGCATTTGAAAATATAAATAAAACAATGGGGCAGAGTAATGTAAAGAGAGAAAGAGAGGAATGGTACAAACAGTAACAAACATTAGCTAAGACACATGACTGTGCTCATGTACGAGCAGGGAAACATTATGCAGGTCAAAACGCACCTTTCACTATTCATTTTCCACACCTAATTTCACTTAAGACATTAACTGGGCTCGTCTACCCTGACCCAGATGGACAGGCTGCTCTCTCTCCCCTTCTCTGATATTGCCATCTGGAGAAAAGCAACAGTCCTACTTTTTACTATGTGTATTTTTCTCAATCAGCCCTAGCACCCCCATATACCACCTATACTCTCTGCAGTCCCTCCTTTAATTAGACTGACCTACAATGGCATAGACACCTCTGCAGCAAAAAAGGCAAGAATAATAAAATATAAGCAACACACACCTGAACAAAACAAATGAGATTGCCATTTAATTGCACCTAATTATCATTTTGATAAATGGAAGAATATCAAAGTGGGAAAACAAATGACTCCCCGTGCCCCTCCCGCACCCTGCTCCCAGTAGAAGAAACAGGGAAATATAGCTGTTATCATACATCATCAGAAACAAAACATAGAGAAAAGGGAGATGGGGGGTGTGAGGTGGAGAGAGATAAAAAACAAAAAAGGTATAATTAATCATACAAAAATCTAAAATAGTTGGAGAGATGGCGTGAGGTTTGCTACGTGAGAGGAAACTTATAGAAGAAGAGCCTGTCCTGGAGGAAACATGGCTGACGGCACCGCAGCACTACATTATAGTAAAGGTTATCGTGGCCGTAAAGCAGCATCAACACTACATCTAATTGGACTTGTGCGCTGCGCCTCGTCCCATCATTCATATGGTGAGGTAAATCTCCGTCCATGCATGTGTGTGATTAATTAAGATGGAGGAGCGCCGTGTGCGAGCCAACTCAACACCAGTGTCAAAGCACTGCAAATTTACTCCTGAGTTACCTCCATGCCTTATTTCTGCTGTTTGACATACTTGGAAATAACAATGGGTGACAAGATAGAATAAGAAATACTGTATTTTATATATATTGGTCCAGAGTGTTTTTTACGTATTGTAATTTTATACATACTGGAAAAATGATTTGGTTTCTACTGAAAATCCACATTAAAGCTACATAGTTAATCAGAATCAAATCAGAATTGTGAATTGGCAAGTCTGTCATTATTTTATATAATAGAATTTTCTCTGTAGATAACTGAATATCCTGTCTTTTAATGAAAAAGAAATATATGGTATTAAGATAAGACATTTTCAAATTTTCACTGCTGAGTGAATTTCAAATAATATTTGTTATTATGTACAGCACTCTGTAGTTGTTGTAAATGTGCTGTATAATCTAATAATCATCTCTATCAAATTCTACAATCTTATTTTGCAATAATAATGCCTTTTTAAAAAAAAAAAAGCTTTGATAGAGAATTACTTTACAGTTTTCTGCTTGATTTTAATTCTAACTGGATGTGAGATATGACTGTCAGTTCAATCCAAGTACTTCAGAATACTTCATAATAAACTCTAACCATAATCTAACTAAATTGGGCAGTACAGGGTTAAAACTAAAGGCACCATACTGGAGTTTTTAGAGTCTTAAGTGTCAGGTGTGGTTTGATCCAGCAAAACAATTCAGATGTGAGTATACCAGGTGTTAATGCCAGGTGTGTGGAGTGGCGCACATGCCTAATACAACACAGGTGAAGGGGGTGTAAAAGAGACACATGTACAGAGAGAGGCATGCCGAGGCGAGACAGTAATCATCAGAAAACATGCAAATAAAAAAAAAGAAAAGAAAAGAGGGGAAGAAGCCATGAGGGTGCCCAGTGATCAAAGGCGTAGTGCCACATACTTGTTTGGGAGCCTCAGAAGCGGTGGCGTGAGTGGCGTCAGTGCCTCTGTGGAGTCCGTTAAAATCAAACCCAACTGCGGAGGGGGGTGAGGGAGGAGGAGAGGGGGTTCGGGGTGAGGATGAGGAAGGAGGAAGGAAGGGAGGAGGGCATTTGGTTAAAAGCTCTAGCACAACAAGACAAGCACTTATGATTGTTTTTTGTTTTTTTTCATTCAATTTCTTTCCCCCAACTACCACCACCAGCAAAGCAGCCACCGGCGAATTAGCAACCCCCCCGGTCCTGTTTCTTTTTTTTTTTTTTTTTTTTTTTACTAAATCAGGAGTCAGGGGGGTTAGGCTGGCAGTGATGAAGACGATGATGGCGGTGATGATGATGATGCAACCTGGTGGAGGCGAGTCAGTGATTTAATATGACGCATGTTAATAGGGGGCCTCGGGGTGCCTGGCCTTTTCCGCATGTGCACGTCCATGCCACAGACAAGCGCTGGTGACAACAGTAATTATAGATTTAGTTGGCAGAGGTTTGGCTGTGTATGTGTTTACTATAAGGCTGAAGGGGTAGTGCTGGTGTGGAGGGGGGTTCGCTAGCTTAGCACTGCATCACTTACCATTTGGCCTCTGTCACTTAGAATCACGAGCTGTGCCACATATCATTCACACTCTCTATAAAGAAGCTACTTATCTCAGTGTCTAGCGTGATCACTGCCAGCCCGAGTGATGGACATGACAGGAGCAGCAGAGGCAGGACTCAGAGGTAAGAAGTAAGTAACCAAGGGTAGAGAAAAGTAGACAATAAAGTCAAGATGACGTGGGTAGTAATTGGTTAAACGTTTTAAATAATAATTAAGTAATTCGTACTACATTTAATTCATTGTATTGCATTGACAACAGAACTCTTAATTGTATTGATTTCATATGCGACTTGAAGTGTTGTGTTTTAATGTTTTTCCCAATACTTTTTCCCACTACTTTTACATTATTTGTGTGGTTTACTTTCTGATAATACTATTTTGATATCATAATACTTCTACTTTAGTACACCCTTGTCTACTCTACCCACATCTGAAGTCAGGGGAGATGTCTAAATGAAGCTATTTGGTGAATGGCACAGGGACACATGCAAATGGATTCCTGAGGTTGGCACAGACAAATGCAGTTCTGCTTCATTAGAATGCGCAATTCCGTCTCTCTAATTGACATGTGATTAATAATGTATACAATTTGTCACAGGTCAGTATCCGGAGCAAATCATGTTTCAGTTTAAAAAATAGAGACAGCTGCCCAGCCCAGGGCGGGGAAGGACTCCCAGACTGGCTGTCACACTCAAGTGAACAAAAAGATCGGTTTTGATTTATTTAGGAAAAGGCTGGGAATAAGCAGACATATAGAGGGTTTGATGATGAAATATTGTGGCAAATGTGAATCCCCCCATGCATATTTTCTCTATATCTCATGTGCATGTTTCTGGCTGGATTAATGGCTGCAGGGGAGACGCTACGTGTTCACAGGTGGCATGTGAAGAGTGGCTGTTTAAGAAATGTCTCGGAAAAACATTCATAACAAGTAAGTGGTGCAACTTTGGAGCTTTTCAGAAATGTGCTGTACTTTCCAGAGTGGATAAGGTAAAGTTTACAGTGTCGTGTATGCTTACCTGTGTGGGACCTCATGTGTGTGCGCAGGTGGCTTGGCTGGCTAAAGCTCTTTCCACACTCATGACAGAAGTATTGTCCTTGCCGCATTAGAGATCGCAGCATCCCTGAACACAGACAACAGATAATGAACACAATTAGAGACATTAATTAGAGTCTAAATGGTTGTACCACCAAAAAATCTAAAATCATCTTTTTTATACAAATCTAACTTAAATCAACGTTTAACCACGTTAGGCCATCAGTGCACCAGAGAATGAAGATATAAAGGGCGCAGTGGCTGAGGGAGTGGGCAGTGGCAGTGGCTGGAGAGCATCAGTAGTGGACTAGTGCCGGCATCATTAGTATGTCTAATGTGTCATTATGAGCGGGCCGCTCCGGGGGCTGGGCTGCAGCTGTCACACAGCATCATCTCAGAGGCTGACAGCCACACACATGCAGCACACACACACGCTGCATAAATTACAGGCAATTAAAAGGCTCTGGCTGTGATGTGCCCGCTCCGCTGCCCGCATGTCACATGTCAGGTGAGTGCACGTGGATGCGTCTGCTGCGCCCGGTTTGGTCCAGAGGAGAACGTGAGACATGGACTGTGGCACAAACACTACTACTGTAGAGAAGCCACTTGAGCATCACAGGCAACAGGCCTTTGAAGAAAATACAGCTTTTGTTTAGCTCAGTTTAAGGCTAAAATCGTTTAATTATTCGAACAGAAAATCAGAAAGTTAGAGGTTTGTTTTTCGAGTTGTATTCTATTCATGAATTAACCAGATTTAACTTTCAGCTCAAAAACATCCAAAGAAAAGTGTAATTGTGCTACTTTTTGGTAAACAAAGCTAAATATCCTAATGGCCTAACTTTCATGGCTAACTTTAGGGCCAACTTAACAACCAAAAGAAAGTATGGCAAACCCAACCAACTTCTGCCTAATACGGCTAATGAGAGTTCTGAAAGTATAATGAGCCACTTTAAGAAAAAATGCCACCAGAAAATTAATTGTTAAGGGATGGGAAGTCTAAATGCAGTCGGAAAAGCAGATGCTAATTGGGCAAAAGCAAACATTTAGCTTAAACCGAGTTGTCAAAAAATCAACACAACAATTCAATCACTCAATGGAAATTTCGACTATGTGTTAACAGCACAATAGAAACAGTAATAAGCGTAGATGTTTAAGTGTCTGTCTGTGGCCTCTGCAGCTGATGGATAATGAGCCTGAAGGCACAACATTAGTCCGACATTGACCTGGCCACAGCCTCAGTCATGTGAAGAGACATGTGGGTGAAGCAAACAGGGGCTAGCTTTAGCATAGTGATTCAAGGAGGACTCTGGTGCAGTGGAGGTGACAGCGAGTGTGTCTGGCATCTCCACTCTTGGCCTCTGCATACACTCCCTATCCTGCAGCCTGCCAGACCTTCTCACTGAGGAACTAATGAAAGACAAGACAGAGCGCGATGCAAAACACAGGCGGACACAGGCACCCTACACAGATTACCGAGAGAGGGAGAAAGACACTCAAAAAAGGTCACTTTATACCCTTTGACTCAAAGGGCTGCGGCGCGTAGTGACGATATGCGCCTGGACGGGTGACAGCGATGTCAGCGCCTGCTCTGGGGCTGTTGTATCTGACCCCTGGCTCCACACAGCCCCACTTGACCTCAGACGCACAAGCAAAAATGGGCAAATAATACTGATGTTTGGTAATGACCATTTCCAAACCAGCTGGTGGGGTAATTATTCTGTCTCATCTCTCTTTTTTCCTCTTCTGTTGCCTCTCTGTGTGCCTCGCTGCGCTCCATTCGCATCTGCGCGAGTCTCTCATCAGCAGAGCCGTGACCCAAACTGTTTGTGACAGCTTTCTCGGAGAGTACAGCTACAGTCTATGCCTCGCAGACCTGAGAGTAGCAAAGGTTCTCTCACATCTTTCACAGGGAAAAAAATACACACACTTTGCATCCAAATACCAGGCACATATGGACGCACAACTACACACGCGAGCTGCCCCAGATCCAGCCTTTTAGCATGGCTCACAAACCTGCGTGTGGCACTGTTTAGATTATTCAAAGTGCTGTCAGAACACAGGAGCAAACGTGTCTGTCAATCTTGCACTGCCAGATGGTGAGTGCGAGTGAGAGCCGACAGCCTGCTCAGGAGGCTAATAGTGTTATATGTGCATGTGTAATTGCAGGTGTCTTGTCCTCGTTTATTCTGTCAGGTCTGTCAGTGTTGTTCATAACAGCTTGAATCAAGAGACCTCTGTAAATGTGACATTTTTATCATAAGCTTTGATTCTGTAGCCCTTTCCTTTGTGCGCTCATGAGTGTTTTTTTTTTTTTTCTTTTATACTTGATCTAAGAATGAGACAAGGTAATTTTACAATTCACTCTTGGTCTACTCGGCCTCTTTCCATTTAAAAGGAAATACTATGTGGCGTCTGTCAACAAAGCTCTATCTGGTACTGGTGCCAAGACTGAGAAGTAGAGAAAACTGCTGTTTCTTTTTTTTACCCCTTGGGGGCAGCACTTTAGACCTCGTGGGGAAAAACATTTTTTAAATGGATGAATCTGAGTATATTGTTCTGATTGAAAGCTTATTCTACTGTGTCACAATTAAGCTTATCTATAATTACAAAGTTCATCAGTTTTTTTTTCAGGGGGTTCAGGTTTTTTGTCTTTCTTCCATCCCCAAAGTAGAAAATAAAATGATACCTGTGGGGTCCAGCATGGCATTGGCTGCTCCCCAACGGTGATAGAGCGCTGCCAGTTCATGTGGGCTGTAGTTCTTGAGAAAGCCGAGGACATCTGCGGGCATCTCAGCTGCAGCAGCCTCAGACCCTGACTCCTGCCTGACCTCTTTATGACCTTCTGAAGGCAGAGCAGCAGATGAGTGGTTCTGCAGGGCTCCTCCTTGGACCTGTGCGTATAGGTTACTGTGTGTTGAGCTGTGGGTGATTGCACTGGCCCTTGTAGCATTAGCTCGGCTTTGGCTGTGAGAGCTGGATACGGGCTGGTGATGGGATCCCCGTGCTCTGTTGTAGTCTGCTAGTGCATGTTTACTGGACAGCATGAACCCTAACCCCTCCTGAGGCATCACATAGCGCTCATTTGTCCGTGGGGCCTGAGTTGGGCTAGGACTAGATTTTGAAGAACGTAATAAGGAGTTAGAACTTTTCTCCAAAGACGATGAAGAGGATGTCCGGGGGTAAATATTGTCTACTTTGGGTTTAAAATAAGACTGGTGACTCTGTTCTGGTGTGGATCTTATGTTGCTGGTGCTGCCCCCTTGTGGACGTACAGGAGGCCTACCACTTTGGCTTGACACTGCTTTCTTAGAAAAGGCAGATGTTGAGGATGATGGTATAGTGGAATTACTGCTGGGTCTGCTTTTCTTAATTGGTTCATTTGAATGGTTTGGTGGTTGGGTGCGTTTTGATCTTGACAGTGGGGTCAAAGGTGGGCATTCCTTTCCTTCCAGAACAGGTGGTGGGCCTGTACGCCTCCTCCAGGAGAGTGAATTCTCTTTGGAGCTTTTTGGGGTGTTTTTAGGGGCCCATTTTGGAGCAAGACTAGAGCTACTGCTGTTGATGCGGTGTGCCACAGTCTGGTGCATCCACAGGACCTCAGGGTAGCGGGTGGAGTGAGAGCAGAAGGAACACTTGTGACTGGGGAGGTTCTTCCTGTCCATCGCCATGGTGCTTGTACCCCTATGCTCCTCTGTTCTAACACACAGATTTACAGGTACAGAACTTGGGTCGAGCAAAGAGGAATTCAGCGAAAGGTCAGTAGAAGAGGAAACAGAGTTGTTCATGCTATGAAGAAGAGCTTTCTTTAGTTTAGAGAAGCCACTGGGGGTCCCTCGGTCAGAGCTGGAGCTTGGGCTGGGGCTGTCGTCATGGGAACCTGGATGTTGAACACGAAGATGAGTCTTGTAAGAGCTGGAATCAGTAGTAACAAAATCACACAGGCTGCAGACATAGGGCTTCACATCTGTGGGAAAGAGAAATCACAACAGAAAGGTCAGAGACTGTAGAGAGTGCACAGAACTCCTGCTGCTACTGGCCAAAAGTCAGAGCTCATTACTTCACTGCAACGTGTCTTCATCTCACACTGTCATGGGATTGTTCCCCTAAGTCACCACCAGGGTGCAGCATTTAACAATATTACATTTAAGTCAGGGAGGAGCTCAGTAGAGAACATAAAACTAAAAAGATCATTTCGTACTTCAAAAGTGAATGAAACATGTTCTAAATATATAGTCAGAAAAATGTAACACATTTACTAGTAAGGCTTTATAAACCAATATGGGTAATTTTTTAATTGAAGAAATTAGAATAGCAATATAAAATGTTAGATAAAGTTAAGATACATATAATAAAAATATAAAGATATCATTAATATTAACTTCCTACAGAATGGAGTATAGGCCTTAGTAAATTGTAAAAGAGAGCTTTAATCTTTGAATCTACACACATGTAGCTACACACAGGGTCCACAAGATGGCAGACATGACCTGTTTTAACTTGTAAAGTTGTTGGGTTTGTACCTTGATAACTGGCACATATTCAGCTGACCTATTAGTTGAGAATGAATAAAAAGCATAATATAATCATGATCATAGAAAAATATAACTCTTGTGATCTAATGTAATAAGGATTATTACAGCAGCACACGTTGATTCTCTTCCACCCACAGTAGTAGCCCACATCTGTTTTTTATTTGGCTTTTCTGTTGGCAACACTCACAGCTCAGACCACCAAGGTCAGGTTCTACTCAGCTGTAGCAAATCTAAACAGTCTTGTTTATGAAAATGACTTATTCTAACAAACATTAAAGACTGATATGTGAAAATATGATAAAATGACAACTACTACAGTGACATCACCTAAATCCATTGACCACAATTACAACACATTACAATACAAACTGAAAAGATGATGGTGTTTGTGTTAAAAATCATACATCCTTAAGATAAAATATCACAACATTTATTCTAATCCCGAATAAATTAGTGTCCCTTGTCAGTTTTGTCAGTTTTATAATTACAGACAATAAACAACACCAGATGAGAAAGTTTCCAGTAGCACAGTATTGGGTATTTAGGACTAGCATCTCTGTCCTCTGATTGTCTTTTCCCTGTTGCCTGCATTTCAGTCCACTGGGAGGAGACTATAAATAACCAATCCTTTAGACATCAGTCTGCCTGACTCCCTCTCCACTAAGAAGGGATGAGAGACAAGTACGATGTCCCACAAAATAACCTTAAAGAGACACTACACATATACTAAATTGAACCTATACTGATATTATATTTGATCACATGCTTTAACTCAAAGTTGTTTTTTCTTTGACTTGAAAAGCAATTATTATTATGACTCATATGAGATACTACAAACACAACAAATTTTGCTGACTAGATAAAAGTAAACATCTAGACATATTTTTCTTACTGGTGACAAAAAAGGAGCAAAAAGCATATTCACACGGAGATAAGGGGGGTGCGGGGAGTTTCCTGAGACAGGAAGACCTGAAATAGCTCACAGCTCGATCAGGCCTGAAGAAAAGCTCAGGCTATTTTTGAAAGTCTCTACTAACAGGGAAGAGTGGAAACAATCACTTCTAAGCACAGTGTTGCATCCTGGTCTACTACAGTCCGAGGAGCTACAGTAGTCGAAAATCAAAGGGTATTAAAAGTATTAACACTTCATCTAGAGCACTCTGTTCTTTTGTGATAATTACACAGATGGTTTTAACCTTGCATGGCTAGCCTTTCTGTTTTGCTCGGCTGTGTTTATTGGTTGTGGAGGTGAAAAAATGGAAAGCATTCCAAAAATGCACTGTGCTGACAAGTCATTGAAAAGACACTTTAATTTTACAATAAATCCCCCAAATCCTAAAACTATATGATCAGGATGAAGTGCAGACTTATAAATATAGTTCTTGTTAACACTTGGAAGTTTATGGACTGTTTGATCCCGCATGTGTTCGGGACTATAAAAGAGTAGAAGTCAGATGTAATTCTATGATTCAACCACACGAGGGCCCTGGTTCACACTGGTCTAAGCCTGGACCCACACAAAGCACATTTCATGAACAGATGTTTACTACAGAGACTAAGTGAGAGGTCCCGAGTGGGAGTCCTGGAAAGTGCCACTCATTTCACTGTGAGAAATCAAACTGACTGTTTGTCAGAAAAGAGCATTTGTGATCTTAGAGATAATTAGCTAGACAAATGTAATTATACTATGTGAATATGCTCAACTATTTAAATATTTACACCACGCAATATGTGATAATGTAAGCCATCAGGAAAGAGTACATCAACAAAGGCTCACTGCATCAGTATAGCTGATCAATTTAGCATACAGTCAATGACTAGGAGGGCAGTGCCATTAAGCAAATTTTAATTCATTCCACAGTCAGTCCTTTGGTTTGGAGAAATTACATAATTTTTTTGTGTTAAATATGTTAAAAGTGTATACTGTCGTATTGTTGTTTTGAGAATGTTAAATATGCATATTACTAATGATGTAAAATTTAAAACTGTGACACTTCTCACTCCTTTTCGAGCAAGCAGTGTATTTTCTTTGTATAAGTAATAATAATGTTATAATACAAAAATACTATGTACATTGAAAATGTAGACTTTTTTTCATGTTTTACATGTGCATAAAATTACATAATAATCAATAAATCAATGTTGGTATTTTTGTTCTGAATTTGAATTTGTTCTGAAATTCTGAATCTGAATTTCACAAATTATTACATTGACTCACCTGCTATGACTCCAGCATTAGCAGAGCCCATCTCAGAGGCCTCTTGTCCCATTGCTGAGGCTGGAGGAGAGTCTCCGTATCCCGGGGTGCTGGGTCGACTTGGGGACCTTGAATCAGGATCACTGTTGGAGCCACAGCGGTCCTGTTTTGTGGTGCTGTCTTTTCCTCCAGAAGCCCTGCCACTTCTGTCTTTGCTGTGGACCTTCTGGTGTAGAACCATCTGGTGGCGACTGCGGAACACCTTCCCACACTCCAGGCACTCGTTGACCTTAGATGGAGCTGGGGACTGGGAGGGGCGCTTTCTGTCCTGTCGAGATGCAGGTCTGTACTCTGAGTCACTGAGGCTCTCTGGTGTCCTCTCGCCTGATGAAGCTTGACTGCCCTGTGCGGAGCTACTGCGTCTGCCTGGGCCCTTCTTCTCCTGACCCTGCAACACATAACGACTGCTCTCTTTCTCGAAGACCACAGCAGCCGTACCCAAGCCCTCCTCTGTGCTACTTCCTCCTCCGTTAGATGTCTTATGACTGGGTTCAACAGGTTCTACCACCTTGCCTTTCGTGGCTAACTGCCAAGCCTGATAGCTACAAACAGGATCCAACTCTGGAATCCTCTGACCCAACACCTTGTCTTCACATTCCGCCTCTTCATTCTGTGTATTTTCCTCTACAGGTTTTAGTCTTAAGTAGTCAAGGAGACATCTCTTAGCAGCGGGAGGATCCTCTTCACAAGGCCTGCATTGGTTTTGAGATTTCTTCCCATAACTAAAACTGTGAACTTTGTCATGTGCTCGCAGGCTTTCTTTAGTATGGAAGAGATTGCCACATTTGGAGCACATTTGATAGCTGGATGTAACAGAGGAGACAATTTCAGGGTCTTGCGCCACATCGTTGATGGTAGCAGGGTGCTCGGAGGAATCAGCTCTCGATCGTGACCTGGATTTTGTGTTGTGAGTTTTCATGTGAGACTTGAGAAACCAGGCCTCACGAAACCGCCGTCCACAGATTCTGCAGCAGTGGTCAAAAATTCCAGCGTGTTTTTTCATATGTGATTTTAAGAACCAGGCCTGGGTGAAGACTTGGCCACATGTCTCACAGGGGAAGCTACCGTCATCTTGAGATGGAGCTGCATCAGGTTCAGACAAGGCCTCCTCCTTCACTACAGTCTCTTCCTCTGCGTCTGCTGTAATGTGAACTTTCTCTATGTGACTTAACAATTGGTCTTCCCTCTGTGCTTCAAAACCACACAAGCGACAACAGAAAGGCCGCTGGTCCGATGCTGATTTCTCTCTTTTCAAACTCCTTACAGGCAGCTTCCTACGGCTCTCCTCTGTCGCGTTACCATTGATCATTTTGTTGCACGCTGAACTGCTTTTAGTGGGGCTCGTTCCCCCGTCAAGCCCCTCTGAAACGCTCATCTCCTCCTCCTCCCCCCCATCGTCCTCATTGGAATGGTGAGTAGACAGAGTTCCGAGATTGTGGCTTCGAATGTGCACTTTGAGGTTGCCCTTCTGGGAGGCCCGGTGGTCGCAGTAGGGGCACTTGTAGGGTCGTGCCCCCGTGTGCCGCCTCATGTGCTGGGATAGAGAGCTGAGGAAGGGGAAGCTGCGTCCACACACGTTACAGTTGAATGAGCCTTTGTCATTGGCGCCATCTTCACTTTCAGGAATGGCTTTTTCATCCACTATCTTCTTGCTCTCTTTTTCCATCACCTCCACACTGTCTCGGGGGTTGATAACTGAGGACATCTTTTTGGCCTTTTTCAAGCTCAAATAGAAATCTACTGTTATCTGTAGCTCATCTAGCAATGTCCAGGGAACCTCTAAATATCATACAGTGGTTTTCATTTACTTTATGTGCAATTAGCAACTTATTTGACATCCATTCAAGTCTTCATTATGTCAGAATTTGTTTGACATTACATCCACATCTTCTCTTCATTCCCCCTGAGGCAAGAGCTGCTTCCACCTGAAAGTAAGAACAAGAAAGACAGAGGTTAGTTTGTAATGTTTTTATTCTGTAATGTTACATAATATTTAACATAACCTTTGGAGATCCTCAATGTCATTAAGTAATCATCTTAATTATATAATGATAATTAGACATAAGGGTAACTAGATGAAACATTTCCCTTTGTAATTATATTTTATATCACTTTGAACAACACTACTGAAAAATACAGTTTGTATTCGAGCATCAGGTTAATTTCTGAAACAACTTGACCTTTTCGAAGCTTACATATCAAGGTCATTCTCATTCACTTATTCATTTTTTATGTAGATTGTATGTGTCCATCATGCATTCAAAGTTCTCCTCTTAGGTCTACTACTACACATGTTCTGCTTGTGGAAGAAGCAGAGCCATGCACGACAACACACTGGCTGAGTCGACACTTTACACAATTAGGGTGAGGGAGGCGGGGTGGAAGGGAGGAGGAGAAGAGAGGGTTATGTGTGTGTGTGTGTGTGTGTGTGTGTGGGGGGGGGTCTGCATTCACATCAGCAAGATCAGCAGTGCCACAATATTCCCTCCCACCACGATGGCCCCGTGCACACGCCTCTACAGACACTATCACTATCACATGACAGGGATCTTAAGTGCACAACAGGAAGTGGCTCTGAGACAGTTTGCTCTGTTTCTTAAACTGTAGCTGAATGAGGTCACACAGACATTCAACGACAAAACAGAAAGAAAAAACATGAAGGCAGTTTTATTTTTGATGCAGTGTGGTGTATACTGTACAGGTGTATGTCACAAATGTTGAAAATATGGTTAAAACTAGGGCTGGGTGGGGATATGACAAAAAAAAAATAAATAATATATATATATATATATATATATATATATATATATATATATATATATATATATATATATATATATATATATATATATATATATATATATATATATATATTTCTCTTAATAAAAACAGTTAGCCCTTTTTAAAACCTGTTTGGGCATATGTGTGAAAAAATATGATTTATCCTTTGAATAGTCACATAATAGTAAAAAAAGAAAAATAACATACATATAATTACACTTGAATAATTCATTGATAATATTCAAATTGATTGGCATGCCTCTGGATATATGTTGCCTTCTGTTGACAGAAAAATAGCGGATGTTTTAAATTATGTATTGATGTAGGTCTTAATCTCTTTACAAGAAGCACTTAGAGAGTAAACCACATCTTTATTCTTTCCTCCTTGTCAGGTCAATCAGCTCATTAAAACATCCCTACATACGTGTGTTCTATATTTGTTGGCACGTTTTCAAGAACAAACTTCACAGCGGCCGCTCCAGTGGAAAGCCATCACCATCAAAGCCTTGAAACTTAAAAGGAGATTTAGTTGGGAAAGTGTAGTATTAATTTCAGCTGATGAGAACGCCTGAAACCGTGGTCTACGTGAAATGTGAGTGACACCATTATTACAGGCTATTATACAAAGTGCCAGGGCCCATAAGCTGAGTTACTGCCAGCGTATAATTATAACTGGATAATTGATCATAATCAGAGGAGGATAAGGTGGTGGTGGAGGAGGGAAGTTAGTGCAAGAACAATCATATGTCTTAAACTCGGGCACTGAAAATGACTACCCTGCACCTATCTATCCACTCATGATTTACACTATTGAAATCAGAGGGACTTAGTAAGATATGGCTGGTGAGGCACTTCTCAAACCAGAAGTGCATTTCTGACACATATCACACTGACAGGAACTGAACTATAAGGTACTATTACACTGTCTTAATAAAGCTAAGTTTGAAACTATTTTGACTCTCTGTCCCTTATTATGGTAATATGGTTAATTGAGATTTGTACAACATTATCACATTTGTCTTAGGGTGTGAGGAAACTGTTGGATCCTACTTTTGTTCTTCGTATCTCTAGTTTTTTTTACTTCAATGTAAGCACGAAACACACAGAAAAAATAAATACATAACTGAATAAATGACAACCAAACCAAGAATGTCACTGTCGCTATAATATGATAATGTTTAAGTACATATAAATTCTTCCTATGTCTTATTTTGCATAAGAATTTTACATAGACAATTTTACAATTTTACTAGACATGTGTATTTTCTGTTCTTACAATATAAATCTATTAAAATATTAGTGATTTGCATGGGCTGGTTTGTTGATAGGTCTTCCTAGAATTACCACATTTAAATTTAATCTATGACAGAACATAAGGTGACATAGATAACTGTCCCATTCATCTGGGCACTTAACGCCCCTCCTCCATCTGCTCAGCTCCCTGTTTCCACATCGCTCAGTTACTCATTAATACTTAGTGCTTCCCTCCAGTTTGGCCGCTAAAAACAGTGGATAATGATCTTATTTCCTATTAAATGGTCTTCTCATTGGGGGTCATGGGGATGCTGCCTTTTCAATGGTAAGCCTATCATCCAGCAGACAGTCACATGTGCAAATTGAAATGTAATAAGATTAGTCAGCACAAGGAAACAATGCAGAAGCCCTCTTGGTCATAAGGGCAAATAAGATGTAATAATGGCCATATAGCATGACATTGGCAACATCAGCAATATGAACTCTATAAAGGGAAATGCATACGTCTCCAAAAGGCGTTCAAGAACAGTTCAAGTTGACTTTGTGAAGCTAGTTCGTCATTGACTTCTTACAGCTAATTAACCTCTAACACAGGGAAATTAATATGATACAGAGTAGGTTAGTGTGGAAATAGGTGTCCACGTTAGAAGATAAAGATTTGATGTGGCGATTACAATGGGAAGTCTATTGATTGCAAAAGACATGTACGTATAGGCAAATGAGTGAGTCTAAATGGCCATTTTAATACATGTATATAGCCTATAAGATTAGTCTTTGTTATTGTACCATCTGAGACCTTAAGTAATGTAAATTAATTGACTGTAAAAATAGAAACTCATGTTACACTGTGAGTGGATTAAAAAAGAACTATTAAATACAGTTGGACAAAGATATAAAACATATGTCAAAATAAAATCAAAATAGCGGCTATGCCCTGGAACAGAAACTAAAAGAAATGAAATTAATTAGTATTTCCCACTGATATGCTCTCCATGCTTGAAGCAAGAGTTTTAGAGCCATATTTCACTTTCATAAATGTCCAACAATCTTGTTATCACAATTCTTAACATTGTTTTATTTCACAGCTCCACACATTTCCCTTTATACTAAGCTGCTAATGACACCAGTGTTAAATGAAAACAAGCTCTTCCTCTTTCTTCTCAGTGTATGTTTAGGTGCTGTCCTTTCTCCAAACACAAACTGCCCAGGCCGGACCAGAGCAAGAGGAGGAAATCCGCTGTTATTTTCCCACTCATCCCTCAGAGCAGACTGGCTATTTCTGATGTTCACATCTGGACTGGGTCTCAAGTGTCAAGAAGAGTGACCATGTGAGCCAACAGAACAAGTGTTTACAGCTGCAAGATCTTTTTCTGTTTTATCTCATTAAGTATTCTATGCACAATATGAAATAAAGTTAAAGACGACTGTTAAAATCTATTTGACCCCATTACTAAATAAATTACCAGCAAATACTGCTACAACTAGGGCTGCATGATTTTGGAAATAAAGTCTAATTAACACTTTCAGACAAGTATTGCAATTGAAATGTAAGACTCTGTTTAGGGTGCACATTGTAAACAACTACAGATACATTAACATTTGAGAGAGGACTGCAAGAAAAGAAGAACTGCTAAACTAATACAAGAATCATGTTTGAAATTTAAAAACTACAAGTATAAAACAATATTTTTGCCATTTAACAAGCGTGTCAACATAAAGTGAAATTTCTAGTTAATTGCCATATTGTTCAGCCCTAGCACAACCCAGTGAAAAGACTGCCTGCCCTAGAAAAGATAAAAACTTATACTTTTTTTTTTTTTTTCAAATTATAGTATATAATATCTAAGTTTGTAATAAATAAATACATAACTCTATTAATAATACTTGCTATACTATTTGTAAAGTTAAAGGAGTTTTGTTAAAGTCAGGTGGTAGTAGTAGTGAGGAAAATGAAAAAGTTGTAGTTGTGGCTATAAAGCAGAAATGAGGGTCATAGTAGCAGCAGTGGCTGTAGTGGGAGTTGTAATAGTAGCAGCAGCAGCAGCTACAGTAATATATTTTTAAGCTTAGGTCGACCTTCATAACGCATATTACTATCTTATCTTAGACATAAACAGGGTCATTCTTGAACCATCCTCCACTAATGTTTTTCTCCCTCACACTAGCAACTTTTGAGGTTTAGCAGAAACGCACTGTGGTGATAAATAAAGTGTCAAGTTTCTGTGAAAGTCCTCACATCTGTAAGGGGAGAACTGGGGAATCATGACGCAAAAACAGAGAGCTCTTTTAATGTTGTCCACACACGAGTTTTCAAAGTTTAAAAGCAAGCAGTGTTAGTCTTCTTAACAGTGCTTTAGTATAGGCCACACTGAGCTAGCTGGCACATATAAGCTACACATTCAACACAAGTGAAGGATATAGAGCTGTGAGCAAAAAGACAACTTGTATCTCCCATACAGCTGCTCATTTAGCCATCCAGTCTTTACGAAACAAGGGACGCAATGGATGACACATAAATGTAAAAACACACGCAGTACAGAGGCAGTGTATTCCCATACCAATCAATAGTCCATTATGACCAAACTGCGCTTCACCTCCCACCCTTCTCCAAAATGAGCCAACAAAGAGGTACGCTGTGAGAGCTAAGGCACAGCTGGATACCACACACATACACACACGACATGTCCACCTACACAGGATGTAAAATATACTTCAAGAGCTTTAGGGATGAGGAAATCAGAGTGACAAATAAGAATAGAAAGGCAAAAATAACTTGTACTCATGTTTTCATGTTAATAATCTTCATAATCTTCAGCAAAATATTTACCAAAGGTGTCACCATTGCTTGCTGTGGAAAGCAAGCACATAATGTAACTCAAGTGGTTTGTTTAGATTTGTTATGGAAAATAATTATAATGTATACGCTTGAAATATACATCAGCAGTACTATAATTTCTTGGCTGTTTAGTGTTATGAGTTGTCAATTTAACAAAACTGAGGGCTAGTGGCACTCTAGTAGAAAACTAGCAGTTATTGTTTAATAGTTGTGATTGTACCCAACTGAAACTAAAGAAGGAGTTTGATAGCAACTGATAAAGAATCGAGTTTCATTCTATTCTGAAAAGGTTAGGTACACACTACTCTAGTATTTGAGATCTTAACTCTAAACAACCAGAATATTAAGTATCTGTTTCAAATCAAATCAATCTTTACTCCAAAACAGTCGATCTGAATGTGAAATGCTTTTAATCTGGTGTATGACTCTTTATTACATTATTTTATCATTAGAATGTTTATTTAACAAAGTTAGTCACATGTTCAGTCACATCAATGGTTAGATATTATTAGACAATGTGAAGGCAAGAAGATTAAGGACTTTATGCTGTTAGGTAATGTGATCAATTAATTGTGAATAACATTTACATCAGTTTTTTCCTCAATAATCATCACACTGACACTGGATACTGTGACATCCCTATTTAAGGTGAAGATCAAGTATATCATCCGTGTAAGTTGTACTATAGTTTTGGTTCCATTTGTCCCAAGTCACAGCTTGCCCCTGGTCTGTCAGAGCAGGTCATTCTCATAAGTCCAAGGAGCAGTGGGGGGCTTTGTGGTATTGTTGGGCTCTCTGATTCCCATCTTAGTCCTGGTCCCATCCCTGCCTCCCCCCATCGCTTAAACCCAGGCCAGAACAATGGCGGGGGTCTGCTCTGTCTGTCCCGCCTCCACCTCACCCCCCTGTCCTGGTAAATAGGCAGCGAGGGGATCCAGCCTGCTGCAGTCTATTTGCGTGAGAAGGGGATGGAAAAGAAGGGTGCATTTGCTCTTGTGTGTATGGGGAAGGAGGTGGCAGGTGTTTGGGTCAATACTGTCATCTCACATTTTGGGGACTGGCCTGTACTACTGGGGATTATGGGATGGACTGCTCCTTGCATAGTCAAAATGTATGGGGTTTAACAATATAGAAATACAGATGTTCAGAAGCAAAAGCTATTCCTAGCTGTACTTTTCTATAACAACATTGCTCCGGGCAGGCTAAGCCAGAGCAATGCAGACATCGAACAATATTTGTTTACTATATGATAAAGTTGTTTGCAGGAACCTAAAATGTCAATGCATTTAAGGTTAGGTCTCAAAAACAACACAAAACTGTTTTTTAACATATGTTGTATCAGAAATCAAAAGATGGAGACTAGAATATAGATCGGAATGAATACAGATGCCCTCCCCAGGAATGCTTCAAGGGTGCCACATCAGGTAGAGCAGGTAGATTTTGACATGCTTTGACATTTTTCCATTTAGCAGTTTTATAATCCATTTGTGCTTACTGCTATATAAAACAATAAAAACACAAAATCAAATAAATCTTCCACTTTTTCTTAGTTCTTAACTATACAAGAACCAGTACAAAGTGATCCCAGATGCCATTATTTACTGTTTAAAGTCAGCAAAAATCATCCATTCAGTCATTTAATGTTTAATTCTATCCTTGAGCTGGAAATATATCGCCCTGCCTCACACAGACACCCTGCCTCCTCTTCCTCACGGGCAGCCTGTTTTTCTCACACCACTCGTTAACCCCTGGGCGCTCCTCTGGCCCGTAGTCCCCCCTACCCCCCAACTCCACATACACCACAGCAGCATTCCTCTCTCACTCATAGACGTCTACCAAACTATCATTACCTCAGATTTAAACAAAAGAAGCCACAAAGTATTATTCAAAACATAGCTGTAGTCCATAACAACCTCCTTCATTCTAGGCTACACCCTTTCCTGACCACAAGTCTATAGATGAAACAATGGCACAGACAAGTGTGAGTTACGTTTACATGAATAACTTCACAGCTTAAAATTTTTTATATCTACTGTAACTACTGTACTACTCTATTTTTTTTTTTTTTTTAACTTAAGTACAATTTTGGCTAAACAATCAACATCTCTATTGTATGCCAAAACCCTCCAAACATACATATTACATAATTCAGTAATTTACAATACTGTGTTACTAATTATTTGAAATATTATTAATGATTAATTAATTAAAACTAGATCAATCAAGTACCAATACTAGACAAAAAAAACTACAAAAACAAAACAAACAAAAAGAAATCAGTAGGACAATATTTTACATGTTCTCATTTGTTTTAGAAAGGTGTGTTCTATATCAGAATTAGCAGCCTGTGCCACACACAAATAATAAAGAAACTACAATGATTTAGTTTTGATAATTATCACCTATTGTACTGTCTAAAACAGGGGTTTCCGACCTGTTTAAGAGCAGGGACTATACGACCATAATCCTCTGCAATGGTATCGCAATAAAATTCAGAAGTTCAATAAAGGTTACAAAGCACGTTTATAACCTAATTTGGTTGAAATATTTAATCATCATAGTGCTTATTTTATTGGTGCAATTGTTACCATCAAAAACATGACATGTTTTCAATTGTATATTATAAGGAATTATATTATTGAAATGATATACGTCATGATCAATTGGTATCACAATTTTTGGGGGACCCACAATGCATCAAAATTGATACTGAGTATGATGCATTTTGATTAATAGAAAAATCAAGTTTGAAATTTTGTATTGTCACAACATTACTGGCCTCACAGTACAGAGAGCAAACATACACCATCTAATACACTGTAGCAACAAGTCATGACTGGTTTGATTTGAATCTAAATTGAAACTCTGCCTTCCTGACTTGTCCGACTTCCTGCTCCGTCTGTCCACTTGCCCTTGCTCCCCACATCCATCTCTGCCTCTGAACTCCAATCACTCTCTCCCAAGTGTAATTAGACCAGTGACCTCAAAGCTCGCCGCCAGCCGCTCACGCTGTCACACTTTCGCATATCACCGTTTTATTTTGCCTTTTGCTGTGACAAGATGGTCCAAGCAATTTGTGTGTATACAAGGTAGAGGTTGCTGAACTGAAAAGTATGCATTATGTAATACCATGTGAAGCTACAAAGTTTGCTGCAAAAGTTTTTTCTGCTATTTGGGAAGTTGGCAAGGATTTGTGTTTTCAACCTGCTCTTACCTTCAGGCATATACAGAAGAACACATCCTGTAAGAGTTTTCGAGAGCATAACAGGCCAATAGATCTGCTTTTAAAAACATGCACATTCAAATACACAGCACTGCTCTCCCACAGCCCGGACGAGAGGGTTCCCACAGAAAATCCTCCGATGGCTTGACTACAGAGCGCCTGTGTGGGCTTAAAGAGGCATTTGTTTTCCAGAGGTGTTCCACTCACTGTTCGAAAGCACAGGTCTGTGAGCCAAAACCCAAAGAAAACAACTGCAAACTGCCATCACAGGTTTTAAGTGTCAGGCCTACCTGTCTCAAAATCGAAGATATATGTGCACATGAGAGATGAGAAAGGCTTTAAGGATTCCTAGACACTCTTGTTTTTAATGCTTTTCTATACAATTCTTTTTTTTGTCTTCTAACAAAATTTTAATCATTGATATTAACACATTTCTGAACTCTGCTCCAAACCACATTCTTTTATTGACAGAGGGTAGGTCAGCTCTATGTTTGTGGATTCCTAGATATCCCTGACAGTATATATTAGTATAAAAACTAAAATGTTGTTCTACTAAATTGACAACATACCTGAGGAGACATACTTCATAAATAAAGGGTGCGGTTGAAAGAGGTTGCTGGTTTTATTAAAAGAACCTTCATCATAAAAAAAGAAACAATAATGATAAGTTTTAGATTTAAATCATCCCTTACTCAATTTCAAACAGTTTTCTGATCTCCCAGACTGATACAGGCCAACATAAACAATGTAGTTACAGCCAAGTTCTGAGAAACTTCAGAGATGTCAAGTCATAGTAGTTCATTATTTGGCATTGTCAAACTACAAAATGCAGTTTAGACGTCCCTGGTCAAGGACTAAGTTGAAAAAAAAAAGACATACCCTCTCTGGCCACAGGTGTCACTAATGTCACTGACTGTTCCCATAAAAATCGCACCTCAACACTTCTCAGAATTATTGCAAAATTTCATAACACATTAGACCTTTGGTGTGGCTACATTTGATAGCATACTGATGTGTTTATTATTACATTACAACAAAAAGAATCTAGCCTTTTGGAAGAAAAGACCAAATTTAAATACCAAGAATTTTTGTAATTTTCTGTTTTCATTTTCACTTTCTTTCTTTTACAAGTCACCAGTGAGTAAGCCAAAACATCTGCTCAGAATCTCAAAGCCAGCAATCCTATAAAGGATTATCAGTACACTTCCTCTCAGTCTCTCACAGTTTCAGAGTATACTAGTAAGTACTCTTAATGTTGGCAACTCTGTTACTTAAAAAGAAGCATCAGTAAAATATATAGAAACTACTGAGATTTTCATGTGTACCTAATATTGTGGCCAGTGAGTTTCTATGACACACTTTCCTCCAACTGACAGGTAATACTGTGCACTCCAGCACTGGTGTGGCTTTGTGGCTGATAGATGATGGATGGCTGTATAAAAAGAACTGAAGATCCCATCTGGGTCACGTCGTATCAAGCTGACTGATTCACATTGATGAAATCACAGTGGCTTGTTAACCCACACACTGGAAAAGCCTAAACTAATAGTAGAAGGAAAACAAGGCCTGCGTCCGAGCGCCAGAGAGGAGAGATGCATGTGGAGGAGACTGAAAAAGACAGAGCTAATAATGAGAGGGAGGGCAGCGCAGCCAAGATAAGTGGTAAACAGTGATGTAAAGTCATGGTAGGAGATAGATGGAGATAATACGAAAGGACATGAGACAGATGTGAGGAGATGAGGAGCAGGCAGGATCAAGGCAGAGCATGTCTGAAAATATTTATTTTCAGGGTTACGAAAACAGAAACTATGACAAAATACCCTAGATTTAATATATGTTCTAGACTGAGAACCCCTCTTGTCCTACACTGATTTGTACTTGTTGACTACACATCCTTCTTATTTGAATGGTACTGCACTCCTACTGTTGCCCATATATAACAAAAATAGGGATGCTAATGTGAGATGGTAGGATCATGTCTATAGCATACAGATTATTAAAAGAAATTATGTACAAAAGAGGTATAATTTCCTGCATTTTAGTGTGTTTTTCAAACTTTTTTACTGTGATGGCAGTTTCTATTACCTATCCAATGATAAAGCAAAGAAAAGGGGGGCAGAAATTTTAAGGACAACATATATATGTTCAAAGACATTTGGCCCTTTTTTCTAATTTTCCATGTCTGGAAAGCAGTACAATTATTTTCCAAGATTTCCAAGACAAGTGGAAACCTTGAAAAAATGACCTGAGAGGGTGTAGTTTTAAAGATTAAATAAATCAGTTTTATTTCTTCTTTATTTTTAACAACTGAGTTAAAATAACAAATATGTGAACATGCTTTTTAATTTCATAGATGGCAACAGACTGCCTGGTGTCTTTTGTGAGTCTTTCAATGCACTTTATCCCAAATCAGTGAAATCCTATCTATTCAGCAATAAACTAGCTCAACAGAAACAATGGTGAATCTGAACCACACCTCACCACAATGACTCTATCAAAGTAGTTAAGTATCAAATAAATATGAGTGAATGCGTGCAAATGGGCGTGTTTTCAAATCTCTTTGCATGTGTAGGAGGTTATACATGAAAAACTAAGTGGAATTTATTTTTGTTGTTTGGACAGATGTTGTAGTTTAGCAGCAACCAAAACCAAAATTCATAATTTATTTTATTCTATTAACTAGCTATTCTTATGGAAAACAGCCCTTTCATAGTCAAATCAAGACAAACTGAAATCCAACACTTATTGTACCAGCTTTTAACAATAAAGGAACTAGTCATTTTCATTCAAACGCAGGTGGTCTTAAAGTCTAGATCACATTATGCTGCCAGTGAACAAGTAGCATTCCTCGACCCACCTGTTAGCAATGAGCTCACCAGCACAACCAGCTCTGCACCAGTTGCTGTGTTTACACAAGACAAGAATCACCAGACCGAGGTCCTACAGTCAGTCACAGGCCGGAATGTTCAGCTGACACTGGCACATCTGTTCAAATCAAGAAACGATGACTAAAAAAATAACTTAGGTGTGCATTCAACTTTGTAAATATGCAAATATAATCTACTGTAAACAGCTGAATGCATCTAAACAAGTATCAAACTAAACAAAAAAAAACAAAAAAGGATAAGAAGTAATGTAAACAAAAAGGGGGAGGTAAACAAATCAGGACCAAAACATGTTTATTTGTATGGACAGCATACAATGTACAATGACCCTAACTAACCAGCACCAAACCAGCTTTTTAACAAGGGATAAATTACCAAAACCATTTAGAACTATATCACTATTATTATTATTATTATTATAGCAAAATGTTTGTATTTTCTCTGTGAAATTTAACAAGACGACATCTATTTGAACACATTTTACACTGCAGATAATAAACAAATTTATTACACACAGTGCCTGGGGACACTTGCCTACAGCCATGATATTGTACCAACACATGTAGAAAGATTGCAGCATATGTTCACATCAACCCACAATCAACAGCTGCACACCACGACTGACCACTGTGCGCACGTTAATTGAGTCGGGCAGTGCAGAGTGAATACAAGAGCAAGCAAATGTTGCATCAAGTCCTGTTTGTGCAGCTTTGGCCTCTGGAGACCCTGAGAGAAGCACTTCCAACGGGAGTTACCTGCATCAGCAAAACAGCCATTAAAGAAGCAGCCCTTCCAAACCAGTGCAAGACTCACTGACCAGCCTGCTATACACCAAACACCGGATTACTCACTCAGCTGACGGGGCACTGGGGGAAGTACCAAACATGGAGACCATTCTGGAGATTATTCATAAGCACAGATGTCCCAAATATTTCTGCTGATATTATATTTAATATTGCTGTCACTTGACGCTACTTCTCTTACTATTTTTTACAAATGATACAGCACTATAGTGACTAAAATGTCTACGTCTCAGAAGAATAAGAAAACAAAAGTAGCTAAACTCTTTAAATTCTATACATGCCAATGCAAGTACAAGAATGCATTGAGTCATTTGCATTATCAACAATGTGAAATCTAGAGGTATTCTGTAAAGTGGATACAATGTGCAGACAAAAGTACTATTTGTAGCTGATTGATCCTCCCAAATGTCCGTAACACATTTTATCATGGGAACAAAAGACCATATGTTCTTCTCGTGCTGTGACTGGGCCTGAGGCTGCACTTTGAAGAGGCCTTTTCTAAAGGGAAACATTAGTGTGACTATGAAACAGCTCAATATAAGGGACATGTATATGATTACATAAAATGTCCTGTTTGTTGATTCATTTTAAGAGAGAGCATTTTTGAGAGGAAGTCTTGTATATTATTCAAAATTTGTATAGTATATTTGCTTGATGCTAGTAACACAAAAAAAGAACTGAAAAAATAAGTGGGTCAGGGAGACAATATTTCAAGGGGAAAAGGCTTTGTGGTTGTTCCTAATACTATTAATTGGGTAATTTAGGGAGTTGCTCTTGTATAATCTGCCAGGATTAACAGCTCTGCTCCTTTTATGCTGAATTTCACAAATTTAAATACCACTGCTGCTTGTTGAGGTCATTACAGTATATTAATAAATATTTTGTTTGCTTTTTTATGTTGTGCTCTACAAACATAACCCAGTCTTGCATATAGTTTTAACATTACATTAGAATGGCCATCTTAAGTAAAACCATACCTAAGTGAACACATTAAGATAAACGCCTTATTTATGATGAAGAGTGATGACGTGTTTGTGGCTTGACTTTGGATGCTCCACCAGACAAAAGGGCGAGGCAGCACTACCACAGGCCCCTATCCTTCTCTTTCTCTCCACTATCCTCCTCACATCTGGATACAATGTGAGAACAGAGCAGAGCAGTCAGGCGGGTGGCTGAAGGGAGGGGGCGACTGTATGCCGACCGGGGGATTCTTTAGCCAACATCAAGAGGCAAGGTAGTGCTACTGCCATTACTGCTCGTCAATTTGGACTGAAGTAGCATGTGATGGGTGGGGTGAGGGTCCCGGGTCTCTCTACCCCTGTGTTGTTGACTACTGAAGCCCTGAGCAACAGACAGAAAGGGGAAGGCAGTGGGGGGTGGGGGATTGGGGGGGCACAGCAAAGTAGCAAAACAGCAGCCCAAATGTAAACAATAAATAAAGCAGTAAATGTCGTAATAAACATATAGTGAAGTGCACAAAAGGAGCAGGTGAGCAGTGTTTATTCACATGCAGGAGCAGAGTGTATGCTTTAGCCACATGTGGGGTTTTTTTGGGGGGGGGGGGGGGGGGCATTAACCCCTGAGCGACTACTCCTTACCTTTGTCCTCAGTGACCCCATGGACAAGCCTGACCCCGAATCCCCTTCACTTCCTAATGCCGGACCCCTCACACTTGATCGCACTGTGAACGCGCTAAAGAGGTTTGTTGTTTATTGGCTTTGCCAATGACGATGGTAATCTGATTATATGATGAAATCTTTTTATTACACAATTAGTTTTGTATAATATTAAGCTATCTGTATCTGAAAACTACAGTGTTTAGACATGGCGAGATTTAATCAAAAGATACAATTCACGCATAGAATTCAAGTAAACCAAATTTTGTTAAAAGGCAGTTAACAGCATGCAGTTGCACCATGAAGTCTATTGCTTCTGCTCTTATGACTTCAGACACAACCACACTACTACAGAGTATCTATAAGGCAATGCTAAAAATGATCAAAAAAGAATTACACTCATTTGACTCACTGCTTCAACTAAAATGGGATGTTCTACAATTTATTGATAAACTGTCTGCTGAGATTTGGAGTTTCCCCTTTTTTTAAGTCTTTGAGCTACTGAGTCATTTCAGACAGCCTGTATCAAACTAAAAGGGGAAGTTATATTACCTTCTTTAATTTCCTTCTCTGTGAGCATGTCTGCCAAACTAAACTTTTCATTCTGCCAGGAACAAGATCAACATGTTTTATTGCACACATTTGATTCTATGTTTTAACCCAAACCATGTATCCTATAGTGGTTCATATAGCAGAGTGCTCACACACTAAAAGGCAGCGCAGCGAGGTTGGGCTGACATCAGCGGCTAACGATCAGTTCCTCTGTGGGCTGAATGATTAGCTGCAGTAGCCCGGGGACATTTCCAGCTTGTTTCCCTAAGTTAGTCAGACATGCAACATCACTGGCATTCAATCTGCACTAACTACATCCACTCTCTGTCAGACCTGATACAACCAAAGCCCTGTTTGCTTCAGCTTAAAGTTAAGGACAATTTGTTGTGGTTTAAGTAACTTGAGAGGAATCATTAAGGGCTAGGCAGTGGCAATATATTATTAAATAGTCAAACTTGTACATTAAAAGTAAAGAAAGGGTTTTCCCACTCAGCAGAATAACAGCATATTTTCCATTTGCTCACTTTTCAAGTTGAGACATTACAACCAACCAATTCATATTTAACCTGTTGCTGACCTAAATAGTAAATACTGTTTTCCCATTTCAACTCATTAAACAAATATGACTTCTTCTTACTGAGATTATGAGTAAACAATAATTACATGCTTATCCCCACCTGATGTCAGTTTTCCCCTAATAGCTTGCAACAGTATGGTGAATGCAAAAAGGCAGTCGCCCTGCTTAGAGTTCACCCAACCCCCACCCATCCTTAATGCCCTCTGGGCTGCTGTGAGTTTGGATTAAGTTTGGGTGCCATGTCCCCTCCCTAAACTGAGCCTTGCCATCGCCCTATGAAGGATACACAGACAAGGACACAGTCAGTAGCTCATAAAAGCAAGTGTAATGTAAACTGTCTAAAGAGTGATGGAGCAAGAGGCAAGAAAAGCAGGTTTACAAATGAAGGAGAGAGAGAGTAAACAGGAGATTATTACTAACAAATATTTAATTAGGGCTCTTGTGTGTAGTGGATCAATACTGCTAGTCTACTACAGTGACATCTGGGCAGGACAAAGAGTGCTACTCCTTCCCCCGACAGCTCTCCCCTTCTCTCGCTCTCAATCCCCGATCATGGCCACGTGCTCCTCCGGGCTGGTTCTCCCTGCTAAGCTTATTTCTCCTCTTTAATCCCAATGCAATCACAGCAACAATGCTAAAGCACCCGTTTTCATAGACCCCCACACATAAGCATGAAATTTATTAACTATGATCACTATGTCAGCTAAACCTGATAAGAACCTAATGAATCCGCCGCACTCAGCTGCAGTGCTGCGATTGTTATTTCATTGGATCATCAATAAGGTGTAAGATGGAAAATCAACATGACTGACAGTGATAGATAAGGCGTGGTGTAATGTAGTAAAAGGCTTTCCATTTAAAACTCAAGTGAGATTGTGTGAGAGAAGAGCCCTCTTTATCCAATGGAGTGGATTCTATCTATAAGGCCCATCAGCAGCACTAATAAAAAGGGCCAACTAGTCCATCTGACACTTGGTGGTTATAAAATAGCAGAGAGTATCAGTATTTGGATGTATCTAAACTGGTTCTTCTGATACTACTACCCACACCCATTGTAACAACATATGTGCCTAATAATAATATTACTGAATAGACAAACAAACTAATACTTGAGTAATTGGCCGTAAGTGTTTCTTTCCATGTTAATTTAAAGTGAAAGGACTGTAGACTCACACAAAGCACATGAATTTGTCAGAATGTGATAAACCATTTAATACTGCCTATTGCCTAAAATTGTGCCAACTGAAATGTCTGAATACAAATATTTTGTGGGAGGTTAATTAAAAAAACAAATGTCATATGGCTTATTATTGTTAACAGATATGTTTTACTTATTTTTACTTTGATGATTTATTAACTCAAAGTTTCATAATAAAATAAGCAATTCCTCCTAGTATAAAGTGAGTAGTGGCAAAATTCATTTAGAAGGCTTAATTTAATTATATAGTTACTAGGTAGAGGTTGATGTTTGCACCCACCCATTCAGCAGCTGATGCTTTGAGTAATCAGGAGCGTGTAATAAAAACACTCCCACATCAGTATTAAGAGCTGACACCATATGATCCTTTTTTTTTTTTGCATCAAATAAAACAACATTAAAACTATAATGAAACGACATTAAACTAATCAACTGCATAGCTTACATTTACAACTTTTACTATGGTACATTTCCTCTTCTTTTAGCCCACAGTAAAGATAACAGTAATAATAGACATATGCATAAACCCTCCTCTGCTCTGTGCTCCCCTGCCCCCTACCAACTCAGCTCCTATCTTAATCCTCTCATTACTATACATGCTTCATTTATATAAAGTGAAGCGATCAGGTGTTCTCCTGCTGTCTACCTGTCCGCCTTGGCTTTTATGTTATTGATCTCTGTAAGGTTGGGGAAGGCAAGAGGGTCCAGGTGTGACCCAAATAGAGGGATTAACTGCCCACCTGTTACTACAGTTTGGAAAAATTCTAATATGATCATAAACTTAAGATGATGCTCAAATATAGACATGTTCTCATTATTGGAGGCAGTAAGGAATACATTTCCCATGGAGGGCTCATTTATTATTTAATACAGGAGCTTGGTGTTTCTAGGCTAACACTGAGAGACTGCCCTTTCAGAATGGAAACCCCACCAAGCGCCAGAGAATCAATGCAGTCACTACAGACAAAAACCTTACATTGAAATGATGGCACTGCCTCGGCCACCACAAAGATTAATGATATACTATAATTGTGCACACCTCTGAACAGTCTACCACTTCAGTACTTAAAACATGCACTAATCTAAGTAATATAGAAACCAGGTTAAGACAGATCTATGACTTAGTAGATCACCACAACCCACTCTAGACTCAATAAAACATCTTCTTGGTTGAGACCTGAGATAAAATACATCCTTTCTGAAGTAATGTGTAACCTGATATAGCCTAGTTTGTCTCATTAAATAGATAGAATAAACAATTTGGTGCACCAATTAATATGAATAAAAAAAATAACCACAGTAGTTTTCAAAGTCATCAATAAGACATGTAGTACAATTGCCTATCAGCACATCTTTGTGGTGCCCCCTGGAGCTGGAGGAGGTAGATGAGTCTGACCATAGTGAAAAGGCACAGGGCAGTAATGAGTAATGAAAACAGCCGTGTTAGTGCTGCCATTCACTAAAGGCCTGCTGCTGTGGAATGTGAGGCACCATTCATTCGCATGGGTTAAAAATGCATTTCTGCCACCACAAAGCCCTGCCTTGTCCTCATTGTTTCTTACCATACCGATAAACACCGCCATGTTAAAAAGAACAAGATACAGAAATATTAAATTGCTAATTCTAATCCTACTGGAAATCTACAAAGAGGCTAGGCATTGCAAAAAGCTGAGATAAAGAGCTGAAGTTTGATCATGATAAGTGTGGCGACTGGCGACAGTAAGCACACAGGCAGTGCACAAAAGACAAAGTCCTATTGACAGAATATGCAGAAAGGAGGGTCTAGGCAAATAATGACTGGAGTATTATTACCTCATACATAAGTGATATTACTTAAGTAAAGAGTAGTCATCCAAGTTAGGGCAAATAATAAACAGTTGGCCAAAATTAAACCACGGTACACTAAATTATATTCTTGGTGAAAAATGTTTGACCTGAATCCTTGATGAGCCACAATGAGTCACTTTTAAACATAGCTTTGACTCCTGGCTGACTTGAAGGTGTTCAACAAGTAACCTCAGACATGACAGAGCTCATGACGTAATATTGCTGAAAAACACATGTCAAGTATAGTTTACAAGGTCTTTGAATCAACCTCAAACTAGAAAACATGCATGACCTCAAGTCTGCCACTATATAATGCAAAAGAATACGCATTACAATGTTTATTTACAATGCTTTGTGTAAATGTGTTGAAAAAATATTGCTTTCCTCTGTTACTTTGCTGAAGTTTCAATGACCTGTTTTCAATATGGTAAATTAACTACAAACATAACATCTGAAATTTGACAAGAGGAGACATTGTAATCCTGTCTGAAACAACAGCCTAGTACAGTCTCTTCCTCTCACTCTCTCCACCTCTTTCTCTCTTTACGTCTTGTGCCTCTGTGTGTGTGTGTGTGTGTGTGTGTGTGTGTGTGTGTGTGTGTGTGTGTGTGTGTGTGTGTGCGTGCGTGTGCGTGTGTGCGTGCGTGCGTGAGTGTCCGCATAAACCCACAGTGTGTTTTTCCAACAACTACAAAGAAAAACTGTGCACAGCAGAAAGTCAATATTAAAGGGGATGGAGAGGAAATCAAGTGCAAGAGTGCTCACTTTAGATTCCCATGCATAATGATGAATGAACAGTATTAGGTAATTACTGCACAGTTAATAGAGTGAGTTTACAAAGTTAGGGCATCACTTTGAAGCCAGCTGGTGAAAATATAAACATGGAAGATTCAATTGTTTAGTCCAAGTAAAAGTGAGAGGAGTACATTGTCTCTCCCTCTGCTTTACATAACTGTCGTCTGATAAGTGCTCCCAAGTGACACTTATAATGACAATCCTTCAATGTTCCAATATGCATGCTAATATCTCCTTAATACATGGTTTCATTACTTAACATTGTATTTTGGCCTGGAGGACACAGCTCATTACATCTAAGACTGTCTGTTGATGCATATTTTACAGCTATTTCCTCTATAATTAATGCACAATATGTCTCAGAGGCATTCACCATATGAGTAGAACTATCCTGTGCCTTCTAACTGTTCGAGACTGCAGATTTGTCTACATGCACAACAATAAAGTCATGGCTCCTCTTTGCAAGGTCCCATTCTGTTATCATTTAAACATTCCTCAAAATGACCCTTATCTCCATTGTAGCACATGTACTTAGCAGCCAGCGCTCACCCACACACTTAAACGAATTAGTTTTAGGCTATACCGAAGAAGATTGAGCAGTCCAGAGCGCGCACACACCCTTTATAATAAATAACAATTGTACACAGCACTTCCTTACCATTTATAACGCCGTTGTGAGTTCAAACAATACTCAAGAAAAAAAAAACAGTTAAGAACAGTCTTCAGGAGCTGACTAGATTCAGTTGAGATAAGAACGGGACACCGCGTCTGTGCCAGTGCTAAAACTGACAATAGCGAGCTCGTTCACTTTCACTTTGCAAAAACATCGCGTAAATTATGATCTATGACGAATTCCTGCCTCCTTGCGTACTACAGAACACTACAGGTTCCCTTTCTGTCTCTCTAGCGTCTCTGCTGTTTCACTTGAGTGGCTTTGCCTCACAGTAGGAAATTGTAACAGTAAGGGAACAGGAGGGTCAAATATACATGGTTACATTAGTGAAGGGTTTAACGCAGATCCTTAATTTGACGGATTTATCAAGTCAAAATTAGATTTGGTTTGCAATGTCAAATATAGCATTGTCATTCTTATATTGCATTACATGCTAAAGAAATTCTGATTTTGCGGAAGGAAGTGAACGCAGCCAGAATGGAAAGCTCTCTCGTGAAAGAGTAAGGACAACAAGACCAAATAAGACAACCAGAAAAGTTTGTCCCACTGTGCATCATTTGCCAACCAAGTCCAGTCTTAAACGTTTTGGGTCTTCAAGAAAGATTCCTGAATGGTTCAACTGCATCTGTCTTAGCTTCCAAGGAAAAGCGACACTGAGTATTTACTCGCTTACTAATACAACTCTGATTACTACATATATGCGCAATCACCTTGATGCGTAGAGGAGACGTTACTTTGACTCATGTTGCGGTTTATTGTCACCTGCCCGTGGTGCGTCTATCAGATAAAAGATCTAAAAGAGGAAGCAGAGCCCCTTACAGCCAAGGCTCTGTGGTCCTATTGTGTCCTTTTAACATAACAGCAGGCTCACATCCTTTAGTGTAGGTACATCATCGATGAGAAAAAAGTTGAAAAAAGACAGACCCGATCGCTCCCTCCTCCCTCTACTCCTCCCCTGCCACATGTTTAGGCACCCCCAAACACACGCGCGCGCACATCGCATGCAGATTAGTTGAGAGCGCAGGGGTCGGCAGAAATGCGACGACTCAGTTCACACCATAATACCTCCAAGCGAGTTTCACATCCTTCACATCCTAAATCTTGACAAGAAACAGTCACCTTTCTTTGTGGGACTTGCGGCTGTATAGGCACCTGTGCCTTGCTCACTGGCAATTGTGCCCTGACTATTATGTAGGACACGAGTTCCTAATATGGATATGCGCCCCCAGCACCACCACCACAACCGACCACCCCTCCTGTCCACCTCCACCCAGTAAGCCTGTCTGTCCGTTTGAATAGTTTTAACGGAGTTCTTCCTCCTTCTTTGAGATGCTTTAACAATAGACTCTGCAATTCTCTGTGCCCAAAAGCAACTATCACACATAGATCAATCTACTGCACGGCACAGAAAAGTTAGGTCCGATAGAGGTGTTGAATCCACATCCTATCCAAAATGTCATTTAGACTCATTTGCTTTTAATGCACCAAATCACTTTCTGGTAATTAAAAAAATTCTCAAGTGGCAAACCTTTTCTTCCGCTCCCAGAGTAGTTGGTGTTAAGATTTACGCAGATAATGTTCCTATGCATGATTTGTTATTTGTTGTCATCAGTTGTCAAGAGGTCACACAAGATTATTTTCTCTATCAAGCACCACAAGCCTGTCTCTCCATGTAACCTATTTATAAATCAACATCAGGCAATAGCTTTCCACCAACAGCCCATTGTAAAACATAAGTGATGGTTCAGTATATGCCGCAAGAGTACAGTATCCTAACGATACGGATTCGGCGATGTGCGTACCTGCCTCGTCGGAAAGAATAATCCAGGGTGACTTCAAGAAGCGCAGACAATCCTAAAGGTGAAAGCATGCTCTTTGCAGTGTATGCTGAAGTGCATGATTGAGTAGGGCGAGTCCATTTGGTCATTTGGGGGGTGCCCAACAGGCTCCAACCTATGCGTAAAGTGAAACACAAGAGATTAACTTTACTTCGGCACGTCACGTAATGATAAATGTTGTTGCGCATTTACGCGCGGCGGACCGTCTTAAAAAATAGATTTTGCCTGATATAGATTCAACCTTTTGTGCTTCCTGAAACCCCTTTTTAGAATACACGTGGCTTCTTCTGCATTAAATGGAACTATCTGCTATTGTCTCATCAGCGAAAAGTTGTTGATTCTGTTAAAGATCGGATAAGTGCCAAAAGAAAACAATGTAACTAAATAAAACGCAAATTCAGACAGGCATTTCATATGTACGAAACGACAAGATCTATTTAAGTACAGAATCGCATCGTGTTATTGTGCCCCTTTCATTACAATACTATTACGCTATTACAACTTGCTTCACCTATTCGCACCCACATAAGAAGATAAAATGTTACTATAAATGTTGACGTTAATCACATTTTTCAAACGCATGCGCTTAAAATGGTTTAGTTGTTTATTTAATTTTTTATTTTTTTGACTGGTGTAACTTGTATATGCTATCTGTTCCTAAAAACATACTTGAGTGCATTTGAAAACGGTTATATGGTATTAAATGACAACTTAAACAATGATGTTTTAGGCGTGCATAAGTAGGTAATTACTTGGGCTGGTTTCCCAGCTTGTTTTACTATTGGCTTGTCTTGTTTGAGATGACTAACATGGCAACTATGTAATTACAGCCACTGTCCAGCAATTGAAAACTTTTATCATATTTTTGATATTTGCTATTTTATAATAAAAACACTAGTAATATGTTGGATTATAAACACAGTGTAAAGAAACAAGTTGCCTTTATTCATTAATCAAACAAAGCTCCAGGTTAGCTTAACAAATACCAGGCCTTTGCCAGATAAAAACGTCTGAGATTAGAAGACTTGTGCAACAGGAAAGTCTTGAATTTTTTTTAAACGAGTGTGATCACTCATAAGAAAAGTGGACAAATCACACGTATAGCCTCCTCTAACAATGCATATTTGTTGTACGTGCCTGCCCTATGACACAGCATTGATTTTCTTCCAGGTGCTCAATCCATTAGGGCTTATATACGGTAGCCATGCATCTACAGTATACTGCAGTTGTTTTAATGTACTACCTCTTATTGTTGTGTGTTGGAGTCATCAGTAATAAGTGTCACTCCATGGCGCTGCTGTGGGTGTTGAGCAGAGGTCAGCCTTGTTTGCTCAGCATGCCTGCTCTGAAAGGGAGCCATGATGGGGACTGCTGATGCACAACTGACTTACGACATACAGACATCTTATCACCAGCGAAGCCTCCAATTGTAACGGCAGCAGCTCTGGCCGTCACACCGAAGAATTCAGATCTGGACACACACCCAAGCACATTAATATTTAAGTTTTATGAAAATCACACTGGTATGCATGAACACAAACACTCTTTCATCTAAATGCCCTTGATGAAATCTGAACTGCTGTACTGGCCTGATAATAAAGACTTAAAACATACAAAGACACACCAAAAGCCCTCTAGTGCAAGATACATGACTAAATGCAGTGCAGCATTCTTGAAATGTGATCTACTCACACCCAAACTAATGTATGCACACAGACTTCCATGTTTACACAGCCTATTTCCAATACTACACATACACTTATGTTTTGGTTCTTCACTTATCCTAGTTTTTTTTACAATTCCTCTGTGTTTCAGTCAAACTGACTTTCATATAATACACATATACACGCCCGCTCAGCTGGACTGCAGTGCATGTGAGTCACTGTTATGATACTTCCTGTTTTAAAAGAGCAGCCTTAAAACGCCCTGCTTCCTCTCTGCGCTTCATTCACATGTCAGAGGGAATGTCAGGACAAACACACACCAAGGTGCCCTCTGCCTCAGTCTTTGCCTCAGTGGAGCCTCACATACAGAAAAGCTCCTATGTCATTGGTTTGAATGCCCCCCTCCTATCTAACAGTCACTCTTCTAAAATGACACGTGAGCGTGATCACTTTTAAAAACTCAGATTATTCTTTAAATGTTTCATATCCTTAACAGTGATGCAGAGGACAATGTATGCATTCTGCACACTGCAGGAATAAGCATTTGTGCATGCATGGCAGAGACACACACCTCCGGATTACTCAGAGGTTCATTATTTAGCAAAACACCTTAAGCTGTTAGCCAAAACATTGTTGCCATTGTATCACAGATACTTGATTATATCTGTGTGTTCAAATACTGTTCAAGTGAATTTGTATAAAATGAAAGATCTATGCAAAGGTTTACAAATCAAAATTTTTGAAACTATGTCATGAATAGGGGTGGGTTCATATAATTTTTTCTTCTTCCCACTCCTTTTCGAGAAATATGCTTTTCTGTTGTTTACAATGTGTATGTAGTATATATGATTATTGTTTCTTTCTTGGCACAAACTAGAAATAAAAACAAATCAATCAATCAATCAATCAATCAATAAACATATCATAGATGCCTATTCTATAATAACCTTTTGCAGTTCCACATATGACAAAACAGCCTTAAATGTCAAACTAAAGCATAGAAATATTTCCTTATTCAGTATACTTTCATATTGACTGTCTTCCATTACTGTCTCTCATGCAGCCACCATTTCCCAACCATCCAAACGTTGCATGCCACTAAATCTTATGACAGCATTATCAGAAGCATATGCAGTGTATAGAAGTCGCTTGCTACCTGGATACACCACCTTCACAAGTTTTCTCCGGTGACTGACACCCTCAGCCCCCTTGTGCTCAATTAGCTTGTAGTGCATTAGCAACCACATGCTAATTGTCAGCTGGCAGAGAAGTGTAAGGAGAAGCCTACCTCAGGGAACATTGGTGGAGGAGAGATGGGCGGGTGAATGGGTGGGAGGGGGTGGGGGTTAAGGCTGGTGCTGCTGATGTGCTTTGTTACCAAACTACCCAATGTGCATTACGGCACAGTATCAGAACAGCACAAGGGAACCCAGATCTTTGCCATGTGAAATATTTATTAGATATCAAATTACCTTGTCTGAATGAGACACTGTTTTATTTTGTTCCTCTTCAAATGGAATCCAAATATTCCACTGCTGATAACTCCATTTTGTCACTTCCTTCATTGTCTCCTGTGTGCCATTAAAGCAATGTATTGCAGCTGTAGTAAAGGTTTTCAGTTTTGCTGTAAATTATACAAGCCACATTCTCCTCCACTCTGTCTTGTTGACTTGACTTGATCTCAAACTGCTTTTGGAATTCGTTTGATCATTTGAAATTCATTCTCTACCTGCAAAAATACGCTCACGTCATTGCTGAATTTAACATCTCTCTAAATGTTTTATACCTCTCTTTTTTGGCAACAGTTTCTCTCCTTATCAGATTTCTTTAGATGTCGGAAGACAGCTGATCCAACTTGAAATTGTTTATGGTGGTATTCTAAAGCAAAAACACAGCATCTACCTTAAAAGGATCAAAAGAGACATGTTAAGAGAAAAAAATGTGACAAGAATGACAAAAATGTTGCTTATAATTCACAGCAGCATTAAGTGGCTGCAGTTGTTAGTCCAGGGTGTGGGTACAGTGAAGCAAAGGGAGGGGTTGCTGAAATGTCCTATACAGTACAAAGGAAGGTGACTGATTGAGACGTCCCAGGTTGTGTTCTGTCGCTAATATAGTTATATGGCGTAATCGTGCAATAATAACATCCTAATCCCATCTGCTTTGAAAAACTGTGTACTGCGTGTGACAGTGATTGTGGTCATTTCCTGTCAGAGTACTGCAATACACATATGCTATGTATTTGTGTGTGTGTGTGTGTGTGTGTGTGTGTAAGTGTGCGTGCAGTGGCAGTGCATTTTAAGCAGCGGTGACTACGGGAGGCACCCTGATGGATACAGGATCATACTGCAGAGCTGACATTGTCTTCAGTCCTCCTCCTCTTCCTCCTTCCTTCACCCTCCCTTACTGTCTGCTTGCCTTTCAGCACAGAAAAAAAAACATAGAATCAGGAGAGTGTAGCCAGCCACACGCAAGTACAATGAAAGATGTAACCTTATAAAAATCGTATAAAAATGGCCAAGGAAAGCACATGAAAGCGGATAGTGTTTCCCAAAAGAAGCACAAAGGCATATATTCCCTACAGCAAAAGTAATGTACCTGCCTCCTCCTTCCTTGTTCCAGTATTGAGTGCATTACACCCACATGCACTCCCTTAGCTCATTCAGCCATGCATGTTTCCAGACAAGGTGTTTTTAAAAGAAACAAAAGCACACTGGGACAACCACAGCAGGGATTTCATCAAATGTTACGTCACTTTGTCTTGTCATTAAAGTGCATATGACAGGATTTTTCTGCTCATTACATTGTTTGCTGTAGCAGAGATTTATCATAGCTTTGCACTAGTCAAGTGTGAAGAAATAAAGGTAAAAAAAAAAAAAAAAATACAGGAAGTAGTGGTGCTGAGTTCTAAAAAAGGAATCTCTTTATCTATGTCAACATTACACAAATTTCATTCAAAGTCCAGGGATATTTTACATTTTTTGACAGTTTTAACATTCATTTAATAAAATTAAGGGGAAGTCTCACATTTAATCAGTTCAAATAATAACTATTACGTAAATTGGATGAACTTTAACCCTAGGTGGGTTTTAGATAACAGTTTTGGAATTTCCTTTACGTATGTCATAACTGCTGCACATGTCCAACCAGGAAGTAAAACTTAAATTTGACCAAAACTCTCAAACTAGTATAAACTACACACAACTCAAATCTTTAATATAATTTTGTTAACTACGTTTTAGTGAAATGAGTTGTGTAACCTGTTTTATATACTTTAATCTATAAGCATACTACTTTCAAGATCCTATGTCTGCCCAACAAGGCAAAGAGGAAGTGGAGCAGGCAGCAGAGGTTGTGCCTTGCCACGCACACATGCAGTTTGTTTTACTGGTGACAGAGACCCTGTTACATTGGGCTCCACACAGAGGAAGGGAAGTCCTGTCGTAGCCCTTTAATTCGGCACACACAGAGCGCCTCTGTCTGTCCGCAGGTTCAAAGGAGATGGGAGGGAGAGGGTGGGAGTGTGTGTGTGGTAAGGGCCAGGAAAAGGTGCCTAAAGCTTGTTTACGTTGCTCATACAATATTATACTGTGTTGCATGGATGGATTCACGCTGCTTTTTTCAGGGGCTGTGTTTTACTTTGGGCTTTGAAATCAAGTGTAAATGTAGCAGTAATGTATTGTTTGAAGGTTAGAATCAGCAGAAATAAAAGATCAATTGTGATGTTGTGGTTAAAATATGTTAACTGCACATAATTCTACAATAGAAAAACTTTAATAAGCAGAATTAGATTTACATAAACATCTGTTTTACATAAGAAAATTATTTAAAAATCTCTACAAACCATATATTTCAGCTAAAGATAATGATTAGAAATTGACATTGTTACTTTGTTCTATTATTAAATTGGCTACTAAAATGCTAAATTAGGGTCAATGTAGCTAAGTAATGCAGCAAAGGAGGTCACAAGCCAATGTCCCAAGCAAGGATAACGACTAAGAGGCCACACAGACAAATCAATATGCAGGTGGATGATTTAGCAGTGACCTTGCAAAAGAAAAGGTAAAAGGAATAAAAATGCTCAGAGTATTCCTACTTAAAGGTGAGTTTGTTATATAGACATAATGGTACATGTCCAACCTTATGACATTTATGCTCTGAAGAGTCCATACATCAGTGTGTGTGAAAAGTTATTCCCCACAGCCCCATGTGTTGAGAGCTGTCATATTAGTGCTGCCATCATTCCTGTGATGATGTTGTAATTAACACGTTGCTCTGGTGGTGCTGTCTGTTTGACATTGTGTCTGACATTGACTCCGGTGGTAGACAAGCGCTCAGAGGCATGTGATGGGTATGCCGTGGAGGCTGGTCTAGACTCCAGGCGACACACCATATGATATTGATTATCTTTTGTTTGGCTATCTCTGCAGCTTCTTGCCCTAAAGGACTTAACTCGCATTATTGTCTGGCATGAGGTTCTATAACTCCAATTTAGCCAGGCCCTCCAAGCAGCTGTAAATGCACTAGTGTTGAAAGTAGCAGGGTGATCCAATAACAAGGTGCAAAATGTTTCAATGCTTCATTTGGTATTTTCTAGTAGAGCAGTACAGAAAAAAGGAAAAAAAGTGGAAAATCTTGAAAACTACACACAAATATCTATAGCACTTTAAAATAACTAACTTTATTGCTTTAATGAAGCACCAACAAAGACGTAATTCACAATGGAAAAAAAAATTGTTATTAAGAAGAACAGGCTTAGTAGCTACTTAATTAAAGGGTTAGGATTTAGTAGTTAAGGTTTGGGTATTAATTAAGCACTAAGCTACTAAGCCTGAATGTAAATAGAAACTATTTGTTCATTATAAATTAAGGTGTAGTTGTTAGAAAGATTTACCCAAATGTCAAAAGACAATATGTACTCCATATGTGTTAGATTGTACTTTTGTGAATGAAAAGCTGCCTTTAAATAATAAAAAATAGTGGAAATTCTCAGATGTCAACTAGTGTAACAAGTATTTTGTTTTGATGTTTTCATTATTTATCATAGCACATTAAAAGGTAAAGCAGTAGTTAGAATAATATTTAATAATAGTAGAGATAAAAATGCAGAAGGACAATTTTAATTTAATACAAAAAGTGTAATTGTAATATTCCTTTTATATTTTTGTATTTTATTTCTTTTATTTTTATTAAAAAACAGGACGTAATGCTATATGTGGAAACAAACAACCTGTATATTTATATGTATGTATGCTAAATGCTAAAAATTCTCCAAGGGGAACACAAGAGAAGATCTAGCACATGTTTAGATGTGTGAATATGAGCTTGTCAGTACAGGATGCTGCATGAGACTAACTCATTGTGGTTAAAGTCATGCTAATTGGTGAATTCACCTTCTCCACAGTCAGATTTTCAGCTTGAGAGCCCAGCAGCTGGGTTACCATGTTTTTCCACACATTCATCATCCTTCTGTGTGATAAATGGAACAATGTACAACTATACAAACATGGCCAGTAAAGAGTGGCACTGTTTTTGCCAGAGATCGTTATCATTGACATGTAGCATTCATATGAGAAAGGTTCATTGACTATAATAAGTTTATTGAATTGTTTTTCACTTTGCTTGATCTCACTGAATATATCCAAAAGAGAAAAAGTATTTTATTCCAAATCAGATTTTGTTTTTCTCTTCACAACTGAATTTACTGAAATGTGATTAATTGCACAGCCCTACTTTTATTACTATCAGTGCTATGATTAAAAGCTGGTACTATATGTGAACTTCTCCACTGTGAGATCAATAAAATTAAATCTTATTGTATCTGATAAGAAGGCAAAAATATTAAATGGTGAGAAATTGGTTAACAAATCTTGAAAATATAAGTATGGCAGTGTATGGTTATTTTCCAGCACATATTAATTACAAACACTACTCAGTGACTGAAATCTGAGTATTTGTAATGTGCTTCTTCCCCTTCGGTTACATCTAAGGCCAAGGTGTGTGTTCTTTGTGTAGCTGTGCACGCTGCTTGGTGTGTTGACTTTCCTGCTTATGCCATAGACAGCTGTTGTTTGACTTGCCCTGAGTGCTCAAACTGACAATGCAATTAGTCCAAATGGAGCCATGGAAAACAGTAGAAGATAAGAAGAAAACCTAGAAACCTGCTTGAATCTCAGTACCAAGTGTACCATCTAACTTTTAGTCATTTCATTTCCCTACCTTACCAACCCCCCAGTCCTGTTTGTAAAACCGAGCTCAAAGCACCCCACACACACAGACAGCCTTTGTAGTAACAATAGTCCTGCACACGGAAGCTGTTGTCAAAACAGCTGACAGCACAATAATAGTTAGTTTAGTTTATACCACAATAAGCAACATATAATAATACACATATATGCAGTGTCTGTTTGTTAGTTTCATTATTATATCACATTATTATGGGAAACCTGTTGCCCCAATCTGCCAAAAGTTATAAACAAATGAAGAATGAGTCAGTGCTAGGGGACAAGGACATACAAGTCGGGTCATGTGTATGTGTTTTGCATTATGATAGCGATAACAGTATTTTGAAAAAGTTGTTAAAAACCTCTATAGAGGAAGGTGAGGGAGGAAATCATGGTTAGCCCGTGTTTTTTGTCAGATGGGGGATGGGTGCTTTTTTAGATCGTCCCTCCTCCCTCTTCCCCTGTCTGTTTTTTTTCTCTCTCATCTTTGTTCAAGGGCTGCCCGGCTACAGCAACCTCACCACTCTGAGAAAAGTCAGAGCAAAAAAGTCAAAAGTTTGCAATTGAAAATAAAAACTCAGTCTGAGTATAGTCTAAGAATCGGAGAGTTATTATAATGTGGTTGTGGGTTTGTGTTTGAGGGTTATGGGAATGAGTGGGCGGGGTATCAAGGGAGGTGCTGTGAAGTGAACATAACTATTTCAATTATGTTTTATAGCATATAAACCCCCATAAGGGATTATCACAATACTTCAATCATTGTTAGATTTTACATTCAAAACTATGCATGTTATCCGCTGCCACAATGAATAAATTGTCTAGGAAATGCGTCTTTAAAAATGTCAGTTGCGTTTTTATGCTACAAGTGGCTCTGCTGTATCTCCCACTTTAATCACCACAAATGACGCACAACATTTCCGTCTTCTTCCTTATGCTGTGGGTAGGCAAGGAGCACAAAGGCCCTCACACTAGGAAAACTCAGTCCTCTCTCCCGGTCTCCTGGACAATGCCGGCGTGCCTCTCATTTGTAAATCACTTAAAAGCATGACAAATGTCCAATGGAAAGTTTCAGGGCGTCCCTCATGAGAGCAAGTCCTGCATTCACTCTCCTCTAAACCATATTGTATCAAATGAACACTGTAGCTATGTGTTTTGTTTTGATTCTATTTGATAATTGCAAACTTTTCAGAATGGCAAATTACTATGAAACTGAGAAGGAGTGTTTTTAGTTCTTACTGTGAAAAGTGGCATTTAACAGAACTTACAAGGAAACTTAGTAATGATGACATATACAACCAAAATTAAAATGCCTTAAAAACTCTACTGTGCCATTAGCTACCAAGTATTGAGGACACAAAAAGTTGGTCTCAACCAAGGGGATCATTCAGTTTTCTGATTGGATAATTATCTTGATAACCATAACTAAAAATGTAAAAAAAATATTTTATATTATATTTTTAAAATGGTTTAGAAGTGTTACCATTACATTACATTAGAAGTGTTACCAGTAGAATTAATATTCAATTTGTGAGTTGAAATTTCTTAATTTGGTCTATGAGATATCTTTCTTTCTTTGTGTTTCCCAAAAACCTGCCTTAGACATTTGCATAGTTGTAAATTATTGAAGAGCCAAATGCAAAACGAAAGCAATACCATCACAATTATAATCCAGAGTTAGACTTACTGTGTACTTAGATCATGCGACAGGTCCAATCAAAAGGGCTTTACAGACGTTTCTTGAGAATATAGCCCTGGGGTTGTGGCATTTACCTGAAACATATTAATAGAATAGAATGCATCAATACTGTTACCTGAAAGACACAACTGAAAGGTTTTTGAAATCTTGTGAGTTTTTGTGTAAACCTTGTGTAACCAGTAGGAGGTACGGCTATAAATGGATATTTTTCTGACAGCTCCAGGGGTCATGTTTAAATCTCTGCCTTTTGTCAAACCAAAGATAAATAAATACAAAGCTCAGAATCTACAGCTTTATAAGCTTAACTAATGTGCATGGTTTAACCTGATGGTCTATTATCAGTAGACTGTACAAACAGTGCTTCTGCCATAGACTGCAGCCAGTCCTGGATGCGTTTGCAAACAAAAGCAGATGTCACAACCTGTTTCACATGTTAACTGTCTCATTTATGTCTGACTCAAGAACACGTCACTGATGAGGTAATTACTCAAATCAATACAGTAGCTTTACCTCTTCACTTATGCATAAACTGTACATCCTAGAATAGGTTTGTATGGTATGTATGAAGGCATTCCTATTCTGGCAAGACAATTTGACCAAAATGGGCAGCTCTCACTATTGTTTGGACAATTGCAGTAAATCATTTTATGTGATATTTGTATTAATTGGTAAATTTCGGCAACATCGCTCTCAACCATGGGGACAAATGAAATACTGCATAAAAACAATGTTATAGATAAATAATCTAGCAGTAACAAAAATATTTCTTCATAACTCTGCGTTGTAAATTCACAATAAAATGCTTCATTCATTTATACGAGAGGTGGCCAATGTGTAAAATTATCCATAATATTGATAAGCAAAAAGCATATCAAGTATATCTGCTAATAAAAAATATGCTGCAGAAAGACCTGATTTTAAATAAAAATGGAACAAAATATTATTCAAGAAACTACGGTCTATGATTACTGCACATTTGTGTGTCTTTTTACAGACCTTTGACAATTGTCTTTTACTAAATCCTACTTAAATATTTTAGGACATTTATGTTGGATTGCAAAACTATTTTTTAGTATTTCTATCAAGATACTACCCCTTAACAAGTACAAAGTACTTTTTGTGTAGACTTGACCAGTTGATACAGCCATCACATCTAAATGACTCAACCATAAATATGTCACCATGAAAAATGAATGAGGTATACTTTGTCAAAGGATACATTATTTATCCCTGCACATGGTTTCAACACCTCCATTAGATGTCTGGCCACTCCCATGTGGAATGTTTTAAGGTGCTGCTAATGCTATTGTTTTTATTTTACATTAGATTGCCATGTAGCCTGTATTAAGTTAGTTGAATTCAGTTTGCTTCACTTTAGGTGTCTTTGTTGACCCTTTAACAACTGATTCCATACATTTGCACATCCCAGCTCCCATATACCCGACACAGGCACCACCCCATGTCTTTGTATGAGACCCCTGCCTCTTGCCTATTGTCATGTTAATTACCTGTTTGCTCTGTTTTGCAGGAACTCGCCATCCATCAAAGGTTCTCTGTGCTTTTCATCTCACACAGTGCATCTCTACCTGTAATTAGGTTTGGATGAGGCTGAGGATGGATTTAGTTAGCGCCGTGCAGAGGAGAGGAGAAGACATTATAGGAAGTCTCCATGGCTGTTCTGGGACCAGTCTTTTAATGGTGTCTAATTGATCTGGTGCAGCAGTGGAGCCGCTGTTTTCTGGTGGTAGGAAGATGATTATCTCAATGTGTCATACTCGAGAATTAGCACAGCACTCACAGGTCCTACTTCAATGAAAGAAAAGAGAGGTTATTTTAGTAGTTCATGTGAGTATACTGACAAAAGGTGAAAAGGATTTGAAATGCATATAACATATTTTTAATGTAGTCTATTATAAGGAACAGCTACAATTTTTAGACATTTTTTATGCTTGGCCTAGATTAATGAGGACAGTCACGATGAGTATCTATATACATTAGAGGAGGGCAATATATTGAAAGTATCAATAATATTAACATTTTGTTTTTAAGATATAAGTAGAGTAAAAATTAAAATGAAACAGTTATAGTATTGTGACATATGACATTTCTGTACTTGAGTGAGAAATTCTCAAGCCTTAGTACCACTTTGTGATAATTACACCCTAATTAGTCTTAATAAAGCATATACATAAAGCATCTTTTTTTTTTTTTTCTTTATAATGATTCAAACTTAGTAACTATTTAATTAAGGGGTTAGGATAAGGAGTTAGGGGATTAATCAAGAAGTTACTAGTTGTACTTCATTATGAATTAAAGCTATTAAAAATACATTGCTACCGACTCCTTTTGCATTTGTCTGATGCTTTTAAATTGAACTATTATATACTGTACATTTTTGCTGGATTGTAAAAAAAAAAAAAAAAAGAGGTATTCATTTTTGCCAATATCGCCCACCACTGATGCAAACCCATAAAAAAAAATCTGACAATAGATTTACTGTATGTAAAAAAAAAATCATATTTCTATGTGCCCACTCAGTAGAGTGTTGCATATGTTATACTTTTGTCTGGTTGTTTTGCTTTCTGTTAGCTGAATGAGCACTATATTACTAGGTACAAAGGCTGACTAGGGCTTTATTTTATGAGTGTATATTTGTATTTATCGTGGCAGAGAGGAGAGGGGCTGTGCTGTGGTCAGAATAATTTACCATCCAGATGTGTGGGAGCCAGAGGGAAATCAATACAGACGATGACTCTGGACCCAGGTGATGAGTCCTGTGTCATAATGCAGCATGGACCGGCAGGGACTAATACTTAACAGTGATCTGGAGCAAGCAGATGGGTGTGCTTAGTTAGTTTATAACAAGGCCAGCTAACAGCTCACAGCAAACGCCATTATTGGTATTCCAAACAAGACTGCATTATAATTAGCAAATGAGATAACAATTTAACATCAGATTGTCTAAGTCAGTATGTAGTATATGTATAAAAAAAAAAAAAAAAAAAAAATATATATATATATATATAATTATATATATATATAATATATATATATATATATATATATATATATATAAATAATAGCTGATGTCAGTTAGAGGGGGTGATCATGTAAAATTGCTTTGTTTATGATTTCTTTAGACCTATTTCAGAACTGTTCACGTTTGTTAAGCACATTTTTATTTTCACTGTTATCCTGTCATGACATGGTAATGCACATTTTTTGCTTATTTTCAGACATTGCACAGAGCTATTTTCAGTCAAATTTTCAGCTGACATAGCTCTTTTATGTTCCTGATACCCTGAAATCAAGATTAGATTGAGCTTTTGTTTATGTTGTTTTCCTTGTGTAAAGCAGCCTTACGCACTGTAGGGATATAGAACATGCTGCTGCTCTGACCTTCAGCTTGAAATGAAAAGTGTCTGATGCCTCTGGTGTGTTTGGAGGGGCTTTCTCTTACCGAAGATGGACAGCCATGCATTATTGATTACAAAACACTCCTGCGATGCTATTTCATCTTTTCCAGCACAGCTGACCATGAATTGGGCTTCACTTTGCACTGGCCCACAGTTAGTTTGTCTTAAGGGGGGCATATGTTTTGATTGGTTTGTGTGGTTTGGTAAAATACTGCTCCCCTCCTCCCCTCTGCACCCTTTGCATAACAACAATAATAACCAGCAGGAGATTGCAGGTAGATATGAGAAAACAACTTCCTTAACTTCACTTTTAGGCTCATAAAGCAAAACTTGTAGGCTTCTGATGTTTACACTATTGTTTGCATACTATGCACTGATAAAAAATACCTATCTATATATAGTAATTTAAAATGAAAAAAATAATTTCATTGAGTTTCTTGTGAAAGTTAAATTTCATTTCTATGGTTTCAATTTATTATATCTGGCCAGTTCTTCAATGCAACAAATTATTTAAATGAAATGTATCAATAATTACTTATTTAATAATGTAGTCTTTGAGTCAGTTGCAAATATGGAGTGTCAGAAATCAGGAGGTAAAGTTAGTTAGTCATTAGTGTAAATCCAGTGCCAAAAGGATATACAAACTCGTGTGTGCTGAGCAGCAGATGATTTCATGAGTTGACCCTGAAATGGAAAGCATGAAGACATATACCACTGCGACACATTGAGCATTACCTCACAGCCCTATCTCATTGTGATAGTTCACTGTGCTACAAATGATGAAGTGTCCACTTATAATCCACTTTTTCACATTGTAAAGTTATGCAATATTCAATTACACCCTGCAGTGTGTGAACAGCAGCATTAAAATATAAAAAAATGAGTTTTATGAAGGCCCACTTTAATCCCATGAGTGTCTCGGAGACTGGCCTCACCTTGGTGCTGCCCGTTGTGCGCGGTCACCAGGGAGGGCGCCCATGACGACCGTGCCTGTCACAAGCTGTTTTCACCGCGCTGAAGAGTGATTGGTTTCATGGATCGGGATGGTGCTCTCTGACAGCACAGGGGGAGAGTCAGCCACACCTGGGAGACGAGGCAGTGGCAGGATGTGAAATGTTTCTGAACAAGGTCATTCTGGGGGTCATGGTAAGACCTGTCACCCAATCGCCAGCATCACTGAGGGATCGGCGTGTGCTACATACAAAGAATATTTTGTCTCACCCTTTGTTTAAGATGCCAGTGTGCTCTGTTTGTCTGGCTTGACCTGAGGTCAACACATTGTCCCGTTTTAAGAAAATACTAACTGCAATCAATAAAGATTAGATAGGCTTTTTTTTTTTTTTTTTTCCCCCAAGTATTTTTTATTAATTTTCAGACAATAAAAATTCCATCTGAACAACTGACCACGTTAACACAGGTCAACATATAACCAATAATAATAATAATAATAATAATAAAATAAATAAATAAAACACAATAAAGATAATGATAATAATAATAACAAATAACAAATTCCACACTCTCACACACTCATACACATTCACACATTCACTATGCAATACTTGTACAATACAATCCATCAATCGCAGGTGAGTCTTTGATTTGTATTTGGTGACCATATGTACTTAAAACGAATAAAATAAAATATAAATAAATATATGTATATATATATATACATACACACAACAATAATAAAAATAAATAAATAGATAAATAAAAAAAATAGAAATATGTTAATTAAAAATTAGTAGGGAAACATGAATAAATAAATGGATATAGATAATATATATAAAAAGTAATAATACTAAAATAAAAATAAATAAATAAAAATAAATAATAATAATTAATAAACTATAAAATGAGATAGGTAAATAATAATACTAAAATAAAATTGTAATAACTACAACAATAACAACAACAACATTTATGACAATAAATAAAAATCTGTTTTTGTTACTGCTATCATCATCACTGTCAATGCTGGACAACAACAATAACAATACTATTCTATATATACAGTATATACACATATACCTACACATACATCACTTCCACTTTTTGGATATAATATTTAAATAAGGTTCCCATAATTTCACAAAGTCTTTTCGTTTTCCCTTTGCTATAAATGTCAATCTTTCAAGGCCGACACATTCTGAAATTTCCTTAACCCACTGTTTTGTTGAGGGGGCTTCAATGTTTTTCCAGTTTAAGGCGATGGTTCTTCTTGCATGTAGTAGTCCAAAGTCCAATAATTTTGCTTGCTTTTTCGTCTGTAATAAACCTTCCGGATATATTCACAATACACAAAGTTTTGCACACATAGGAATCTTTACACTGAATAAGATAGGCAATTTTAATTGGTAATTGTGTTTCAGGTGATTTGCATAATACTGTTACATTTAGCCAATATACTTAGACAATTCTTGACACACAGTGCTCGCTTTGTGTCCTTTGACTGGAGAGAAAAAATAAACAAATTGATATTGGTTATAGCTTTAACTCTTGACTTTGCTTTATATATTATATTGAGTTATTTTGCTATTGTTGTCAATTGACCTGGCTCGTAGCTGCATTCATAGCTGATTTTGTTGTTAATGCAGGATCAATTTCAGCAGAGATTTTCATGGGATACATAACCTCATCAGTAAAGTGGTGCAAATGAGCTGCACATTTCCAAGTCTGAGTCACGTCTAGCCTTGATGGAAAAACGGCACCAGTATCTTTGATGTCAAGAGTGGACAGTTTATGTAGCTTGTTAGGATCAACGACAAGCCAAAGGTTGGGATAACAACAGACACCACTCTCAGCAGGTTTTTCACTCTGTAGGTTAGAGGAACAGGCAATCTCACTGACAGTCCCACTCCTCCAGCACATGTCAATTTTAATGATTGATCACTCTCTAGACCGCGCTAACAGGAAGGAGAGATGGAGAGGGGTAAACACACAGGGATAGAGCAGGGGAATGGACCATCTCACAAGGTCAGAATGATGTCCAGTCTTTTGTTTTAGTGGTGAGATCAGTGTCCTGTGCAGACATTAGAGGACAAGCAGTGCGAGTGGCAGCCTGGCTGGAACAGATGTTCTTACACAATGAACATGCACTTATAGTTGGCTGTGTGTTCACTGAAAGTCAAGAGGGTGGGGTCTTCTTTTTCAGGACCAAGTCATATACAGAGAAGAGTCACGACTTTTTCACCTGAGGGCTTATCATGGAGATAAAATGCTGCTGAGGCAATCAAGCTTACCTTGTGATTTTCATCGTGCAAAAGATAGATCCCTATAACAGATGGTTATCTATTTATAGACAGAAAATGCAGCTGCATATAGTAGCCTAAAGCTTGTGTGTGCTGTAATTCGGGATGAGACAAGCCTGTATTTTATAAAATAAAGATTTATCTTGTATGTCACATTATGCTTTTATTTTTGTATGAAATGAATTCTATTCCTTAGGTACCTATGCTACACTGACATTTTTACATGCATGGTCACCATCAGTTTCAAGAACAAGAAGACACTGGGAACCATCTAATTACAACCTATTGTCTCCCTCTGCTGGTGTAACTTGATCACATACAGTTCATATGTACAGATGATCACATGAACAGCTGATGACATTACATTTGGCCATTATGGGGACATTAAACTATAGCCTACCCTTCAAAATTGTGTCTATCTTAATATATAATATATAGAGATATATTTATATACCTATATATATATATATATATATATATATATATATATATATATATATATGCCCTACTCTTCATAATTCTTTCCAGAGGTTAATTAATTTGATGGGAGGCTTGTAGGCTACTAGCAATAGAATTTTGCTAATATCAATAATGCATTACAAAATAAACACAAATATGCATATGACAAACATAACATAACATGCAACATCATGAGGACAGTAAAATAGGCTGGCAGTTTGTGTTACCCTGGCACAATTTAGTTGTGGATGTGTGTTCCAGAAACCGAACAGTAGATGTCTCCCTTGTCCATGAAGCTGAGGCCGCTGGATGCACTGATGCCCACAGACGGACGACGGTGTCGCCATTTTGAAAAGCAAATTGTTCACAGCACACCCGCCCTGAATACTGGAACTATGCCGCGGGGCCGGCCTCGCAAACTGAGAGTTAAAAGCAACGAGGAGACAGGTAACTAGTGCCAAAATGGGATCAATAAAAAATAAATATTTCGAGGTATCTAAATATTCTTGGACCAGTCAGGCAAACATCTCCGTAGTCTAGATAATATTAGTTGAATATTGTGTATATAGTCCCCGGATATAGTATTGCGGGTGGGCTTTGCTTTGTGCGGCGATTGAGGCGGAATGATATTAATAACATTTCGGTGCCTCTTCTTATTGGCTTCCAGTGTAAATTGGCGTCCGCGGGGTTAACATCTGTACCGCGCTGCAGAAATAGTTGCTATATGCTTTTAGATTTTAATTAAACCCTTTTATAAATTTATCGCTAGCTTGTCTTTGCTAACTAGCTCAATAGGCTAACGGCTAACATGCTAAAATGCTGTTATTGTTTTGGTTGTGCAGGACTTGTCTCTGCGTGCCCAGTTGCCCGGTGAACTCTGTAGGCAAAGTTCTTATTTGGTTATTGAACACCGAATTGTTCCTTGAACGCACTTCATTGTTTTCTGTGCCTTTTAAAGGGTGGTTACTAGGACAAAAGTTGTTCGCAACAAGTTAGCGTTAAAGCAAAATGTTAGTGAATCCAGTGGGTTAAAGCTGGTCTTAAGAGTATAAAAATAATATAAGCATACATCTAAGTAAGTAACAGTTAATGTAGCATACAATAGATCAAGCCTATCAAATCACCGCCAATTGATTCTCCTAGATATTTTTTTTTTGTCTGGATGATATTTTCATTTAGGATTTTTCCCTTTTACCATTTATTACTATTAATAACAGTATACAATTATTAACTTACAGAATATTGGAGAATAACGGTATTTGGTTGAACATGAAATGACTTGACATAAGGCTACAAGAAACTTTAAATATTGGATCATCTTAATTTAAAATGATTGATTCATTTGCAAAACAAACATAGCTGGAACTGTCTTATGTCATACCCACTTGGGGCCTGAAGATCCACTTGACCTAAATTGAATTGATTGAATCTCCCTATTGTTGATGCAGATCCTAATAAAGGTGAGAGTGATGGAGAGCTAAAGGACAAGAAGTGCACAACATGTACCCAAACCTTTTCTACTGAGAGTCAACTGCAGAAGCACCTTCGCGAACATGAGAGTGATAAGGCAAGTCCACAGTACACATAAGAGCAAAGAGTCTTCGCATCAAATAAAATCTCTATCTTTAATAATTGCACAGATTAATAAAAAGGTTTAGGTGTTTTTACTTGGAAGTAAACCTATATCACTGGCAAAGTCACACAATCATTTCACCTTCCTTCATATTTTAACTGCAAATTAAACTAATACTGTCCCATAGAGAAGACATTTAGTTGTTTTTCTTTGACAATAACAATAAAATCTTTAATCCTTGAATAGTAGTAATCAACCACTTGGTATATCAATGTACAGTTAGTCATCAGTAATCAACTAGTATGTTTTTTCACTAAGTTCAAAGAAGCAGTCCGTGTATGGAATACCAGGTGGTGCATGAGGGGCCATGAGTAATGTACATCTGACATTTAAAGGAAAAATAACCTTTTGACCTCCATCTGATAGCTTGTAGCTTAGGTGCCAGTTCAACATGGCATTGTCAGCACTGGCATGAATAACAGCAACATAGCATTACATTTGGGCCCTGTGAGTTTAAAAGTCGATAGTGTTGTGTTTATTTATGGCATAGTTATGTTGCAAAAGTGTTTTGAGCTTTAGAACATTGTTTATCAAGAGCTTATATGTTGTGGAATGGTGCTGCCAAATTCAGCACAAACAGCTTTAAACCATAGCCATAGCTTCTGTGCCAGCTCCATCTAAAGCTTGTGCATTGTGTGTTCTTCCAGCAGCTGTGAAGCATTGTCCTATATTGTATCTGGAACACACATTGGCATTTGTTTACCCTTTTCTATTGAAGTTTTAGAAATTGTTGTAGCCTGTTGAATCAGTATGTAAATATGTTCATTATTTACTTATTTCCAAGTATACAATGCCAAAAAAGTGGTGTACATACTACATACAATATAACCATTTTATAAAAAGTTTTTGTTTTTGTTGTGTAATTAAATGGCCATGTTAGCAAGTTGTGCACAATAGTATGTCTAATATCATCTTTCTTTTGCAGCCTCACCGATGTGATGAGTGTCCACAGAGCTTCAATTTGGAGTTCAATCTTACGCTTCACAAGTCAACACACAGCACATCAGACTTCTCATGCCCGGTTTGCCATAAGAAGTTTTCACGCATCGCTAGCCTCAAATCTCACCTAATGTTACATGAAAAGGAGGAGGTCAGTTTAAAAGTTTTAAATACTTATACAAGACACTTACATCTACTAATGCTTTCTTATGATTTCATTTTAGAACTTGATGTGTGCTGAGTGCGGGGATGAGTTTGTTCTTCAGAGCCAGCTCTCTCTTCACTTAGAGGAGCATCGTAAAGAGCTGTCAGGGGCCAAGGTCTTCACCTGTAAGACGTGTAATGCAGAGTTAAAGACGTCAACGCTTCTCAAGGAGCACATGAAGACTCATGTCAAGATGAGGTCAGCCAGGTGTCACGTGCTCATTGTATTTCATCTTTGTTTAAAATGACTTGAATATTGTGATGGCAAATACTTTTTTCCATGCATAAGATTGCTCAAAGCTTTCAACCATTCTCTTCAGCTAATTTGTGCTTATTTAATAACACATCTATCTTCTTTATAGGACATGTGTCACTATTTGAACATTTTTAGTCCTAATTATGTAAAAAATATCTTTTGTTTTTACCCTCTAGACCACTTCTCTCATCTACTAGAAACTATAAAAAAAGTATTGATCGCAGTGGCTTCACAAACAGCTGTCTCCATTGTGGAAAAACATTCAAAAAACCCAGTCAGCTGGTCAGACACATTAGGATACACACAGGTAAGAGAAGAGTCTATCACGCCAAGTAATTTGAATCTGATGTTTTACACTTTTGTCTTTTTGGTTTGTATTTATCATTTTACAGCAGGCATAACCTTTTAAGACATTACTAGAATTAAATAACGCCCTAAGCCCAGCAGTATTTTCTATGCTTGAATCACTTCATCTTATGTGGACAGAATATCAAAACACTGATTCACATTTCATATATTATGTTTCCCTTTTACCTGAGGTCTCGTGATCAGTGGAATCCATCAACATGTTGTTTACATAAATCTGTTGTTTTGCATTATAGGATGGAGATGGAGCACTGTGAATCTAAAATAGCTTTTAAAGTTAATGAGATGAAAAATAATATAAGGTCTGGTTATTACTTCTATATTTTTTTGAAAATTCGTTTTATCAATTTTAATAACTTGTGCAGCTCTGCCTGCCTGGTTCTAAAAAGTCCAGTGAGTTTCAAGTTATATCTGCTGTTTGTATTTCTTTATCTTCATAATTTAAAACACTCTTTTACTCCAAAACATACTTCGGTAAAAGATCAAATGTGTTTAAATAAGTGAAATTTAAAGACTTTAAAGAAAGTGGCTTAAGGTATTTAATTAAAGTATCGCTAGAGACGTAAATAAATCAGTATAAAAGTATAAATTTTCTACATTTTTAAAATTTGAGTCATTGTATTCTTTATAAATGTTGGCACATGAAAAATACAAATGCTGGAAAAAAAAAACTGTGGTAAATATTGCAGATGTGTTAAGCACTCACAGAACATTTTAGCTGTGATATTATCAAACGTCCCACTGCTGTTGTCCGATGGAAATGTGCTGTTCTTCAGGTGAACGTCCCTTTAAATGTTCACATTGTGGAAAAGCGTTTAACCAGAAGGCGGTGCTGCAGACCCACATGGTGAAGCACACTGGTGAGAAGCCACACCTGTGCATGTTCTGCCCTGCATCCTTCTCCCAGAAAGGAAACCTGCACTGCCATGTTCAGAGAGTTCACTCTGAGGTAAGGCTGTTGGCATGGTACTCACATGCACAGGGGATTTACATGAAAAGGTGCAATGTCAGCTTTAGAATTCTTAATGTTGCATATTTAAGACTATAGCTATGCACAGATCACGGCATTTAAAATGGAAACTAAACTAACATTTAAACATACTACTTAGTGTTTGCAAGCATAATTAATAACAGGCTCTACATTTGAATAAAACATGCAATAACTATACAACTTGTGATACGTACAGGGGTGCTTTTTCTCATAGTAACTATTATTCAAAAAATATAGCGTTCAATATTAAATAAAGAAAAAGACTAAACTGAACAAATTGAAAAAAACAAGAACAAACTTTATAAACTTAAACTCAGTCACTGCATTTGTGAAAACACTGATAGATACATATCATATAAGATAGATAGATAGATGTCAGTCAATCACTGTACCATACCATATTGTCCTAAAAGCTACTAACAAGTTTTAATAGTTCATTCTCCCTAAATTAAAAATTTTACCTAACCTTCAATACATGTAATTGAAGTGCTTATTTGTAACCTCAGCCGGCCTCTTCTCTCAATACACCCATGCTTTTAACTCTCCATGTTTTTCCAATATCTTGTATTTTACCCAATGCCATTTTCAATGGCAGTGTTATTATGTGCTGCTTTGTTCGCCTTCTCTCTCTCAGCCTCTAAATTGCCAGGCCAGTGCTTGTTACATTCATTGCAGTGGGACACCTTGCCATGTTGTTTGTGTGTTGACAAAAGAATGACACAGAATCCCCACTCTTTAGTGCTCATCTAGTCCTTTTCCCTTTGTAAGCGCTTCACAGCGGGCGGTTGTGAGGATCCCTCTGGTTTATTCATCATTGGTTTCATCCCCATCTAGTTTAGTTTTGTTGTGCAGTTGCAGCCATAATGGTAGAATCTTTTGCCTGTACAGTATGCCAAAAACATGTATAGTAGAAGGCGGTATTAATCAAAGTCATAAATGTGTGGAAATAGGATGGTGGCGTGGGCTTTCAGATCACTGTTTATTATATCATTAAAATGGTTTGGCAGACTTCATTTTATTGTAAAAGCTTGGAGTTTATGTATTAATGATGTATTTATATTTTGTACGCCTGCCCTGAAAAGTGTTAGATGAAACAGTAATTTTTGGGGTCAGTATTTATCATGGGCACTTTTTCTTTGTACTAGTGGGGAACATTTTGTTGTGCTATAATACGATTTGAGCTTTAGAGGGTTGAATAAATAACTCCTGAGACTCATTATAGATACAACCTAACAATTGTGGAAGTGTTTCATTCTGCTATTTAATTTGTGGATTTTAAACATATTATACATTTAAAATTGTTTTTTGGGGGCTAATCATACTTTTGGGTGACTAAAACCAGCAGTAGTAGTTACAAAGAGAGGGGCCACAATATTTGAATATAAGTCAATGAGAGCCAAGGCCAGAAAGAGCCGAAAGCATCTGCAAGCGAACTTCCTATCTGGAACGCGACGGCCAACAAATTAGCTATGTCCATTTATATATACAGTCTATGGACAGGCCTAATATTTTGTACTCTGTATTTTATTTCTATGTAGAGCAGACAACTGTATATGAACAGTAAATGAGTTTAGTAAATTGAAATCATATACAAATCATATAGTTTGAGGAAAATTAACATACATCAGCTTTAAAATATTGAGATAACTTATTGGTCATCAGCTGCTCTGGATTCTAATTATTGGTATTGGTCATTTAAAACCATATATGGCAATCTCTAATATAAAATCCTGATAATCCTGATAATGTGCACAGTAATCATTTGATTTTTTCTTTGGGAATCTGTGCATGTATATGGATTATGGATGGTTAATTACAACGGCCATTACAGGGGTCAAGTATTTATTAAAATGATAAATGACAGGATCACTACAACAGGCTGTAAATGAGGAGAAAAGGAAACCCATTCTTAATTGCTCCTTCTTCTTCTATTTTTGTTATTAAGCAGTTAGCGAAGTGAGTCGATTACTAAGCAAGAGCCACCTGGAGCTGTTTACTCCTGCGGATATAGAGACATTAGCACAAAATTACTTAATGAAATTGTTTCAACCATATTTCTTTTTTACATTCAAGTCATTTCTTACAGAAGTCTCTAAGTGATAAGTTGCATACAAACTTAAATTTTTTAGAGCATATAATTTTAATTTAATAATTCACTTGCATTAATTTCACCATCTTATTTGGTATTAAATCAGTTTTACTTGTTTGATTTGCAATTGATGGGCATGTCCATTTTGGGTCTAATTTGAAAGGTCCTTACAAACAACTTAGTGAGTTCAAATCATATCTTTTATCATTGCATTAACAGTATGCCACTTGCTTTAACACATGTTTTGTTTTATGAGGGCCACATCTCATCTGCTGATGGCACAAGTTTGTATTCCATGCTAAAAGCCCACAATCCAACCACATGATTGAATTGCCCGTAGAAAGCCAAGCAGACGGTCAATTTGAATAATGCGTCTAATTTTCACGAGTGTACTTCAGCTTTCATGTTCCAGAGCGAGTTTATCCTTATGACTGACTGGATGAATAAATAGCGCAAGGACTTAGTTGCGGTTTTGTTTCATGTGCAGATTTATATTCAGCGGTCTGGGAACAATATCATTAGAGTTGAATTTATGTGAGTCTCATCCAGAATAAAGGCCTAAGACACTAACACTTTACATTGAAATGTTTTTTATGATTACCTTTTCAACCCCACTTGTTTTGTACCTTGAAACTTGTAAATTGTTTTGCTACTGCTCATTGATTACACATTGTTAATAAGATAATATTACTATTTAGGTCTGTTATCTTGTGTCTTTAATTACATTTGATTAAAAAGTATCTTAGAAAACATCTAATATCTGCATTTTACTTTGAGCGCAGCTGCCTCTCCACACATCTGATCTGTAACTTGGCCTAATAATGTTACTTGTTTCCATGGAGATGGTTAAAATTAATGCCATACTGTGGAACATTCTTGACTAAGCAATAGCATCTTGGGCGGCAGTCGCTCAGTTGGTAGAGCGTTTGCCCACTGATCTGAAGGTTGGCGGTTCGAATCAAGCTCTCGACATAAACATCAAAGGTTGAGCGGTCAGATCCACTGACCCACAGGTTGGCTCCCACAGATGAATGTTGTCATTGTGTCCTTTGGCAAGACACTTAACCCACCTTGCCCAGTGTCTGTGTACACTGGTGTGTGAATGGGTGAGTGGTTCCTTGTTGTAAAGCGCTTTAAGTGCCTTGAAGGTGGAAAAGCGCTATAGAAAAATGTGACCATTTACCATCTTCTTGTTGATGAGAAGATAAGTTATGTTAGATTTATGCTAGCTAGCCTTTTGAATTACTTTGGACCAAACTGGCAATAGTGAATAATTCATAATTCTTCTACAATGCTGCATTACCATTCACAACACACAGTTCTTTGGTACCAGTTAAAACCTAAGACTATTTTCAGATCTACTTTACACTTACCAGTAATCATTTGGAGGACTGGCTGTGTGACTGACAGCTCATTCACATATAGTATTTTCAAAATCTACTTTTACAAGGTGTTAGATTGATGCTCACCCTCTTTAGAGCTGTATTGTTTTTGCCTTCATAGCACTCAATACACAAGCTGTAGCTGTAATTGGACATCTCTGGATATGTCAATGGGTAGTTCTATTTCTGACATAAATACCTACACCGTATCATCTTAAGTTCTTTGTCTTCCCCCACACTTTCACTTTTCACTGTTGTCAACACCTCTACATAGGTCATGCACCACTTCCTGTGTAGCACTATGTTTATAACCTCCCTCACTAAGAACAATTCTTGTTCTTGGAAAATGTCCATTATGATCAGCCAATCATGTATCTTACATTGATGCCCACTATACCACGTCATCTTTATATGCCTAACACCTTATTAGAGCCTCTTCACGTACTATAAAAAACATCAGAAATTATTGCTTTGAAGAATTACAGGGTGTGCATTTAAAACTCCCACCACTTCTCTTCACAGTATGTGGACATGTTATTTGTTCATTTTTGTGTGGGCCACATATTGTATAAATGTGTAGATGTAGAGCCATGGCTCCAGATCAGGGTTTTAAATAAATGTTATTATGACTATTATTTTTATTTCATAACATTCATAGAATTCAAAGAAATTTTACTTCACTCACTGAAAAAAATAGCATTTTTGTATTGTATCGTTAAATGATACAATACTATTTTTTGAAATTTGAAAGCATTTAAACTATTCTTGAGCCTCGTGGCCTGGGCATTATGTATCTTTACAATTTACATAGCCTAATGTCTGTTGTTGTCAGTTGGTGTAAAATCTGTATGAGTTTACCTCCATATTCTATTGCAGTTTTTTTTATGTCTTAATGGTCACCTTGAAAACTATTTTTTCCTCTTAGAGGAAAAAATTACCTCTATTGTGTTACCTTTAACATAACATTGTTAGCCTTTGCCAAGATGTTAAAATATATCCAAAAAGAATTTCTTTCCCTTGTTATCTGTAGTGTATCTATGTTCTTCTCCAGGAAGATGCTTTGGTATTCAGGAGAGGACAGTGCATGTACCATAGTAATGACAGTTCGCATACTGATGCCTTTCCTAACAGAGAGATTCTGATTCTGATTACATAAACTTGCAGATGGGGCATGCATAATTTATTTTATGCCTCTCTCCTATAGTTATCATTTTGCTTTGAATATGTAGTGTAATATCTTTTTTTTTTTATATTCACAATCTTTGTATAAAATTTTTGACAACACAAAGTTACAAAGCATGATTCCTAACAACTGATAATGGCACTATAGCTCATCATTTGGGTGATAAATAAGAAGTAATTTGGGTGAGAGTTTACAACTCTGCTTAAATCCAATTGAAATGCATGTGTCAGACCGCAGAAATTAAGTAAAGCATGTATTTTGAGGTGGGAGACAGCAGCTGGAGGCTCTATGAATGAAAGCAGAAAAAAAAATTTAAAGTCAGAGTAATTTTGAGAAGTAGGAGATAATGTTTACATAGCTGTAGAAGTGACCCTAATTTAAGTAACTGGAGTTACAGTAACATTTCTGAAATCTGTGAAAAGAGAACAACTACACATTTGTATCTTCTGAATGATAAAAATGTATTACTTTTTTTTTAGTCTTTCTTAATGGTCTCTCTAAAATGTTTGTTATCCGATCTTTGCTAATTACAACTTGTGGTTGTGTCTTGCAGGCAAAAGGTGGCATGTTTCCATGTATGGACTGCAGTTGTGTGTTTAAGAAGTTGGGCAGCCTAAATGCCCACATCAGCAAAATGCATATTTCTGTCATTGAGGTACCCTCCAGTGCATCGGTAAGCAAAGCAGTTGATTTGGCATATTATACTTAAGTTGCGTCACTTACATTGGCTTGGACCAGTGTTATTAGTGTAACATAAAAAAGGCGCACTCTTTGCATTCATGTTTTGTTTCACCCCAAAATATTCCCCCTAATCTCACATTAACCATACTGGTTATTATGGTTAATAGCTACACCATTATTATGATGAAATTCCAAATCCATTTTTGTGATCTTGTTCAATCAGTGATGGTGCTCTGCTCATTTCATGCTTTGGAGACTTGCTATTACTCATCAACCAGATTTTCAATTATTCATCCTGTTTGTTTCCCTTCTTTCTCTGTCTTTTCCATCCTAACTGACTGTATTTCCCAGGAAACTGAGACATCGGGTCAAGCACCAGGAGGACCAGAGGGTGGGGAGGGGGTCACAGATGTTATCCAACAGCTTCTGGAGCTGTCCGAGCAGGTGAGCGGGGAGACCAGCCAACCCCCGCCTCCTGAACCTTCCATCCCCATCGAATCGGCTATCAATCAAGATATCCTACAAGTAAGTCTAGGTCTTGGTTTGTATATTTAAAAGAGCATACAATAACAGTGTGTGGTACTGTTGTTGTGATAGGGGTGAGTAATGTCATTTTATTTTTGACAGTACTTTGAAAATGGTGGATTAGTGTGTTCAGATACATATATTCATATGTACTGTGAATGTACTGGTAAATATCATAAATATATACTGTGTGTTATGTTGGAGAAAAATAAAAGTTTCACTGCAGCTATCATCTCTGAAAAATAAACTCTTGACAACAAGTAGAAAACAGTGCTGGCAGTTTTACTCATGGCTTTGACAGAACAATGATTTTGCCAGGCTCAGATGACAAACAACAACACTATTGTTTGATATGGTTAAGTTTGCTGTATTTTAAAAAACAAGTCTTTTGTAAGAGATGTGCAACTTTAAGTTATTGTGTTGTTTAATACACCATTAAATATGTTTTTTTTTTCCTTTTTTGTCTTTTTACAGCAAGCTCTGGAGAATAGTGGCCTAAGTGTAGTACAGCCCGAAGACAATACAACTCCAAGACCGATAGAAAACATTCACAATAACAGCAGCAGTAACAACACACACACTCCAACAGTGTCCAATAAGAAAGTGCTTGAGAGAATAAGAGAGAAGAAAAGGAGTATATTCAAGAAACCTATACAAATGCCAGGTATGTTGACACAGAGTACTGAGTAATCATAGTGGAAAAACAGTTAACTTTCTCTTCAGGAATTAAGTCTATAAAATGGTTCTCAGCTACCATTTGTTTATGTTTTGTATGTTATTTTCTTTTTCTTAATAGACTGTCTCTTTTGTAACTGTTTACTGTACCTTTTTGCTGCGACCCAGGTTCCATCCGGGAGGAAAATGGCGTCCGTTGGCACGGCTGTCCATACTGCACCAAAGAGTTCAAGAAACCCAGCGACCTTGTGCGCCACATTCGCATCCACACCCACGAGAAGCCTTTTAAGTGCAAACAGTGCTACAGAGCCTTTGCAGTGAAGAGCACCCTCACGGCACACATGAAAACACATACTGGTATCAAGGCCTTCGAGTGCCAGAGCTGCCTCAAGTGTTTCTCCACTTCTGGGAGCATGAAGGTGCACATGCGGCTGCATACAGGTACGCTGCCTATCCACTCTCAGCAGGGAGCTAGGCCAGAGGGACAGGAGCATATGGACTCCTATTTCAGCATCCACTCATTCTTGTCACATCACTTCATCAACATGTACATAACTTAAGAGGGAACCAGAGAAGCACTCAAGACAGTGTTGTTATTGCACTCTATCATTTATTTTCTCGGGTATGAATGATGACTATTACTCACAATGCACCTGAAGTGTATGATGAATTAATTTTATTGGCATCTTAAGAGATACAGCCCATACAGCTCATTTACTCACATTTGCACAAAAGCATTGGTTTTACTTTTAGACCTCAGCTTCGAGCATCTTTATCTAATCTGAACACTTTGGGTGTAATAAATAATCAAAAACAATTAAAACAAAATAAGCTATTGCACATTAGTCTTGTTAAGTGCTTTAAGAATATAACCTTTGTGTTGCATCATAAGTAATTTATGTAACTATGTCCTCATCTCTATTTTTGTGATCATTAATCATTTTAATGTGTTAAACTTTTGTCCTTTCCGTTAGGTGTGCGACCGTTCTCCTGTCCTCACTGTGACAAAATCTTCCGAACATCAGGTCACAGAAAAACACATATAGCTTCCCACTTCAAAAATGCCCAGCAGAAAAAGCATAAGTTTCCCCGAAAAGCCAACAAGACGAAAGTGCCTAAGACTAATGTACCTCTCCCAGATATCCCCTTACAAGAGCCCATCCTCATCACTGATTTTGGTAATAGAGATCATTCAGCCACACATTTATTTATTATTTATATTGCATTATTCAGACATGATTATCCTATATTCCAGGCCTCATCCTTTCCCAGAATCGCTTGGCGTTCCAACAGTATCTGGATGTGGTGACAACCGACAGACCATTCAAATGCCAATTCTGTAATAAGGCTTACAAGAAATCCAGCCATCTGAAACAGCATGTCAGGTTTGACTATAATAATCTCTAAATCTGCTTTATATATCAACACTTTCTCAAATATCACACCTCCACTGAAGTGTCTGTCTTCTTGTCAGCTAGACCACAATGAATATTTTAATTATGTCAGTAGCCTTTGTAGATTTAATAATAATGAAACCCTCTTTTTTTGGATTATTGGCGCGTTAATTGGTCAGGAATTGTGACCAATCTTAATGTTTTACAGTTTGCCTAATCTTAGAATTTACTTAAACTTTAAATTTAAATTAGGGTGTAGACGTCAGAAACTATAGATTAAAGAAGAGAATCCCCAGCTTCATTTTTGAAAAGTCCTTTTTTGAAAGGTTTTTTAATGTCACTTCTCAAGACTTTTTTGATATTTATTGTATATTGCATTGTTGTTTTGATACTTGATAGACATAAATAATACAGTCCGTGATTTTGTTGACATCGATTCTGCTGAGGACCTGTTAGTTTATCTGTGCTTGATGAACAAGTTGATCAATAATTCGATTTGATCTGCAAACGTCCTCTGAGCTTCATAACCTTGCAATTTAGAACTTACATTATTATGTGTGTCATTTTTCATTTGAAATTTAGAGGCTAATCTGAATAATGGGACTGTCATTTTTGCTGTGCCCTGAGATGGTCAATGCCCTACAATTTGTTCCTCTTATCCTTCAGCTTGAGATGAGGCTCCATTATCTCAAACAGGAGGGCCGTATTTACATCTACTGACAGTTTCCTTGTATTCCTATAATTGGCCATCCAAAAGCTACTTTCACATGATGGCTAACTCCACAAATTGCAAAATGATCACACCTTTTTTCATTCTGTTAACTTATTTCTAACCTCAGTCAGTCAGTGTGATGTTATACTAAAATGTATTCAGTATATGATGTAACCTGCAAGTATGTCTTTCCAATATTTTGCTAGAAACAGTGTTCTAAATAGCCATGGTGTAACTTTATGAGCTTATATAACTTCAAGTAAAAATACTTCCACAAGTCACTTAGTGGCTGTTTCAGTAAGTTCCACATATACACAGGTTTGTTTTAATGTAAAATTCCCTTTTTTATGTCCTCAGGTCTCATACAGGAGAACGACCATACAAGTGTGTGCAGTGCAGTCGTGGCTTCTCTTCGTCTGGAGTGCTCAAAGCTCACATCCGAACCCATTCTGGACTGAAGGCATACAAGTGCCTCATGTGCGACACCACATTCACCACCAGCGGAAGCCTGCGTCGTCACATGACCACTCACAGTGACCTACGACCTTACATGTGCCCCTACTGTCAGAAGACCTTTAAGTCATCACCCAACTGTAGGAAGCACATGAAGACACACAGGTCTGTTGGTACAGTATACTTAAGTGCTGTAAGGGTTTTGCCTATTTTGCCTTGTCGAGACCTTGTCAAGAGTTTTATTGCAATTTAGCTTCTACTTAACTATGTAACTGATGTCATGAAGTTATAATTTTTTTCTTAAATTATGTTGTTAAACCTACCATCTCTAAGTTTGTTTTTGACCAGTAGATGGCAGATGAGAAACCTCCCTCCTCTTACTTCACCTGGCATTTGTTTAGTGTCACCTGTGCTCTATGTTCTTCTTCCATTAGGCCAAAGCTGGTACACTGTCAGACAGTAGTAACATAGATAGCAGCTAGTGCTGTTATGTGAGAAAGCAACAGGGCCCGGTCGATCAGTCTAATTACAAATGTTAGCTTTAAATCAGGACCAGTTGATCCAACAAGTAGATTAATTTATGGAAAAACTTTTTACATCATTGTATGACAATTATCATTTAAATAATATTTGCATGTTCTACCAATTGCATTTTTTATTTTGTTGTTTATTTTTATGATACTACCCAAGCTTTTTCATGACCTCTTTTATCTTGTGTTTATGTAAAGTTATTTTGAGTTTGAGCATTGTTGACTCTGATCCCTGTGTTTTCCTGTGTTGTCAGATATGAACTGGCCCAGCAGCTGCAGAACCAATCAGCAGATGACCCATTGGGAGCGACAACTGATATTCAGGTGGAAATATCTGATGGTTCCCTACAACCGGCATCCACAACTACACCCGAACAACAAAGCATGCTGGGATTGGACCAGACAGAGGTGGTGAATGGTGATCAACAGGTGACACTGGAGACAACACTAGCAGACCAACCACTTGTACAAGGAGAAGGTAAGAAATATACTACCTGTTTATTAACTATAGACTTTCTATTGTTGCCTGCTGCTTTTCAAGAGATATGGTTTGGTAGTTCAAATGAGGTTTCATGACATGTTTCTAAGACTTTATCTATAGAGAGTATAGGGTTTCTTTTCGGCTGTAAGAAATAATATGGCTTCTCTCCCGTGTTTCTTGTGATGCAGACTCCTATGTGAGCACTCAGCATGCTTTGCCACAGAATATCAGCCAATTTGAGACCCCAGCTCTTCCCCAGCCCAGCTTTGATCAGCAGTCTCTCACACAAGGTACATCTGTTTATCAAGATCTCCCTCCCTGTCAGGTTACAACTGACTGATGGTTTGAAGATGTTTGAAATGTGATTTTAAAAACATGTGCCTGTTCAGTAACTCGATGCATGCCAATGAAAATAAAAACACGTTTTGTTTTTGCAACATAGTGAAAGTACAAAACCATATGTCCTCGAGATACTTAAAATAATTCATTTGAGAATTAAATTTTGTATACCATACAAAATATTGTTTGATATGGCTGAAATGTTATAATTAATACTGTTATTGTAAATATTTAGCTTATTCTTCATATTATTTCTATAGGTTTCACAATTAGTGATCCGAGCTATAATCAGAATCAGTTTTCCACCGTCCAGCAGCTTCAGGATTCAAGCACCCTTGAATCCCAGGCTCTATCCACCAGTTACCCTCCCCCAAATCTACTGGTTTCTAGTGATGAGGTGGTATGTATACACAACTTTCCAACATTACCCATTCTATCAGAACTACACATTTAATTATCAGCAGTGATAATTTTTGTATTAAATATCTATTTTTTGTGTTTGTGTTTTCTTAGACACATAATGATCTTCTGCAGAATAGTCAGGATGAACTGCAGCTCACAGCAGAGGCACAGGATTATCAGGATGACAGTGAAGACAACAGCAAGCGAGTTCACAGGTTAAATTTCCCAATACTTTCCCTGTGTGTGTGTGAGTGCGTGTGTGTGTGTGTGGGTGTGTGTGCGTGTGCGTGTGTGTGTGTGTGTGGTGCGTGTGTGTGTATCTCTCTCTCTCTCTCTCTACATAATATATATATATATATATATATATATATATATATATAGTGTGTGTGTGTGTGTATGTATGTATGTATGTATGTATGTATGTATATATATTTATATATTTATATATACACACACATATACACATTTGTACTTAAGCTTTTGTTATCACTCTGTTGAAGCATGTGCCTTGTGATCTCTTAGTCTGCTAACTGTCACGCTAGTTGCCGGATGGTTTTTCTGATATTTTGGATTTCTTGTCTTGGCAACATGGGAATAACCAAGGCCTCAACTGCCTTAAGGCATCTCTCCAATTTATTCCTGATTTTTTTCCCAGTTGGCTGTACACAGCATGGCACAGTGGCTAGCACTCATGCCTCACAGCAAGATGGTTCCGGGTTTGATCCCCAGATCAACCTGGGCCTTTCTGTGTGGAGTTTGCATGTTTCTCCCCGCGTCTGGATGGGTTTCCTCCGGGCACTTCAGTTTCCCCATCAAGCAAAAACATGCCCATATAATAGGTCTCCAGGAAGAATAGCTGATTACTAATGAAGGTCAATTAAATTAAATACACACCATTATTTTCTCATGCAGTGTAGACCTGAATATCCCCAACACAATATTCACCATAAATATATCAAAGCAGCCCTAAAGGCTTGAATTTTTATTTTAAGGTAAACGAGTAAATGCAAACTTCTCTAGCCCCCAAAAGTAATGTATAGCCAGGTGAATATGCTTTTGAAAGCTAAAGATGGTGCCATTTTCGATGCAGCATGCTTTTAGTATTGTGATAGAAGTTGCAAAAGTTTCAGGAATAAATGGAAACCTGTCCTAAGATTAAAATAATTATTGCATTCTATCTAGTATTGCCTAAAATCATAACCTGCCTCACAAGACTTTATAGATTTTTCTTTTTTTTTTTTTGAAGTTGACACATTTTTCTCAGCATTACACTTTTAAAACTTTTTCCTCCTCCAGGAACATTTTATTGTCTCAGATAAGCAGATGTTAAAGATATTCTGATGCTGATGGTGCAACATCAGGCAAGCCTATCCAAACACTAAGAAATGTGATGGATTTTGATGACAAAATGGAGAATGACATGTGCTTTGTAGTCTTCTCCTCTGACTTCTTAAAGGTACACTATGTAAGTTTTCTGACTGGGGGTGTCCAGCTGTTTGTCTCCATGGTGACGTTATTGACTGCAGTGTTCCACAGTATGGCATTATACATGTATCTTGTGTTTTTATACCTTAGAAATACATTTATAAATGCATTCTTTTGGCCTTGTTTTACCTGCTTGTCTCCATGGAGATAGATAAGATTAAGCCATACTGTGGCTACCTCCCAGGAAAGTCACAGTGTGCACCTTTTAAGTGATTTTTCTCTAAAGGCTAGAGTACATTTGCTGAAGAAATCCATTACAACAGTTCAGCCCACTTTTGTTTGGAGCTAATTTCACTTTATAATTTATTCACACCTGACCTACCAGGTGAGGAGTGTGACCTTATAAAGTGAATGTAATTTGCACCTCAGCATCACAATACACCTGAATCCCTCACATCTAAAGAAACACATTGTCGTAGGGCAACCTTTTTAACCCAAACAAACAAAACACTTAGAACAGAGAGAACTGTGAATAGAAAGTACCAGTGTCAATTACACTTTAATTTAAATGCTGATGTAAAAATGTTTTGCAAAAATCGTGCATTTGCTGATGTTATTAATCTGTCATACAAGTTTGAGCCAACCAACAAAGTAAATCTAATTGCACATCAAGAAATATAGCAGGCTGTTACGGGCAATAATACTGATAACATTAAGTGTCATGAGTTGAGGAATTACAGTGAGGCTAGTGCCAGAGGACTGTTAGATTGGCAATGGTTCAAGGCAAAAGCAATTCAGAATAAAATGTAGGATGACAATAATGTAGCAATAATTATTTCAGCCTTAAAAGTGTCACTGGTCTTGGATGAACAAGCGTATTTTTATGTGATTGGGCAAAAATTCGTATCTCTAGCTCTACCAGAAAAATAGCAATTTTTCAAAGACCAATAAAATCTGTAAAATAGAAAATCACGTATTGTGTTGATTTTTCTCTATTTCAGATGCAACTGGTGTAAAAAGGGTTTCAAAAAGTCCAGCCACCTCAAGCAGCACGTGCGGTCCCACACAGGGGAGAAACCATTCAGGTGCCATTTATGTGAACGATCCTTTGTGTCAGCTGGAGTGCTCAAGGCCCACCTCAACACACACACAGGTTAGCCATATCTGCAAGGGTCTTGGGAGTGGGAGGAGTGAGCATATTAATAGACAAATGCTTTGTTTTTTTTAATAAGCTCTAAGTATTTCAATAGAATAACAGTATATGTTGATACTTTTGATTGTAAAAGAAAAAAATGAATCTATTATTATCACAAGGTAGTTTAATGTTTGTTATTTTCTGTCAGGTGTGAAGCCTTTCAAATGTGATGTTTGCGAAGCCACGTTCACCACCAACGGCAGCCTGAGCCGACACATGATCACACATATGAAGTCTTACAAATGCAGTATATGTGGGGACAGCTTTAGGACCAGTCTGATGTGTAAGAAGCACTTGAAGAAAGAGCACTCAATCGAAACAGGTACATTTTGTTGTACACCTCAAAAACTGGCAAGACCATTGGTACCATGAGGTCATGCATGTTTTTAAAGTAGGTATAATAAGATAGCTAAGTTTAATGCCATATTGTGGAACATTACCACAATTGCAATAACAAACAAATGGTAGACCCACAACCAGAAAAGTCACATGGTGCTCTTTAAGTACAATTAAGTACAGTACTTTAATTTTCGTAGTTTGTAAAGTTATATTATGTATACTAACACCCCTCAGTATTGAACCAAACAGTACGTTTCTTAATACTTACTGGTAATGGTGTTATTCTGAGGTTTACCAAAATGCAAGATCGCAGAGATATAATTCTAGTTTGTTCGTAGGTATTGAAAGTCATCCCGAGGATGAAGATGATGAGGATGATGATGAAGATGGAGAGCCGAAAGCGTCAAAGCGGCGGTGTATGGGAATCATCACTTTCACTGAGGAGCAGACCGCAGAACTGGCCAAAGACCCAGGGGAGGACGCCTCTGTGTCTGAGCGTATCCTGGCTCAGTCTGCAGCTGAGCGGGATAGGATCAGTGAAATCAAGGACAAAGCCGTTGAGCTTGAGACTGAACCCAAATTTGCAAACTGCTGTAATTACTGTCCCAAAAGCTTCAAGAAACCCAGCGATCTTGTCAGGTAATAGTTACACACAAACTGAAGGTCTTTTCCAGAGCTCATATAACTCTTTTTAAGTGCTGATAAAGTTACTCTAAAGATGCACAATGTGGTTGGTATTCACCTCCATGTTTGAAACTCCTCTTTACTCAAAACAGCTGCTTTGCTTTGGTAGCTCAGGTCATCATAAATAAATCACATTTTAATGAAAGAAGAAAAAGTCAACCCGACAGTCCATCTCTGCATACACTCCACCGAAGCAATTATGTATTGATCCTGCTAATTACACCACTGTGCGCACACAGTACAATACTTCACACTTAAATTTTCTGATCAGCATCAGCATTTTATAGCTGTTTAAACAAAGGGCACAAACTTATTTAATGACAGTGACTGTTCATTTATCTCACTCTAATTTCTATTGAAAAACTGATTATGAGGTGCACATGTGCACTGCTCTTGATACTCCTCTCTCACAGCAACAAGATTACAGATTGATCCTTGTGCTGACCAATATTGAACAATCCCCCCTTGTTACTGTAGTACCTACTTGAGATGACTGGCATAGAACAGGCCGACCAAATTGAAATTGTATCTATTTGTACTGCAACACATATTTTGTCCCTGGAACTAGCAGTTTGCAGATAAATCCAAATCTAAATCTTCTAAATCTCAAAATTCTCATTGTCTTTCTCTTGGAAATCTGAGATGGAAAAGCTTTTCCATTGGATAAACACCCATCCAACAAGATACAGCCTATTTTTTCTATCATTGCTATTCATCTATTGACTTTAAACTATACATTTATTTATTTATTTATAGACACATTCGAATCCATACTGGTGAACGGCCGTACAAGTGTGATGAATGTGGCAAGAGCTTTACAGTCAAATCTACTTTGGACAGCCATGTTAAGACACATACAGGTTTGTGCATGGATAAACTTATTTTAAACCACTGTTGTTTTAATTAGAGTAATAGGTAATATTCATTCAAATTCCTGTGTGTGTTTTCAGGTCAGAAATTGTTCAGCTGCCACATGTGCAATACCTCCTTCTCCACAAAGGGCAGCCTGAAGGTCCACATGCGCCTCCACACAGGCTCCAAACCCTTCAAATGTCCTTTCTGTGAACTTCGATTCAGAACATCTGGTCACCGCAAAACACACATCCAGTGTCATTTCAGACCCAACAGTGAACGTAAGAGCAAGCGCTCAGCCTCAGCACACAGTCAATCCAGTCAAGATACCAGCACCTCGCAGACAGTGGTTTCAGGGGAGGGCCAGACCACGGGAGCCTCAGATCTGCAGTCTGTAGGCCTGCTCCAGACACCAAACAACGATTCAAACATTTACCTCCAAACCAGCCTCACAGGACTGGACCAGAACCTATTGCAACCAGGGCTGGTCGGACAAGCCATCCTCCCAGCCTCTATGTCAGGTGAGTTATGGCTGTTATCATGGATCACATAGCACATTATCTGCCTGGTAGCATGTAGTGGTGTTCCTTGACTTGTGTGAGGCACATGTGTATAAATGTGTATAGACTTAGACTGCCCTCTTAGGAACTGCAATGGCTGCATGGAAATTCTTTGTTAGTTCCAAGCATTATGCTTGTGAATGCTATATGTTGTGCTGTATGTATTATCAAACACTCTGACTGATGAGCCACTGCAGCAAGGGAAAAGCCAAAGGGAACAAAAAAAAAATCAGTTGATTCAATGACCTTAAATTAATTATACTTTCGGACTGATAGACAAACACAGATCTGCAGACCACCAAATAGCTCTGAGAATGATAATCTCTATTTTCAGTAAAATTGGAGTAAAATGGCTTCTACCTGTTTGGAAACTGAATTTCATTACAGTCTAACAGAGATGTCCCAAAAGCATATTTTCCTTTTCAGATATAATTTCACTGTTTTCTACACTGCTTTTACCAGCCACAATAACCTCCCAAATGTGTTCAGACACTTCGTAGTGTTTTGACCAGCTTAAATATACCTGTGTACTTATCTATTACATCAGTGGCATGTACATGTCCATAAAAATGATAGATTATAGAAACATTGCATATATTAAAAAGGTAGGAGTGTTTAACTAGACATTAAGCTTAGAGAACTGAAAATATGTGGCACATAATAATGTTATTAATATAATGTTTTGTGAATAACATTTAACTAATAATAGTCAAATAACAAGCCATACCGTGCTAGAACCAGTATGACCCTATTATCTTATGTATGTTGATCTTTGAATTGACTGTATAAATTGTTTTGTTTTGCAGCAGCGGGAGACCTCACTGTTTCTCTGTCTGATGGCTTGACGACACTGGAGGGTATCCAGCTTCAGCTGACCCCTGCTAATCTGGTGTGCCCCAATGTGCAGATCTCTGGCATTGATGCCAGCAACATCAACAACATCACACTCCAGGTTACACACTTTCACCAAAGTTTTAATAGTCACAACAATCTCTTCTGTTTTTCTTTTAGGGCTTTCAAATATTTTAATTGAGTATCTAATAACTAAATTACTGTAGTCTGCAATTATTCCTGTTGTTTCTGTAATTTATACTCACTCAAATCAAAACTAATTGTGATCAAATGTTTGTTGGTACAGCAATTTAAATCAGTTTTGTTTAAGAGTAAATTAGAAATTTATTAATCTCTGAACAATTAAGCAATGGAATAAAAAAAAAGTGTAATATATTGGTAAACCTTTATGTATATCTACTAAAATGATACCTGAAACTACCAGCAAATTAAAAAAAAAACATTTGTTTTTTAGACATTGTTCTGGTATGATTTCTTTATGAAATTGCATTTTATAAGCATCACTCTCCTCTGTCATGTGGAGTCATGACCTGTTATATTGTGTTTTCCCCAGATTGATCCGACCCTGCTTCAGCAGACATTACAGCAGACCTTACAGCAGGGCGGTCTCCTCTCTCAGCCCCTCAGTGTAGACTCTGGCCTCGTGTCTCACTCAGGAAACCAGCTCCTGTCCAGCACTGACCCCACGTCATCAGCCAGTGTGGTGCTTCACCCCCTCACCAGCCTGCCCCTCCAGCCCCCCACCATCACCCCGGCACAGGTCACCATGGCAGGCCTCTCCGACCACGACACTGCAGGTGGAAACCTTTCAGTTTAAGTTCAACATCAGTGCTGTGCTTGTGCTTTGTCCTTGTTTTCAATAATTTTGATCTGCAGGGTTTTGTCTTGAATAATTTCTTTCTCCCAATTCAGTTCTCTTTGTATAGTATAATCATTTAATCTTCTTTAGTCATTGTTTATTTAGTCTATTAAAGATTATGTTTTCAATCACTCACAGATTTGCGGGGTTTTATCCTGTTCCAGATTATCATTTCTAGTATTTATTAAGTATTTTTCTGTTTGTAGTCTCTAATTTAATCTTTAGTCATGATCTGTTAAAGATGACACTGACATTCTAATATTTCAGATGGATGTTGATGTTAATTATTGGACTTTTCTGTGGTGTTTCATCCAGGTTCTCAGGATCTCAGTCATGTGATGGGCAGTTCAGGTCTTGTATCGGGGAGCAACAGTAGCCAAGAAATCACCTTCACCTTCAATAACTCCAGTCTGTCCCAGGCCATTGCCCAAGTACAAGCTCAGGCTTCTGCCGCAGGTGCCGGCTCTGCAACAGGAGGCACTCAGGAGATCACGCTCACCATATCAGGCATGTATTTACACATCTAACTACACATCTGCTACAAATCTGCATGTGTTTACACATCTTACTAATTATACTAATTATAATATTATTGCACAAAGGCATGGACTGAGCTTATAATTTTTTTTTACACCATCTTTCAAAATTGATTCAAGGAAGGAGTGGACTAGAGGCAATGATGTAAATAGAGAACAAATATAGAACTCAGTTCAAGTGCAAAAACTGTTACAGGTATGTTATAAAGGTTAAACTAAAATTAGAGGGATCAAGGAGGGAAGACTTATTATATTGATAGCATGCAAAATATTGTACAGTTGAAAATGGTAAGAAGCCCTGGCTTCAGTCTACACACTTTCGGTTTTGTGGTTTATGCAAAGTTTATGTGTATGTAAATATGCATATATACGACCTCTCTTTGCATTTCAGTAAGTCACATCCATTTTCCTCCTGTTTCACAGGTCAAGATCTACTACCACAGCATAATAACTCAGCAGGCGCAGAGATTAACGGCAGCATTAGACTGGCATCGCCTCTCACCAGTCAGTCCACCAACGCCACTTTGACCATCACTAATGACCACCTGCTCCCCCCCAGCCCTGCCAACACTGGACTGGCAGGTGAGCTGCGCTGCTACATTTATTAAGTGTGTTTCTCACATAGACAGGAGGAGGCAATCATTCATGCAGAGGCGATAAGCAAACAAGGTCATGTAAACAGTGTTCAAGTGGTGTGTTTGTGTCATTTGGTTGTTTTAAAAAACAAAGAAATATGCATCTTTGGTTTGACTGACTTTGTATGGAAGCCAAGGGAGAAGCAGTACCGCCAGCACACATTTCAGACTCACAATGTGGAGGAAAGCACTGCATAAAAAAAACATTATAATCTGCTTTTATCATCCTGCCAGCCATGCAGCATATGTCCCACTCTGGTGTTCAGTATAAAACATGGATTTACTTCAGGTCTCACTCTTTCATTTCATTTCACCACAAGTATTGCAAAACTATGCTCCAAAGTCTCAATGTAATTTTTCAGACTTTTGTTTTTAGCTTAAATACAATATTTTGAATCACTTGTAAATATCAAATGTATAAAGGTCCTATATTACATTACATTATTCAGGCTCTCTGAACTATTTTGGACTCATAATCTTCAAGTTGCATAACTTGAAAGAAAAAGAAAATTAAATAAAATTTTAAAAATCACATAAGAGGGAAGAGAGGAAGAGCCAAAAGTGTCCCTCCTCTTTTGCAGGTGAACACAACAGGAAAGGTTTCACTCAGTTGTTTCTGCTGGTGATGAAATGGTTCATTCCAAATTATTTCCTCTGGAAGGTCTTCTGCCATATTTGCTAACACATATGGTGTAAAGAGCCTGTAGCACCTCAAATGTCCATAGGTAGCTCCTTAGCTAGCACCTTCACTTGCCTTAATTGACTTAATTTCTCACAATCCAACAGTGTCTTACTTGTGTCCTTTAACCTGCACATGGTGCACTTCTTAATTGGTTAAAAATCCCAAGATATGATGTCAAAAACTCAACACAAAAAGTTTCAAAACCTTCTCAGTGTGTGAGCCACTTTTTCAAAATAGCTTACCCTAAAAACATGTTTCATTTTGTTGCTGGATTTTACCTCACTGTAAAAATGATGGAGAGGCCCCAATAGTCCCTCCATCAGAGCTGATGAAATGGCACTCTCAGGAGGATGTGAGAGGCATAAATGAGTTCAGCAAAGACTTCTGTCAAACTCCAGCTGTTTTTGCACAAATTCAAAATTATACACAGTTTCCTGATAATGATGCGCATAGTAATTGTAGGATGGGTCATGGCTAGGCCCGCTAGGCTTACTCTCAAAAGTGAAAATGAAGTTCTTTTTATTGAAAATGGACTGGCTGTGATCTGTGCCATATAGAGACTTTGATGGCTGATGGCACAGCAAGGGTATTTTTGAGCATGAACTGAAGCCCCTGGATTTGCTATAGTTTTTCCTCCTGTGCGTTACATGGGGCGTGCTGCACTGTAATGATTTTCCAGATTGAAAAGTTGAAATTATATTACAGAATGAGTAGTCTACAAATCACACAGTGGTGTTAGAGCCATGAGTCACTCACTGACAGATCCTTCCCTTCCCCTGGGGCAGCGTATTTATCAAAATGCATTCATATCAAAACCCTTCGCATGTGCAAAGTGAATGTACTTGATTTTTTTATCCTTTACCCTTCAACTTTGTACAAGTGACTCCAGTAAATACATTTGCTGTTTTGCCCCAGGGTAATTTGGTGTGCTGTGAAGTGAGGGGATTGGTTTTATCTCAGATGGTTTCCTGATTGTTGACGCTTGTCAGTGAGAGGCTTGATCAGATTTCCAGGCCCATCTCCTGCTCTCAATTACCCTCCATCTCAAGACTTGACTCAAGTAGAGAAGCATCCCCACTGCCTCAAAGACGCCAGAGCTATCACAACTTTAGTTGATTTAGCCACAGCCCTATCACTTTGCATGCAAATATAGTGACTGATAAACTGCATGGCTGTAGTTGGCTGCATTAATAGCTAGGAAAACATGTTGACCCTGACCTTTTTTAACCTCCTGGGCACTATTCAAGCCCTCCTTTCAGTTAGCAGAACAAGCACACATCTGTTGTACAAGGCTCACATAAGTGGGCTGAGTCTATGTAATCCATGCTTCCCCAGGGCCATTTTCCATAAATATACAAGAGTAGCATACAAATTAATACACTACAACTTCACAAACATGACGCAAGGTGCATTAGTTTCAACAGCAGAATGCACACTTATTGTGTTGTAATGGCACTCTGAAGGGGGAGTGATTTACCACAGAGGTCTGTGTAATCCCTCAGGCAGGTATGACCCATAACAAAAGAAAAATTCAGATCTGTCAACTGGAGAAAGGTTTTAAAGTGAAGTTTTGCCTCTCATCCATGTGGCTTCTTCTGTTCTGGTCAGATTGCTGGTCAGACACTGTTTTGTATCTGTCTGAAGGGAGGAAATCATTTCATTGAAACTTTTGTCCAATCGTCAAATTTGAATTTTGCTTTTGTTACCGTGGGGAGCAAGTGGAGGGGGGACGTAGAGCTAATTACACATTTTAATAGCTTTTTTTTAACAATTATAGCATTTTCAAAACAATAAAAGGTAACAACAATGTATGTTAACAATTAATACCCCATAGATAATTGCAATACTCCTTTATTCTAATTGAATGATTTAACTCTTCTATAATAATCTGATTTCATATTCACCTTTATCTTTTAAATTGCATGATGTAAGGTGAAATCATTGTAATATTGTTTTATGCCTTAGTTACAAGCCTCCCTGCCAGCTCGGCTCTGTCCCACAGCGCTGCATCTCAGAGTCTGGTCATGTCCCCTGCCACGGTGGCCAGTGACGGCAGTGTGACTCTGACCCTGGCAGACGCCCAGGGCATGCTTGACGGAGTCACGCTCAATCTCAATGCACAGGTACTACATACACACAGAGACACTACATACAGCAAACTAAAAAAATACAGGAATAAATTACAGTTGGTGTTTTTTTTGGGTAATTTGAAAATTTGCTCATAGGGTCAGTCATTTCCAGTGCTCAATGACTCCGCACTACAGGGACAAGCCACTGCCTCTGGTCAGCAGGTCATACTCGTAAGTCATGTCTGGCTTTTATTCAGTTACATAGGTACTGTAGATATGGAAGTTTGTTCTATGAAGCATCGCTACTGTCTTTAGTTTAAAAAGATACAGTAGATCAATTCATAACAGGAGACAACCATAGACACAATAATCCAAAGGTGCATATGCCATTAAAATGCATGTAATTTGGAAATGTGTCTTTATTAGATTGCAGAGGAGACTCATAAAGGGCTGAAGGATGTCTCTTCAGAGGCAGACTCCAGAAACCAGTGCTTCTACTGTAACCAGATGTTTCCAAACGCCAACTCCCTGCGACGCCACTGTAAACAAGCTCATGGCAAGGACCGCTGCCACGTGTGCCCAGTCTGCAATAAGGCTTTTAAACGAGCCACACACTTAAAGGTAACAGTATAGTTTACCCCGCTCAGGTTTTAGGACAGTAGTACACCCCCCGAAATACAAAAACATTCTTCTTGACCTTAATGTGTGATTGATTAGGTGCGTGATTATGTACATTTCTTTATCTCCATGGAGATGTTATTGCGTTGCCTTGAATGTTCCACAGTATGGTATTAAACTCCATCATCATGGAGACAAGCAGGTTACGGCATAGAGAATTATATATCTATAGATGACACCACCAGGCAGGTTAGGAGGTTAGCTTTTTGGAGAGGTATTTTTGAGAAAATATGTAAAAACGTGCGTATTGATGCATTGGTTAAATGCCATTACTATGGAACATTTTATGCAAAGCAATAACATCTCCATGGAAACTAAAAAAGGTGACAGACACTCTTCTCAGAAAAGTTACATAGTGCACGTTAAGATGATTTCAAATTGCCTGGAATAAACTGATCATTTTTAACAACTGGAGATCAGTTGCTTGTATTTTCAAGCCACACGCACAATCAGGCTAAGCAGTGTTTGAAAATGAGCCCTGAAAGTGGCTAACAAGTGTATTGTTGGAGAGAAGATTTTCTGCACTTTTCTAATTGTTGTTTATGACAAAGAGATCTGTAATAAACAGATCTGTCTTTTTCCCTCTTCCTGCAAACGCATCCTCTAATTAGAGTTATACAACTGAACAATGGCTTCAATCACATGAAAGTGTTTGAGAGCTAAAAGACTAATTGCCCTGACCATGCTGTGACAGTTCGATGGTCAGACATTGGTTCTCTCAGTATTTTAGCAATCAGCATAATGAACTTAAGTACAGTAATTGACATTATGCTTTTTTACTGTTTTAATTACCTTGTAAAAAGCTACTGATATAAATACTTATAGAAAAGATGATTGTTATTTTTGCTTTGAAATTATTCAGTGTGTAATAATTACCCACTGCCGTTTGAATTAGTTAGAGAATTACCAACTTAAGATAATTTGTGTTTCTATATACTTTTATTAGACTGCACTAATAAGGTGTAACTTTATGAATGCTGGTAAATGATGTGAATAACAGTGGTCTCTATGGCAGGGATTAAATGGCCAAGAGCATGCTTGGAAAGGCTTAATTGTGGAGATAACCAACTGTGTTATAGCTTTTCCAATACTGTAGCTTCTGGGGGAGTTCCTTGGCTGCAGTTGAGTTCTGATGGATGAAATTAGAGTGTAGTGATGTAAAAAAAAATCTGACTTAATTTCGATACTGAGGAAATTTCTTTAATATTACCATGTGGTCTAACGAATGAATGAACAATGAATTGTCCTGAAAGTCCTGAAAAATTGTCATACTGGTTCTACTTTTGCTACTAGATTAGTATTTTGACAATATTAAGATCAATACATGGTGCTATGCGCATGTTTTTTGTGGTAATGGTCACAGAAAACTTTATATCATATAAAACTAGAAATATAAATGGTATTTCTTTGGTGTAACATTCTGACAGCTCGGACAGCACAGGTGGTAAAATCAATACTGTGAAATGACAATTTTGTTGCCAGACTTTAGCTTCTGCAGAAAGTCAGACCTCTCCCCTTTCTCCATAATAGAGGGATTTGTGTGATGGAGCAAAACCATCTTTATTTATTTTATTGTGTTGTTGACAGGAACATGAACGGGTGCATCAGCCGGGCCCTTCCCCCAGTTCCCAGAAACCCAGAGTCTTCAACTGCTCATCCTGTTCCAAAGCTTTCGCTAAACGCAGTCAGCTGGAGAGGCACAACCGCACACATACAGGTACGGTTTATAATTATGGCTCTATTTCAGAGGTACTATATGATCCAAAATTGACTCTTGGGAGCTTTAAGCCATGTTAGAACGTTAAAAATGCTCTGTTCCATTTTGTAATATCATAAAGTGGTAGTTTAGTTTACAGCTACATTTTACCTTTTGTTCAGTAGAGATTGGCAATTTTAGGGCTGAAATTATCCACATGATTTCAGTCAAGGTGTTTTTCCTGCATTCCTGTAGTACCACTTGACATCACAAGGTGGAACAGAGTGTTTGTATGTTAAACATGTGAATAAAACATAAGTGCAAACAACGTAGATCAGAAAATGGTGTAATATGGGCCTTTTAACTATTGAGCAAATGGTCTTTCAGTGGAGCTTTACTTTCTTTTTACCCTTTCATAGCATTTTAGCTGCCCCAGGCTTTTGTACAATGCTTGTTTAAAACTTTTCTCTTTCCACGTTTCAGACTTAATTAGACTGGAAATTTGTTAACTACTTTAACTACTACTCCAAATGCAAAAGTAGTTAAAATGACTAAAGTTTGACCCAAAACACAGTAGGTACCTTAAAAATTGTCTGAAAAAGCCTGCTATGAGAAAAAGAAATCATTATCTCTGAATGTTGACATTTGGATAACTAACTTTGCCAGCATCGCTGGCCATTAAAAAGACAAAACAAAACAAACAAAAAAAGTTTGCAGTTTTTTTGCAACAAAATTGTTCTTTGTAAAAATGTCTTGACTCTTCTTAGAATAATGAGTCAACAAAACAAAACATCACTTAGCTCCA